>NC_134022.1:32766172-33077672 GCF_040712315.1 Castanea sativa
AAGAAAATATAGGATTCAAAATGAAAAAAATTATGTAACGAAGCCCGACCTTTATAGATGAAAATATGAGTGAGAGCGGTTTGAGATGGTTTGGTTATGTTTATAGAAGAGCATATTTATGAACTATTAAAAAAGAGTGAGATGATTCAATTTAAAGAAATAACAAAGAGTATGATTTTAGATAAAATATAATGGAGAAAAATAATACATGCAATCGACCATAACTAATTTGTAAAGATTTTTTTAATGCATGTTAACAATTCCTAATAACCCCAAAATTTTGAGATTAAAATTTGGCTGTAAATATTATTTTTGTATAAATGTTAAAAAAAAGTATGAAAAAAGTATCTATCATTTGGAAGCTATTTAAATACTTTCTTGAAAATGTTCTTATACGTTATGGGAAGTAAGGAGGATTTCAAATTTTTTGAAGGAACCCTAACCCCCATTCAACTAGAACCCTTCCCTGCTTTACTCCATTAGGTATGCTACTTTTGAAAAATGTTGCTGAAAGTTTAGTTGGCATCATTAGAAATATTAAGAGGTTCCAACTAACTAGTTGAGTGGAGAGAATATTTCATTAATATTGTACACCTAAAATATTGTATAAATATTCATCAAACACAAACGGTAAAATAGATAGTTCCATATATAAATTCAATCATAAAAAATGTCCAATAATAACTACCATATTATCAATTTTTTATGTAGACAATTTTTTAAAAAGTATTTTGAACCTATATATGCTAATTAGGCACACAACTACTGCTTAGGTTCATGCATATTGCAAAAAATTTGCAATATGCATGAACCTAATTAAACATATGCTAAAAGTACACACATAAATCTGGGGTTACTATATGAGGCGATAAAAGGTGCAACATAGTAAAGGCTCAAAAGATACTTTTTTCATATATCAAAAAAATTGTTGTTTTGGGGGTAGGGGCCTATATATGCTAATTACACAACTGTTTAGGTTCATGAATACATTGCAAAGTGCTATGATTTGCTATCCATCATTTGTAAAGCAAGTATTATGTACGGGCAATGTACATAGTAATGCAAGAATTTATAGGCAAACTAAGAAAATATATCAAAATATGCTAATGATTTTAAAGTTTATTAAAACAAAAATTATACTAACATTATTGCAAATATTTGTTGATATTTTTCATTATCCGATATTTTTAGATATTATTGAAAATTTTTATAACTGTTATTATAGGCTTCTAACGTGAAATTATCGAGTTCACGTCACTTGAATATTTTGATATTTTCATTCTCTCTCTCTTAATAGATCCATTATCCCTCTCTATAAAAGCATTTCTGGACATTTCTGGATGTTATTTAAGATTTTTGTAACCGTCGTTTATATTATATTTAATTAAAGTCAACTTACGTTACGTGAATTGCACATTAAAGGCATGCAAAACACTTATTAGTGTTTGTTAGGAAGCAGCCAAAGAATTTTTTGCATGTAACTGAAACTGAGATATGAACACAGCTTTTGGTGTATATGGTAAAAATTATACAGACAAAAGTAAGTAACGCTCTTTTTTTTTTTTTAATCAAAAAAAGGAAGTAACGCTCGCTTTTTAGGGATGCGTTATGCTAAGCACGGTTCTGTGGAGGGTACACAGCCACGTTTGCTTCAATTGAATGCCAGTGACGTACATATGTAGATCACCATATCATTGAAAAAATTTCTAACTTTATATATATATATTTGAGTTCATTGTATTTGTTAAGAACAATTTCGTCATAATTAACCTGAAATTACTTTTCAAGTGAAATACTAGGAAAACTTTGGCGGGGGAGGAAAATTCAAATTAATAAAACTACGATTTGGGAAGAAACAGAAACATTATAAGCTGTGTCTAATATATACAGTGTATATTAGAATGTGTAACAATGATTAATTCTTCAAAGATCGAAATTTAATTATGTCCCATATCTGAGAGACTCTAGGAAATTATATTATTATATTATAGCGTCCTTTTTTTTCTTTCATGTCAATGGAATTTTTCTATTCCCAAGCAACAATTCTTTTTTTTTTTTTTTTAATTGTTCTCAACTTGTTAGCCACTTTGGCTTTGTGTCAATCTTGATATAATTATATTAGTCGCATTAAATAAGTTCACTTTTTACTTATTTTTATTTATTTTTTTATCTTTTTTGAGAATCAATAAGTTCACACTCTAAACTCTCAATCTTAATTAAGGCTGCTTTTTGTTATGAAAATTTATGTGGAAAGTGAGGACATGGTGGATAAGATGGAAGATGAGTTCAAATCATGTCAAAGAGTCTCATAGATCGATGACGTTGGCAGTTGAAACTTGAAACATTTAGTGTAAGTTTTGATAGAGATGAGAACTGTAATTAGCTGTGTTGGGCGTTTTTGTGTGGGTCTCGTGCACTGTTCACGAGACCTATAAGTACAGATTTAAGCAAATTAAACTTTAAAACTGAGTTTCACAGTACTATTTACACATTTAAAAATTATTTTGCTACAGTGTTTTCAATTTTCAACAATAAGCGGTATCCAAACAGAGCCTTAAAATTACTCACCATAGATAAATGTAATTTGACAAAGATGTAATTGCATCACCGTATCTTATTTAGGTCAAAGATATAATGTGCCCAAAACAAATAATGACTGATAATTTTAGAGTTTAAATGTTGCTTACACATGTCTGTCTTCTCACTAAGCTTCTATATGATTGAATAGAAAACGTTTAATATATAATTCAAAGAAAATAATGACCAAATTTTTTTTTTTTTAAAGTAACTTTTAAAAACTGGATCCATGTAATGCGCCCAAATTAAGCAAATAAAGACTAATGATTTTACGTTGCTTACTCATATCTCTCTTATCATTAAGTTTCTACATGATTCAATAGAAAACGGTTAAAAAATGCAAGATCCATGTAACGTGTCAAAGCAAATAACGACTTATGATTTTAGAATTTAAATATTGCTTACACATGTCTTTTTTCTTTTTTCTTTTTTGTTTCCCACAGTATTTCTTCAAAACTTTCAACCAGAGACTAATCACTGTTCGCGATGGATGAGCCCAGGGAGTTTTTTCAGAGTGCTGGTGCCTGGACTTGAACTAAGGAGCTCCTAGTCAAACCCAAGATAGCAGTGGCGAAGCCAAAAATTTAGTTTAGGGGGGAAGGTCATGATTGAAAACAAAATTAATCTAAAAAAAATTAGTCTGTATTAATATAAATAAATAAATAAAGATAATCAATTCATATTAAATAAAAAATTAATTGAAGAGATTAATCAATGTATTTATCTACAATTCAAGAAATTAATCAATGTACTCAAAATAAATTGTGAGATTAACTTAATATAACAATATATTTAAAATGTTTGTATAATGACTCATTGGGGCATTAGCTATAGACCTGCTGCTTTAAGCTAAAGTGGTGAGAAATTTTAAACTTGGTTTAGTAGAATGTTATTTTAATTAAAAAATGACTTTATTAAGAAATGAAGTGATATGAGAAAAAAAAACGTTTTGACTGGCTTAAAAAATACTCTGTTTCTAGACCAAGAAACAGAGCATTGCTCCTAACATGAAAGGCAATCTACCCATCCCTTTAAAATAGTAGGTAGATGATAAATTAATTGACCTTTTTAACATGTAGGTCAATTTAAAAGCCAAGGTACTAAACGAAAAAGGTTGATTGACTATTTTGTGAGTTTACCTGATCAAGTCCAATGATCGAAATAAATAGTTAAAACGCTTTACAGTAATAAATGTCAAGTACAACAAAACACAAGTTCATCTACAAATATAACCAACAAATGTTTGGAAAATAACTAAAGGTATTTTTTGGGCAGGCAGGGGGGCGACTGCCCCTCTCGACCCCCTGGCTCCACCGCTGCAAGATAGCCACTTTGAAACCGAGTGTCCAACCACTCGACCAACCCTACTGAGCTGTTGCTTACACATGTCTCTCTTCTCATTAAGCTTCTATATGATTGAATAGAAAGCGGTTAATAAATGCATTTCATTATATGGTTGTTAGTTAAAGTCAAATTGAAAGAGGGAAACGTTGATTTGTGTAATGCTATTCGACATATTTAATTAGAAATATTTGATCGATGTCATTCGAAATAATTCAAAGCAAATAAAGACCAATGGTTTTTTAGAAACTTTTTAAAACTGGACCCATGTAACGTGTCCAAAACAAATAATGACTCGTGATTTTAGAATTTAAATGTTGCTTACACATGTCTCTCTTCTCGTTAAGCTTATATATGATTGAATAGAAAACGGTTAATAAATGCATTTCATTATATGGTTGCTAGTTAAAGCGACACTAAAAGAGAGGACGTTGACAAATTTAATTAGAAAGAATTGATCAATGTCATTGGAAATAATTCAAAGCAAATAACGACCCATGGTTTTTTTTTTAGTAACTTTTTAAAACTGGATCCATGTAACACGTCCAAAGCAAATAATGACTCGCTTATGGTCTATAATGCAGTCCACGGTATTAGCACGGCGTCGTCGGCCATTCAGAACATAGTTACAGGTATACTCCAACAAGTCCAAGGATTTAGAACTTTTGCTTTCTCACATATTAAAAGGCAGGGGAATGCCCCAGCCCACATATTGGCCCAGTATGCATGTAAGATTGATGACTTTGTCACTTGGATTGAGGAATGTCCCAGTCCGATTGAATCCGTATGAGCTCAGGATGTATGTGCTTTTAATATTTCATGAATAAAAGTTTTGGTCTTCCTATCAAAAAAAAAAAAGTGAAAACTGAAATAGAGGAAATAAATCAAACTTAATTGGAAAGACTTGATCGATGTCATTGGAAATAAATCAAAGCAAATAACGACCAATATTTGTTTTTAGAAACTTTTAAAAACTGGATCCATGTAAAGTGCCTACATCACATGAGTCTAGGCATGTTCAAGGATATACCAGCACCGACAAAATCGGTCTGACCGCACTGCCTGCCCCGCTCAGAGCTCCGCCGAAGGTTTTTGGCACGGTGGTCTGCAGTAGATTTTTAGTGCTGACATCGGACCGGTGTGGCCATCGGCGCTGAGATGTGCACACCGACGAAGACCAAACCGACCCGAGCATGTTTTATATATATGTTAATATGTATAAGAAGAACTGAAGAAGAAGAGGCCTAACGTTCTAAGAACTAGAAGAGGCCTAACATTCATCCATGAACAAGGTCGTTCTTATCAAAAAAAAAAATTTTGAATTCTTATCCATGAATGTACAAGCCTAACGTCCTTATCAAAAAGAAATTTTAAATTAAAAAGGAAGTTAACGTGTGTGAGGCTGTGAGCTACTTTTCTCAGTCCAAAATGTGTGTCAAGAATAGTTTGAGTGGTCTTGTCTAAGTCTGTGTCTCCCAGATGCATTTTTTGAAATAAAAAATAAAAAAAAATGTTGTATGGCCGTATGGGTTAGTGGGTTACAGTTATGCCACTTGAGTTTTTTGAAAGAAAAAAAATGCCGCATAGGTTAGTCATTCTCTTGCCACTTGCGTTTTTTGAAAAAAAATATATTAAAAAATAAAAATAAAAAATAAAAAATGATGCTTGTCACTGTTTGAGTAGGTCACTGTGCAATTTTTTTTTTCTCTTTTGGTCTCTCTCTCTTGAGTTGTTTCCTACTCAACTACTCTTATTAGTCATTTCTCCTCTTTACTCTCCTTTCTCCTTTTCACTCTTTAGACTTCTACACTTTTAAGTCATTGTATAATTTTTTTTTTTTTCTTGTTTTCTCCTAGCCACACACCATACCCAGTTGTCTAACACTCTAATTTGTCTCTTTCTCTCTTTTTTAGACTTTTGCTCTCCGTCTCTAAGACTCCACTCACTCCATCACTCAACTCAGTCAAACTCAAACAGGTGGTTTGTAATGGATTTTAATATTTGGGTTTGTGATGGGTTTTGAATCTTTTGATACTTAGATTTGATCTAAGTTTTGATTTGTGGTTTGAATCCTTGAGTTTTTTGGGTTTAATTTTGGTTTTAGAATTTCATATCTCTTCGTCTCTGTGTGTGTGATAAACAGGTGGACACCGACCACCGCGCTAACTAGAACCGCCACCAAGGTTGCCGGAGAACCATTCCTTAGGTGCGGTGGCGGCTTGGGTTTTTAGGAAACCAAAGATTCCGGTGCGGTGCAGAAATGACCACAAAAACTGGCCGCATCGCACCGTGTACAGCCCTACATGAGTCTATATATCTCATTGGCTTTGCCAATGTGGGATGCGGCCCCTAGAAATTGTTTGCATTCAAGGGGATTCAAACCTTAGACTTGGAGGGAGCATGCTACCAACCCCAAAGTCCTAACCACTTGAGCCAACCCCTAAGGGATAACTTATAACGACTAATATTTTTAGAATTTAAATGTTACTTACACGCATTTCTCTTCTCATTAAGCTTCTCCTATTATAGATTCTTAAGCTTCTTTCTTTTAGCAGATTATTCAATATGACAACATTAGAGAATGTAGAATATGCTATAAATGTATCTAATTATCAACCAAAAAAATGCAAAATTGGTTTGAGAACCATTGTGATGTAGGTCATACTAGGGTTACCACTTATCTTTAAGTTAAAATTTCCTCCCAAAATGAGATAAAAAGTAATTAAAAATGAGACAAATTTAAAAGCCACACATATAAGATATATAGGACATATCAAATCATAGTTGATATAACTTTTGTTAAAATTACATTATTTAATAATTAAGGTTTTTTTTTTAGAGAGTTTCAACCTATAGCGTCTGCCCCTGATGATAGCTATTTATCATCAGTCCAATACACCAATCAGTTTTTGGTGTAGGCGGGGATTGAACCCCAGATCTCTTATACAATCATCAGATACTTTACCAATTGAGCTAGCTGAAATCCACTTAATAATTAAGGTTTTGAAAATTATACCAAACGTTCTATTTGTTTCACATACACCCTTTTTTTTTTTTTTAAATGTCAATTGGTTATTTACCGTCGATCCAACCCTTTAACTTTATACATAAGCACCCAAAAAAAAATGTTTAAAACTTTATAAATAAGATAATTATTAATCTCTTATATATCATTTTCATATTTTGTAATTAAGGGGTATAAGCAGATAATACAATTCAGCAATGGATATTTCCAAGAACTCATCAGATACAAAATGTATATACACAAACATTGTTTCATTCTCCGTATTTATCACCCATTTCTCAAATTTTAAAATACCTCTAGCATTTAGCCAACCTTTCTTTCCACATAATCTAACTATGTACCCTTTTCCCCCCTCTCGGTTTGAGTTGTGATTTCTTTGGAAAGTTAGTCCTGTAATTTAGGGAATTTCAATTGGATTTAAAAAAAAAAAATGGTAAGGAAGGGGACTAATGGGAAGTTCATTGCCATACTACAAATGTAAAGAGAAATCTATGGTAAAAACTTTTATTTATTTATTATTATTGTACGCATCATACATCCAATTATTAACCTATAAATAAAATTTAAAAAAAAAACGTAAAAATGCAAAACTGATCCTTTATCTTTTAGTTTTTGTCATTTCAGTATTCTAACTTTGAGTTTTGTCATTTCAGTCCTCTAAGTTTCAATTTTTTTCAATGTAGTATTCTGTCAGATATCAGTTACTCCTCCGTTAAGTTTGGCTTTTTTTTTTTTAAAATAATTTTCGTAATTAAAAGAAAATTAAAAAAAAACTGTAAAAAAAAAATGTAAGGGGAACGCATTTTGCCCCTTCCCTGAAATCAAAACTGAGAAACGGAAAAAGTCCATCTCAATCTCTCTCTCAAGATCAGTCTCTCTCTCTCAAATCCACCATCATACATGCATTATGCTTTAAAGCAGACAACCACCAAACCTCAATATTTCAACAAACCAACCCATAACTGGTCCATGGGTGGCCTCAGCTTCACGCGCCTCCTATTAGGAAAACAGAGAAAAACAGTTTTTGGACTTGGAGAATGTTTGTGTATATTGCATTAAAAAAACAGATTACAGAGGCTGAATGTATATATATACAAGGAAAGGAAAAACAGGGGAAACGGACTAACTAATCACTAACTAACTACCAGATTTCCCTCTAAACTTGATTAATAAAACTAACTACCACACACATGTAAACCACGTGCTCACTAAAACTAACACAAGAAATGCAAAGCTACATGTAGTATGAATATAAAACTAACACAGTGGACAAAGTTGTCGTTTAAGCAGCAGACTTGGGAATCTTCTTCTTCACTTGATCCTTGCTTCTGTCATGATCCTTTCTATCTTTCTTTGTAGAATCTTGATACCCCCCCTCAAGTGGAATAGGGGCATAAATGTTGACCATATTCAACTTGGACACAAGAAATGAGAATTGATGAGCATTTAAAGCCTTTGTCAACAAATCTGCAATTTGGGAATTAGTTTTAACATGTAATATTCTGATATACCCTTCCAAAACCTTATCCCTCACTAGATGACAATCTATCTCAATATGCTTCATTTGTTCATGGAAAATCGGGTTTGCAGCTATGTGAAGGGCGGCTTGACTGTCACAAAACAAAAGTGCTGCTTGAGGGTGCTTGACTTGAAGATCACTAAGCAAATACAAAAGCCAAATGACCTCACAAACAGCTACTGCCATGGCTCGATATTCTGATTCTGCTGATGATCTTGAGACTGTTTATTGCTTTTTTGACTTCCAAGAGACTAGAGACTCACCAAGAAAGACACAAAACCCTGTCACAGACCTTCTAGTGTCAGGACAAGAAGCCCAGTCTGCATCAGTGAAGGCTTTCAAGTGCAGGTCTGACTTGCTTGCAAAGAATAGACCCTGACCTGGTGTTGCCTTGAGGTATTACAAGACTTTATTGGCTGCATGTAAATGTGGTTCTTTAGGATATGCCATAAATTGACTCAAACGATTCACAGCAAAGGTTATATCTAGTCTGGTTATGGTTAAGTATAGAAGCCTTCCTATAAGCCTCCTATAGGAACTAGGATCTTGTAAGGCTTTACCTTCATACTTACTGAGCTTGACATTAGGATCCATTGGAATCTTGGCTGATTTACACCCCATCATGCCAGCCTCTTTCAATAGATCTAGGATGTACTTCCTTTGACATAAGCTAATGCCATTTGCAGCCCTTGCTACTTCAAGACCCAAAAAGAACTTTAAGTCACCCAAGTCCTTCAATTTAAATTGTTGATCAAGAAGAACCTTTAATTCATCCACTGCTTGCTTGTTGTCACTAGCAAGTAAAATATCATCAACATATACTAAAAGAGCAATGAATGAGGTAGAAGTCTTCTTAGTAAACAAAGAGTAGTCTGCTCTAGATTGAGTAAAACCCAACATGAGTAGAGCAGTGGAAAACTTAGCAAACCACTATTTGGAGGCTTGTTTCAGACCATACAAGGACTTGACAAGTTTACATACAAGCCCCCCCTTGCTGTGGAAGCCTGGTGGAAGGTCCATATATACCTCTTCCTTCAAATCACCATGAAGGAATGCATTGTTTACATCAAGTTGACATAAAAACCAGCCTTGCACAGCAGCTACTGCAAGGAGGCATTTGACAGAAACCAACTTTGAAACAGGAGAAAAAGTCTCCAAATAATCAAGGCCTTCCTTTTGAGTGAAGCCTTTGGCAACCAACCTGGCCTTATACCTCTCCACACTTCCATCTGACTTATATTTCACCTTATACACCCATTTACACCCAATATTTTTCTTATGAGAAGGCAAAGGAGTGAGAACCCAAGTATGGTTAGCTTCAAGGGCAGAAATCTCAGCAGCCATAGCTTCTCTCCACTTGGGATCAGTGACTGCCTGGTGATAGAACTTAGGTTCCTCAATGGAGGAAATCATATTGCAAAAATGCAAGTGTTTAGAGGACAACCTGTGAGAAGACAAGTAGGAAGACAAAGGATGGGCAATACTAGAGGAATTGGAATGACAATGGGAAGACACTTGATTACATTTGTAAGCATCTAGATAAGCTGGTTTATGACTGACCCTAGTGGATGTTCTAAGGGTAACAGGTTGATCAGAAGTAGATAAGGAAGGGGGTTGATCAGGCAATACAAGAGGTTGATCACTAGACATGGAAGAGGGCTGAGTAGGCAACACAGCAGGAAGATCAACTGACAAGGAAGTGGACTGATCAAGATCAGTAGGCAAGGGAATTGGCAAAGAACCAACTAAAATGGTGGAGGGACTAGATGGGGGAGTCCCTGGATTCAAAGGTGTGTCTGCAAAAACAAAACTAGGACTAGAAGAACCATTAAAAACAGGATTACAAGAAGCAGGTAAAGGAATTGACAATGGAGGTGTCTCAGATAACAAAGACTTATAAGAAGGAGAGAAAGGAAAAATTGATTTATGAAATATAACATCTCTAGAGATAGTGATCTTCCTTGTATGCAAATTAAGGACTTTGTAACCTTTCACATTGAAAGGATAACCAAGGAAGACACAAGGAAGTGCTCTAGAATCAAATTTCAACCTATGAACAAGAGGAGTAGAGATAAAACACAAACATCCAAAAACTCTAAGGTGATCAAATGAAGGTAGTTTATGGAAAAGAAGTTCAAAAGGGGACTTGTTTTGTAACAAAGGAATAGGCAGCCTATTAATGAGGTATGTGGCAGTGAGGATGCAATCACCCCAATAAGTAGAAGGGAGATTAGATTGGAGCTTAAGAGACCTTGCAACATTCAAAAGATGTTGGTGTTTCCTTTCCACCACAGAATTTTGCTGTGGTGTATAGGCACAAGTCTTTTGATGCACAATGCCATGAGCATTATAAAAATCAGGTAAAGAGAATTCAAAAGCATTGTCTGACCTGATCACTTTAATACCAGTGTCAAATTGGGTGTAAATCATGTTATAAAATGAGATTAAAAGATGTTTAACATCTGACTTAGCTTTCATGAGGTACACCCAAGTAGACCTAGTAGCATCATCAACAATTGTAAGGAAAAACTTAAAGCCATCATGAGTGCAAACAGAATATGGACCCCAAACATCCACATGTATTAATGAAAAAGGCTTATTACACTGATTATTTTGAGAAGGGAAAGGCAATCTCTTTTGCTTTGCCAAAGGACAAATGGTACAAACATCAGTACACTTGGATGAAAAAGAAGGAAGAACATTCTGTAAAATAGACATTCGACTCAAGGATGGATGGCCTAACCTAAAATGCCACAAGATTGACATGTCTTTAGAAGAAACAGAAGAAGAAAAAGCTGACTTGAAGGACTTGTGATTGGAAAGATGATCTGACAGAGAAGGTGTAGTCTTGGAAGTTCTCTTCTATAGTAGATACAAACCATTATGGACTTCACCCACTCCAATCGTCTTCCAACATGAAAGGTCCTGAATGAAATAGTATTGAGACAAAAACACAAGACACAAAGGCAATCTTTGAGTAAGTTGGTTGACAGACAAGAGATTGAATGAGAAAGAAGGAACACAAAGAACATGTTCAAGAATAAGAGAGTTAGAAAGTTTAACAATGCCAATGTGAGTGACATGTGCTGATTCACCATTTGGCAACTCAACAACACAATGTGAAATAGTAGTATAAGACTGAAAAAGAGAAATAGAACAGACAATATGATCACTTGCTCCTGTATCCATGACCCAAGTATCAACACCAAAGGCAGTTCTATTCACAAGCTTAGCAGAAAATATGGAGTGCTTGAGATTACCTTCTAGGGGTGTGGACTGAGAACATGAAGCTTGATTGAGAGCAACATTATTTGCCATGGCAACAGTATTGGCCTGGGCATCATTCCCTCCAATCATGGCAAGCAATTTCCGACATTACTCCATTGTAAAAGGAAATGCTTGTTGAGTGGTAACAGCAACAGACTCTTGATCAGCATCAAAAGATGAAACCTGATTAGCCCTTGGCTTGGTCTTGTAGCCAGGAGGGTAGCCATGGAGTTTATAGCACTTCTCCAGGGTGTGACCACGCAATCCACAGTGGCTGCAAGTAGGCTTTTCCTTAGTTTTCTTGAAGGTCTTAGAATCAAGATTCATGGCCTTAGCTGCAAGTGCTGTGGACTCCACAAAAGGACCATTGTTGCTGCCATGCCCAACTGATCTTTGCTTCTCATCTTGAATCAGCAAAGAGAAGACTTTCTCAACAGATGGAATAGGATCCATCAACAAAATTTGTCCTCGAATGTGAGAGAAAGAGTCATTGAGACCCATTAAAAATTGCATAACAGCTTCTCTGTGATGAATATTTGAGATCTTCTCATTTATATGACACACACACTTCTCACAAGAACATGTAGGAAGAGGTTCATAGTTCTGTAGTTCATCCCATAGAATTGAAAGATTGGTGAAGTATTCAGTCACAGATAGTTCACCTTGAGAAAAGCTTGCAAGATCCTTCTATAATTGATAAACCCTAGGTCCATTACCCTGAGAAAACATGTTCTGGAGCTTCTTCCAGACTTCCTTAGTAGTCTTGCGATACACCATGCTCGTGGCTATTCTGGGAGAGACACAATTAACAATCCAAGAAATCACAATTTCATTGCACCGTGACCAGCTTTGAACCAAGAAAGGATTTTTCTCCATGGCTGAAGTCAAAGAAGCCGATTTATCAATCAACCAGAACTTGTTCTTGATCCTAAGGGCTCTCTCCATTGATTTTGCCCATGTAGGATAGTTCTCACCTCCAATCAATGATTGTGAGACTAATATCGCACCAGGATTTTCAGCATGATGAAGGAAAAATGGATGAGATTCATCAATTTTGATGATTGCAGAAGCTTGACCAGAAGAAGCCATTGATGAAGCTTCAAGATTCTAAATGAGAAGAAAAACCCTAACTTTTGGGAAGAAAAGGAATTGAGAAAATTAAGCGGAAGCTAAAAATTGCTCTGATACCATATTAGGAAAACAGAGAAAAACAGTTTCTGGACTTGGAGAATGTCTGTGTATATTGCATTAAAAAAACAGATTACAGAGACTGAATGTATATATATACAAGGAAAGGAAAAACAGGGGAAACGGACTAACTAATCACTAACTAACTACCAGATTTCCCTCTAAACTTGATTAATAAAACTAACTACCACACACATGTAAACCACGTGCTCACTAAAACTAACACAAGAAATGCAAAGCTACATGTAGTATAAATATAAAACTAACACAGTGGACAAAGTTGTCGTTTAAGCAGCAGACTTGCGAATCTTCTTCTTCACTTGATCCTTGCTTCTGTCATGATCCTTTCTATCTTTCTTTGTAGAATCTTGACACCTCCACTTCCAAGGCCGCATCGAAGGCAGCGTCACCAAGCTCCGGGCGAACGCTAGTGGACGCTCAAGAAGGAAGCTAAGAACCCCGATTCGCCAAATGGGTCTGGCCCGAACCAGCCTATGAAGCCCATTTTGGGTTCGGATTCTCCGCAGCCAGCTCCGATCGCGACGAAGAGGCGGAGATATTTAGCTATGATTGATGAGGAGGAAGAGGAGGTTGTTGTGGTTAAGAAGAGGAGGCTGGTGAAGAAGCTTGGGGATGATTTTGATAAAGTGGCTATGAGAGTGAGAGAAACAGGGTGGAGGCCTGAGGATGAAGACTGAAGCAGGGGACCTTCCCTGTTTTTTTTTTCTTCAGTTTCCTTTTTTTACAGTTTTTTTTTTAATTTTCTTTTAATTACAATTTTTTTTTTAAATAGTTAAACTTAACGGTAGCAGTAACTAAGAACTAACAGAATACTACATTACATTGACAAAAATTGAAACTTAAAGGACTGAAATGACAAAACTCAAAATTAGAGGACTAAAATGACAAAAGCTAAAAGATAGAAAGTCAGTTTTGCATTTTTGCCAAAAAAAAATTATTATAGTAGATAAACGGTTGTAATTAGTAAAATATGGTATCGCATAACACCACACATCAAAAACGTAACTTCTTATCTTCTATAAATTCAGCCCCCACAACCTTCTGTTCTTCACCCAGCTCATCAACAAAGCCTCTCTCATTCTCTCTCTCTGTCTCTTCAGTTACCTGCAAATCCTACTAATGGCTCCATTTAAGATTACCCTAAAAGAGAAGAGAAGAAAGGCTGTTGCCAAAGTTCAGCAGCCACAGCCGCAGTCCAAAAATGGAAATGTTGATGCTGCTTTGGGACCAATAACACGTAACCTTCATATTTCCTTTACACTGCCACGGAATAGGGGACCCAGCAGTGTTCCTCCATTGCCCAAAAAGAGGTCTCCATTTGATAATCATTGAACATGTTCATTTTCTTTTTTACTCATTTTTCAAACAATAAGATTTTGAACTAGAAGACTGCTATATGATATAATTTCTTTGTGTGTGTTTAGGGAGGAAAATGTTTCCATTCGTTACTTGCGACCTCGTTCCACGTCAAGCAGGTAAAAGTACTTCTTTTGAGCTTTCTTTCTTCATTTCTTTATTATTAGTATTATTTACAACTAAAAATATTTTTTTCCTTGACATACAGGAATGCCAAAGAAGAAGAAGAAGTACAGGTGATAGACACCACACACCGCCTCTCTCTTCTTTCTCTGTCATATATATGTGCTTGTTCTACTCAAATATTGCTTTGTAAGAAAATTTATGGTTTACTATTGCATGTCTCTGAAATCTGTACATATATAAAATAGGAAATTGAGAAGCATCTTGTTAAAATTTGCGCAAGACAGGGACTTGAAGTTGTGCTTGAGGGGTACGTACAAATTAAATTCATATATATAAATTGTAAACATTTTTGGTCTGCCTACCTAATGACTCTTTTTATTCTGCATATGACCGGTTGTTGATGATGGCCTTGCTCGACCATAGGATCAAGGTAATATATAGGCATACCTTGTATACACAAATCAATTTATTTTACATCCAAAAGAGAGAGAGACGTAGTGTCCTTCTATCACCATATATATATATATATATATGCTTGGTGACATTCATTATCTTTTTATTTTCAGGAAATGCAGGAAGACCTTGAACAAGTCCGACATCATCTTTGTGCCTTGCACGAGGAACTCAGGTGAAGCTTGCGGCCTAACCCTTGCAGATGATCTCTTACAAGTTGTTCCGTTGGGATCTCACAATATATGTAGTTCTTTTAAAATCTCTCAACCAAGTATTAATTATAGTAACAAAAATATATAAGAAAATAAAGGAAAATGTGAAAATTAAAAAGAAAATGTGGAATATATGTATAAATTAGATTTAAAATCTGTCTTCTAAAAAAAAGTGGGTTTTGGTTAGTTCCATTAATTGGCAGAGATTTTTTTTATTATTATCAAACAAAAGATCATCCTGAAACTCAATCACACAAAAAAACTAATTGATTTTTTATTCGAAGAAAAAACCAATAATTAAGGAGTAAACATATGTTCAAATTTTAACAGAACAATAAAACAATTTTTAAAACCTAAATATAAAAAATTGCATTAAATGCCAAAAAAAGAAGAAGCTTTGTTTAATGCAATGATTTTCCAAGCTGCATATTTCAAAATACAACTTAAAAAAAAAAAAAAAAATCTAAGAATAGTTTTTCAAACATCTCATTTTTAAAAAGTTAAACCAAATGGATACTAAGTTAGAAAAAAAATACTTAAAAAATAAATAATCTAATGTGTGTGGGACGAGAGACTACATACACCAAATAGAATAGTCAAATACTTAAAGAGGTTTAGATACTCTCGTTCATAATAATAATAATAATAATAAAAAGGCACATAAACCATTTTTTTTACATCGATAATTGGGGTTATGAGGATTTGAATCGAAGTTGTTTCCGTCGAAAATATATCAAAATGTACTAACCAATTGAACTACCAATCTCTTAGCTTTTTACCAAAAAAAAAAGCTTATGACTATTAAGCATTTGTATTATATTAAATCCAATATAGGGTTTCTACACAAAATAACTCTAGGTTGACCTAGATTAACCCATGATTGTTTTGTATGTTATACAATTATATGGACCTACAATTGGTTTGTCTCTTGAGCCATAAAATTTATAACCATATCTAAGAAAAATAACAGCATGAGGGCTTGTTTGGACCTAAAAAGTCCAAGTCCTCTGTAAGAAAATTATCTAATAAAATTGGTTTTCTTTCTTTAGTATTTTGTATTAGCCCCCCCTAATTGTTCCCATTAGTATCTCATACTTGCACTGCTCACAAAAATGTGATATACTCTGATGTAGCAGGAAACCATAGTCGGGTGCCTGATCATGAGAGGAAGTAAAATGAAGGAGGAGAGATGCTGCTCATATAGTTGTGTTGTGTGTGTTTCTAATTATGTTATGTGGTTTGGTTAGTGTTTTGCTCTGAAATAAATGTTCCTCGTTTCTTTACTGTACCCAAAAGAAAGGGTGTGTTTATGCGTGGTCTTTTTTTCAAGGTTGGCTTTGTACTTTGTACTTTGTACATATCAAGAAGTTATAATTAAGCTATGGTTAATAAAATTATGTTCATCGCTTCCTCCATAATTTATACTAGCCTCTGACCACGCGCTTGCACGCGTGCTCAAAAACTCTTCTATTTTTGGGGTAAATGTTAATTTAGAGCATTTATTATAATTTGGGAGTACTACATTTTCCAATCACAAAAAAAACCTAGGGGAGTGATGAATACTATGCGTTAGCAGGTGAAATAATTTTTCATCACACCCCTAGGTTTTTTTTGTGATTGGAAAATGTAGTACTCCCAAATTATAATAAATACTCTAAATTAATTTTTACCCCAAAAATAGAAGAGCCTTGAGCACGCGCGTGAGCGCGTGCTCAGAGGCTAGTATTCCGTAACTGTTATCCATTTTTGTCAATTTTATTTATGCAGTAATCAACGTGTTATTGATTGGAAGATGATGCAATAATTTAGTATTAACCTTTAGGGGAGGAAAAAAAGATCCTCTGAATAAATCTTATAAATAGTGCATATAATGAAAATGCATAATGAAATCGTAATAATTAAACTACTTACAAAATACATGTGGTGACCTTTACAAAAACTATTATGAAAAGTTGATGGATCAATGTAGAAAAGTGAAATATTTACATAAGGTAAAATTGTAAAATAATTCACTACATCTGAAACATGGAATATGTGAACTTATTAATATTATGCCGGGTATGGTGGAGAAATTGGTGGAGCAATGTTATTTGTTCCACATTCTAATTGCTTTCCAGTAGCATTTGCCATGAACCTATGATACAAAATGTGTGTCTGTGTTATTAATAGAGACTTTAAAACATACACAATAATGATAAGTACAATAAACATGAAGCATAAACTTGTGAAATGAAATATTTAAACTGACCTTGTGATGAAAGGCACAAAAAATGACAATATTAAAAATCATCAAATGTGCAATGAAAGGCACAAAAGAGGAAAATATTAAATTTCATAACGTAGGATATTTACAAAAAATGTTTTTTAACAACTACTTAATAGATTGACTACCACTTTGCTCACCTGAATTCATCTAATGTGCTTGCTATGCAATCTAATCAAATTGTTGATACGTCAACCTAAAAAAAAATAGAGAGTAAGGCTTAAATGTAAGAAAAACAACAAACAAAAATAATAAGAGGAAGAGAGGGCACCACTTAGAACACATACAATAAAATAATGGATCAAACCCGATAACTACAACAACAACAAAAAAAAAAAAAAAAATGAAGACAAATCAATATATATCATTCCTATTCTTTAAAAAATAGTCATTAATTAGAGAAAATACTTAAACACCCATCAAACTAACCAAATAAAAGAAGAAGAAAAAAAAAGATAAGATAAGATAAGATAATGATATGAAAAGGATAATGATAAAAAAGTGTACTCCTTTTAGAATGTAAATCATGATAAAATAATAAGTTTTTGTAGGAGATAAAACAACCATTTTTTAAAAATTAAGCAATAATTATCCTAGCATTCGAGATCCAGAACCTCATGATTTCATTCTCGAAACAAAACCCAAAAACAACAGCTCAAAACTATCAAGAAAAACTCAAGCTTTCACAGCTGTCATGCCCAAAATTGGACTTGCAAACCATAACAATTAAAGCTAAGGTGAAAAATGCTAGCTTTAGAGTTAAAAACGAACCAAAACTATATATAAAAAAATAAAAAATAAAAAACTAAAGCTTTCGCAGTTGTTGCCCAAAATCAGACTTGCAAACCATAACAATTTAAGGTAAGGTGAAAAATGCTAGCTTTAGAGTTAAAAATGAACCTGTTTCGATGTGGCCTTGAGGGAAATAGAAGACACATTCATTTTGAGCTTTAATAAAAAAAAAAATACGGTAGCATTATCGTGATCTTTCTTCCCTCTGCATCAAACATATATATGACGATCACTATGAAGGTTAGGTTATGCATCAACAATTTGGCAGCCAAACTCAAACAACAACAAAAAGGAGGAAAACAGAAGTGCACAAAACTAAGTCAGAAATGCATAATAAGAGAAATAAAATATTAAAAAAAAAACCACCGACACAACACAATCGCAAGAATTAAAGTCTCAATTAATTTGGTAACATAGAAACCCGTGGTTGAAAGCCTTATGAACACACAACCTACAATTTTCCAACTTTAAATTGCGGCCCCTCCTAAACCAAAAGGCCTGTAGAACAATAGATCAGAAAATATCCAGTAAGTTTCGAAATAACAATAAGCAAAACATGGCCAAATAGAGATCAGAGAGAGAGAGCGAGGGCTGAAATTTGATCTAAGAAAGACGTTACCTCAAATCTATCTACTGTTGTTATTGAAATCTAAAGCAAAGAGGTGGGTGAAAGGAGTTTGAAAACATAGAATTGAGAGAATTTGAAAACCAACGTGAGTGTACTGGAAGTGTGTTCCTATTTTGTAGATAGTATTTTACGTGGAAGTTAAAGAAGCATTTTACCTAGTTTTGCCCTTAAAAAAACATAGGCTGTAGGGGTATTTTGGAACAAAAAAAATCCAGTCCAAACAGGTGCAGCTCCTTAAATAGTAGTATAGATTAATCTCATTTTTAAGTTGTTGGTTAATTAATTTAGGGTATATATTTTTGACCAAAAAAAAGTAATAACTAACTTTTTGAATCCTCTTAATATATACAGATACTGTCATATAATGTTACAGTTTCTCAATGAATATTATCGAAATGCATTTGAAAAATAAGTTATCACATAGAGTAATCTAGCAGTAATTAGAAACCTTTAGGTGTAGATAGAGGAAGGTCCCATGCAAATAAGAATTACTAGCCTCGTCACACGCGCTTTGCGCATGAGATGAGGTTTTTTTTTTTTAGTGGTAGTAACAAAAAAAAACTCTATGTTTTTTATTATATATATAATTTTTATTCTGAGAATCTAATTTATAAGTGAATAAATAAATTTGAAAATCAATAGGAAAGTGACCCTATTTTTTAGGCAATGGTTTAGTAGAAGTTAGGGTTGTATTTTTATCAGATTGTCCTTTAGTTTTATCTTTATTTAAACATAAGAATGTAAGGGTATTTTAGAAGAAAAAAAAATCCGAATTGTTCTTTAGTTTATATATATATATATATATATATATATATATATATATATATATATATATATATATATATATATATATATATTTCGATTTGTTTTTGGATAAACGTGGGGTGTTTAACTTATTTTTCTATTTAAAAAAAAAACGTATAGTTGCCTTGAAGAAGTGGGTTAGTGGAGAAGTGTTCCTATTTTGTAGGCAATATCTTAGTGCAAGTTAGATATGTATTTTTACTAAACTATCATTTAGTTCTGTCTCTACTTAAATTTAGGGACATAAGGGTATTTTGGAACACAAAAAAAATCTAGTCCAAATAGAAGCAACCGCTTAAATAGTAGTATAGATATAGAGATAAAAGTTCAGATTTTTGGAAAAATTACACTTTACCATTCTAAACTATACCCAAGATTGCACTTTGCACTCTAAACTATTCAAATGCACATTTTGTGCCATAAACTTTGAAGAAGTCGACTCCAATTTAAGGTCATAAAGTATAATTTAGGGTAGTAATGTGTAAAGTCTAGATTTTGTCTTGAAGAAGCGACTCCAATTCCAATTCTTTACATTTGATGAACCATCATTAGTTTTTTTTTTTTTTTTTTTCTAATAAAAAAAAATTCATTTATCAACTGTCAACGACATCATCCAAAGAGGTAGAGGAATGAGTTTGGGGAATATTTATTCCAAAATTTCAAGAAGGGTTTTTAAATCTGCCAATTCCCCGTTCCAGGATGAGCTAGGAGAGATAATCACCCCCCCCCCCCCCCCCCTCCTACTTATATGAGGAAGAGAATGAAAGCTTAATTGAGATGCCTTCAGAAGAATTGATGGGAGATATACTCTTATCCATGAACCCTCTAAAAGAGTTTGGTCCATATAAATTGTCAGAAATTTTCGTCAACCATGTATTAATTTTTGTGTGATCAGTATGCATTTCATATATTTATCGACATTAACGTCCATTCTCGTCTCAAGAAAACAAGACACATTAACTGGTCTTGAGAGATCGACACTGACTAGTGACCATTGACATAAGAGGGAGAGTGTGCAGTTTGACCTAGCGTCGAGAGAGAAAGTATTTCATGTAAACAGAAGCCTTACAATTTTTTATTTATTTATAAGTATCGGAAGCCTCTTACAATTTGTTCACCTGTTGTCCAGAATGGCATTACCAAAATTATAAACTACAAAATGATGATCCATTGCGAGTGATGAGAGGCATTCACTCTCCAACTTAAATCGATAAAGCTTACCTTAGACACTAATGCGACATTTTGGTCTGTGTAAATGCTTTGTAAAGTATATAAATTACATAACAAGAAAATCCCTCATGCTCTGAATGAGAGGCATTCACTCTCTAACTTAAATCGATAAAGCTTACCTCAGATACTAAGGCGATATTTTGGTCTGTGCAAATGCTTTGTAAAGTATGTAAATTACATAGTAAGAAAATCTCTCATGCTCTGAATGGTAAAAAAAAGCCAACCGATACAAAACATCAGTATAGCCCACTTCTTAATTGACACTTACAGAAGAAATTTAGTACCATCACAGATGACAGAGCTGTTATGGAAAATATGCAAATAAAACTTCCTTGGTATAAGCAAATATAGTTTTAAGTGATCTGTGTCTGCAAAACAGATTACTGCGTTTTTCCCATCTGGATCAACTCTTTCTTTTCTTGGTGCCAAATCTACTAAATACTTCTTTTCCATAAGACCCGATAGAGAAAATAAAAAAACAAAAAACAAAACAAAACAAAACAAAAAGAGGATGTTAATTTTATAAAAGAATCACTGAAAGTAGAACTTCAATATAAGCATGATTATGATTTTTTCATAGGGTTAGCCCTTTATTTAATATACAAAGTAGCATATGTTATCCTTCATTGAGGCTGACCTCAAAGACGAGTGTCATCAAACACCCAAGGCTCATGTAAGAACAGCTCCCGGCCATTCATTTGGACTGTTCCTGCAGCAATATCCTCCGCACGCTTCCTCGCCGCTTCAGCTTTTCTAGCTGACTCATCAGCATCCTGCATTAAAGTACATATGTATTAAGAAGGATTATTCTGTGGCAAATCAATTTGATACAATACCTCCAATTGAGTAGAAATCTCAGATTTGATTACTAGAAATGTGAGAGGGAATGTGTAATTTGAGTCCTAAGGCAGGCCAAGGACACTGGACTGTGTGGCTAGGCCCTTCAAAACAGCCAATTCAACTTTGCCATGAGCAATCAGATCTGAGATTAGCATTTAACTAATTGAATGTGATTCATTATATTTCCACAACATCTAATTCCTAGTGCTGTTAAATAACTGCTTACTAGCAGCTTAGATGTGAATTGACTTGTGTAACTCATTATAAACACCTTAGGAGAAATACTAGCAGCAGGGGGACACACCTTCTGTGTGTGCAACACATGATCTACTACCAATTGGGCATTCCGAATTAGCTTTCCAACATGACATGGAAATGGCAAGGAAAACCCTTTACTTTATAGAGGTTATTAGCAGTAAGCACTAGATATAATTAAAATATGCAAGCTAGTGGTGCATGTGCATCAAGAATCTACCACTTTAATCAGTCAGTAAGGCTTATCTTCATTACAAGCAATATCGGTTGAGTATCTCTGTGCATGATTAGGGAGACTGTGAGTTTTGTTTGAACTTTGAAGAGTCTATTCAAATCTTTATGGCTTCTATTATGTTTGCTAATACAACTTAAAATGACATGCCAACAATTATCTTAATTGCAGAGGTGGGTCTTAATGAGATTGTTTACTTCTTTAGGTAAACGCAACTTAATCTTAAATTAATATTATATACGTTTTGATAAAAAATATAGAAAGAGCACATCCAAGTACTCAGGTTGTGGAGATGAACTGCCTGGCAAAACATCTAAAATTACAACAATCAAGAAATTGCAGAAAATTAGAGAATTAACAACCAGTGAAAACCATCCAATCATACACAGAACATGAGGTCATCTTTCAATTCGTCATAGCTTGTTCAATTCCTTCAAATGTCAGGCTATTATGTTCTTTCCAAATAGTCCATATTATCCACAAAGGGATCACATTCCAAGCGATAGATAGATAGATAGCTACTAAAATTTGACAAGAGACTACAGGGTTGGTATCATAACTAAAACAGTTCCTGAAAGTGAAAACCACATATGAAGCATAAAGTAAAAACAGAGTACTAAATCAAATACATAAACTTTAATAAACCCAGATTCCCATTCCACCACACATATGTTGTCCTCCACATACAAAGTACCTACACCACCATCTCAATTCTCAAGCAAAAGTGTATACATCATCACACCACTAATACTTGTATAGCATATCTAATCTAAGGGTCTCTAAAATATAAACCCCAAATCACTCCTACGCAACTAGGCACCAGAAATATCAATTGAGCCATATGGGCATAGACATTCAGTTTCTACTCCCAAAAAAAAAACAAAAAACTAGAACATATTTCATCAAATAATCCAATTCCAAGCCAAAATATTAAATAAAAATAGAAATAAAAAGAAACCCAATTCTCTATTTCATGAATACAAGCTTCTTAAACAGCTAAGGAATTAAAAACATGAAAATAAAAATTTAAAGAAAATAAAAATTAAAGAAAAAGGACCTTCTGGCGCTTCCAAGAGAGGAACTGGGCCACCGTGATGGAATTCGGGCTCGGCTTCTCATTCTCAGTTCCTTGCTTTTCTGCTTCTGCTTCTGCTTCTGCTTCTGCTCCCATCTTCTTTCTCTCTTCTTTTCAGATAGCGCGTCTCTCGTTCGTGCAGGTAGAGTTCTTTGTTAATCCTTTTTTACTTTAGGAAATAGCCGTAAGCATTACTCTTTACATATGTAATAATTTTTGTTATATACATATGTAATAATTTAAACCGACCACATTTTGATAATTAAATAAAGTAACCCAATACTACATAAATTCTAATTTAATTAAGTTTCATTTTTTTTTCCTAAAGAAATTTTAATTTTAATTTTTTTGGGGGAAAATTATAATTCTAATTAACTAATATATTGTTAAAAATAAATTCTCTATTTTTTGACATTATATAATAGGCGAAAATGTTTGACTTTTTTTTTAGGACTCTTTTATATTATGCTACATAAAGGTATACTCACAAATTTTCACATAATTTTTATTTTTTTTAATTCTTTATTATTTGACACATAATTTTTATTTTTTGAATTCTTTATTTATTTGACAAAAACTAATCAAATATCAATCATTCATTTTAATATTTAGACTCCCATTAGGAATTGTTTTTCTTAGAATGGCATGCAAGTCTTTGACTTGCTTCTAAAGCATGTTTCTATGTAACGCAAATTCTTTCACAGTAAAGGATGTGTAGCTGGCTTACTCTCCTAAAAGTCATATATAAGTAAAAGATCTAGGCTAAGCTCAACTCATATATCTATACAAAAAGCAAGAACCCTCATAGAAAAATTAAATAATATTGTAGTTGTAGTTTCAACTTTGAAGTCATGAGAAACTCGCTATAGAAACATCAACGAGACATATAGAAGAAGAAACACACCATGACTAAGTACAGGAAGATCATTCAATCTTCACATGCCAAATATATGTAGAGCCCATGCAATCAAACTAGATATTCAACTACAATAACAATTGTGTGCACCCCTTTTTATGATGCCAAATACATCAAAACCTAGATTGAAAACAATGTGCCAAACATTGAATGTCCTATATTTATTTATGATACATGAATTATATGTTTAAATAAGAAATAATAAATAAAACTTAATATCATATATATTCTATATTTATATTTGCTACCTCACCTTGAAGGTTTTACAACATTATTATTTTATTTTTAAACCAAATTTACCACTACAAATAGTGTTTCTCTTATATTTCAGTTGTGGACTTCGGTTCACTTGGTCATACTTAGTCCATTTTGTCCACTTTGGTCCACATTGGTCCTCTTCAGTTCACTTTGGTCCTATTCGTTCCACATTGGTCCTATTCTCTTCTATTCAGTCCAATTCGGTCAATTCTATCCACTTTGGTCCTATTCGGTCCATTTTGTTCACTTTGGTCCTATTTAGTCTTATTCGGTCTAAATTGGTCCTATTCAGTCCATTATGACCACTTTGGTCCTATTTGGTCCATTATATCCACTTTGATCATATTTGGTCCACTTTAGTTAACTTTGGTACTATTCGGTTCTATGCGGTCCACTTTCCTTTCTCATTTGACGTAGCTACCTATAATGCCCTGCCTCATTCCTTTCTCATTTGATGTGGCTTAAGTCAAACCTTTTTAACTGTTGGGTTATGTCCAATTTGGTTTGTGTTTGATCTAATTTATGACCTAACCCGACATGGAAGCGTTATGATTTTTTAATAGGAGGATTTTTTAGGCTTAATCCATGGGATGGAGGTTTGGGCTGATTGCCTTTCAAAATACATCTATAATTTATTGGTAAATTTGAAAGATATCCATTGTCCAGCCTGTTGGTCGGAAGGAGTTGGAGACTTGAGTTCACACTTACACTGGCAAGCAGCCTATATGCCATATGGCCATGGGATCATTTTTGACTGGCTGTGGCACAGCGGCAGTACCACCTTTCAAAAGATGAACTATTATACTGTACAATCATATAATGTACTTTGACATGCAAACAAATTAGACAACGAGCTTAAATTGGTACCTTTTTACACAAGCCATAGTGCACTATAGTCTTTATTCTCTAGTTCATGGTCACAACATCTGGTACTATTGTGAATTTCTTAAGGGATATTTGTTACAAAATTAGCTAGCCGACTTAATTAGTATACATTCAAGACCTCATAGAGCCATCAACAGCTGCTAAGACTAACCAAGTTAGAATTAAGACATGCATCTACAGCTTCACCGACGGTGAGAAAAATCCCCCCTCTTCCAAGTTTATCTAAAAAGTTGGCCAACTTCAGCTTGTGAATCACCTGCTGCCTTGGGTTGGCCATAGCTAACTGAAAAAACACATATATTTTAAAGGTTAGGTACAAAATAAACTGAAATATCACAAATCTTGAAATACAGGTCAATTCCTTACTTCCATGCCATGAGAAACCAACTCTTTGTGCAGTTCCTCTAGTGCAACAATTCCTGAAGTGTCAATGTTCATCATGTCTGTCATAAAAGGAACTCAATTTGGTTAGTGATATATGATATCATTGAAACAGAATTCAACTTGGTACCAGATATCCAAGTGTATAACACTTACTGGACATGTCAAGGATTACTGCTTGAACGCTTCCCTTTGCGTTGTCTTTCATTTCATTTTCATGTTCTTTCACCCACCTTACTATCCTGAAATAAGTACCATACATGGATTAAGTTCAACTTGCACCACTTCCGTGTCTTTTTTCTCATGGTACACAAATAAATGCAAAAAATGCAGTACCTTTCTCTTATGAAATTGGCATTAGCGAAGCATAAAAAGGAAGAATTGACACGGATAGTTATGATTGCTGGAGTTTTAATGGCCATTGGATATTGACTAATGTCACAGAAGATATCTGTTCCAGGAAGTCTACCTAGTTCTTCTATGCCAGGTCGAATTGATTTTAGTAATATTTTTGCAAATGAGATTGTTACCTGCACTCCGAAAATCACAACCAGAGTTAGAATAAGTGGCTATCCCATTCCCATACAATGAATATTTTTGTATACTGCCTACAAGAAATAAAATATTTCACATTGAACAAAACTATGATCATACTTCATCCTAACATGTAGTCACTAGTCACTTTACTGAGAACATGTTCAGTACAGAGCTCATTGGACTCCTATCCTAGCTCATCCAAATAACTAGGGAGATTTTGAAAGTGGTGCATACCAATCATGAACAGAAACTACATGCCAAAAGGGATGATCCAAGTCTGCTAATCAATTAGGCCTAAGGATACAATAGTGTGAGCACCCACTAATCAGATGGCAGTTGCATAATCCAACTCAATTACGTAATTGAAATCAATAATCATGAGACTACTGGGTTCTTTAAAATTAAGCATTAGATATTTGGAGTTTATCCATCACTATTCTACTACCATGAATCAATTATTGTTTTAAGTTGTCTGCTCCTACAAGCTGGGTCCTATTTTGGGCAGAAATTGTCTCAATAATGTAAACAGGAATTGAGTCAACACGTTCACAGTGGAACCCATCAGTCACAAGACTACTGGATTCATCCAAATCGAGTATAAAAATATTCAGAGTTTATCTAACATTATTCTACCATCATGAATCAATTATAATGAAGTTGTCTGTTACTAAAAGTTGGGTTCTTTTTTAAGGTAGAAATTGTCTCAATCATGTGCACAGCCGAAAAGGGAAATGAGTCCATGCCAAAACTCACAGTGGACTAACAAAGTTAAAGGGTAAAAAAAAAAAGAGTATATACATTACCGCAACCACAAGGCCAATCTCCACTGATGCAAACAGGACCCCAAGAAATGCACCAAGACATGCAAGAAAATCCATTTTGTCAACCTTCCAGATATAGAAAGCTTCATTTATATCTATAAGTCCAGGAAGAGCAGATAGAATGATTGAAGCTAGGATTGTAATGGGGGTGAAGTACAAGAGCCTAGTTAGCAATTCAAGTGATACAAGCACAGTAATGGCCATCACTATATTTGATACCACTGTTTGACATCCTGCACTGAAATTTACTGCTGTCCGTGAGAATGAACCTGCAGTAATTTACCAAACCTGTCAAATAATTGATTTATGCATCGCTAGGCTTGTTAGCTTGATTGGATATATGGATTATTGCAGTGTCCAAGATAAGTTTTTAAGAAATAAAAGGCAAAGTTCACAAGAAGAGCTCACCGGTTGCCACATAGCATGATGTTAAAGACCCTGCTATGTTCATAAAACCCATGGCTACCATTTCTTTGTTCCCATCAAGATGATAGCCTCTAATGGAAGCAAAAGATCGGCCAACAGCAATGGCTTCCTGAGGTGAATGATTGATAATCATTAATAAACTTAATAGTCAAAATTAAAGTATAACCAATATAACCAAAAGGAATGAAATCACACCGTGAGAGCAATAATTGCAGTAATTAGTCCAACTTTTGCTGCTTGTCCAACATGTGGACCGTTGAATTGTAACTGATTAACTGAACTTCGATTCACGCCTACTTTGATGTGTTTTATTATCTTAACTCCATGCTTATCAGCTTTGGTCAAAAACACTATTAAAGTGGATAATATAACTGCCATAAGAGGAGCGATAGTAGGCAACCAGAAGAGCTTTTTGTTTCTTCTGCCCTGCAAATATGACATGATTATAATTTGACTAAAGTAGCAGAAAAAAAGTGCCTAAAGAAATGGGAATATTGCTAGGATTCAATTACTTACTATAAACCTGGCGAGTAGGAGGAAGATCAGGAACGAACAACCAAGGACAAAATTCAGAGGAAACCACTGTCATTGAAAGAGCAAGGCAAAGATGGAAATAATAAAGTTTGTAACAAATCAGTGAAAGCACATTAAGACTAAAGAGAGCAAAAATAAGAAACCCCTATTCCAAAAAAGAAAAAGAACAGAACCATGGTTCTCATAGCAGAACTTACTTCACTGTGAAGTGATTCAAAAACAGACTCTAAGACAGATACTACGTCAGTTTTGGTGGTAAAGTGACTAAACCCAAATAGCCCTTTTAGTTGTTGAAGACCAATGATAATGGCTGCACCCGCCATGAATCCAACAATTGCAGCATGTGAAAGAAAATCAATAAGGAAACCCAATCTGTGAATATTGAAAGATAAAACAACTTGTTAGGAGAAGCAAATACAATAAGGAGCAAGTGTCATATTACAAGAAAAAATAAATGTATCTTTAAAAGAAACCTGAACATTCCGAACACAGCTTGGAAAGTTCCGGCGAAGAAGGTAACCGTGAAAACAAGATTTCTGTAGGCAATGGGATCAGCCACAGGATCTTGTATATTTGGAACCATGGAAGACATCAGAATGGAAACTACGGCTACTGGTCCAATAGCTAGCTCTCTTGAACTCCCCATTAGAGCATAAATCAGAGGTGGGACAACGCTTGTGTCTAGTGGAATCAACAAACATAAACTTTCAGGTTAACAACATTAGAATAATTCCTATTTGACACAATTGTTTCTTTCGCCAGTGGCATATTGCCGGGTCTGAAAGAACAGTACATAGTGAAACTTAAAGCATAATATACAGCACTAAACTCAGCTCAGCAACTTACACAGGCCATATTCAGGATCAAGTTTTGCTAAACTAGCATATCCAATACTCTGCAAGAAATTCCATACAGCATGTATACCAGGAATTAGTCCATGAAAAGACCTCTCCTAATGTTCTACTTAACTTAGTAAGCAAACTTGATGGGGTAACTTATGTATATACCTGAGGAATGCTAAGGCTAGCCAGTGTCAAACCTGCCATCAAATCGCTTTTAAACTTTGATGCCTTGTATTTCCTTCCCCACCTGAGGATTGGAAATAGACCCTGAAGGAATGAAGCAGCATAATCCCTTGGAGTTTGCTTCTTGGAAGATGAAGAGTGCTTTTTTCCATGAGGAAAGACTGTATTTTTTATTGTACTTATAAGCTCATGACATAGAGGTGGTGGATCAGGAGAATTGAGAAGCCATTCAGCCCTCTGAACTGGACTAGAATCCTCTATGTCCAGCTGCTTCTCCTCTATACTGAAGGTCTCAATTGGAACTGAACCCATGGTTGTTTGAACTTTAAAAAGTTTAAGTGTTTGGGTGAACTCTCTGAGTTACCTGTTATATACTAATATGTATGCCTCCTGTTCTTTTTCTTTTTTATAACCTGTTGTATGTATACCTCCAGAGTTAGTTATATACGTACCCATTATAGTGTAATAATAAAACTTTAATGTAGATATTAGGTCATCTTAGAAAGTGCTTGACTTCTGTGCAGTAGGGACATTCTAGGGGTCATTGTATTTGATTGATGTCAAGAGCTGCAACTTGCTTAATGCTTGTGTTCTTTTAACATGGTTGAAGGGTTTAAGAATCGAATATTATACTATTTCATGAAAAATGTTCTTCTTTTGCTTCAATCATTAACTGTTAATTGTTAACAGCTTACTTTTCAGTAACTTGTCATACAATTTTAAATAGCTTACCTAAATCATTATAACTAATGTTACTTGTAGTTTTAGTTATGAAGCATACTGTCAATTTAATTATGTATAGCTTCTATCCATAAATTACTGTAAATTGGTTTCTCAAAAAAAATTACTGTAAATTGTTAACAAAAGATGTCATTAGTGTATGGGTGAGTTTGGTATCAGCTTTTAGTTTTATATACAGTTTTTTAAAACTTCACTTTTTCTCACTTTTTCTTTTTCTTTTTTTCACTATGGAAAAATAACAAAACATAAAGTTCATCACATCCTGTCATGCAGGTCTGATCCTTTTTTTACCCCCCTCAATAAGTGGGCGGTAGCTTTAATATCATTAAAAGATTTCTCTTCCCCAAGTCCGTTTCATTTTGGGGGTGAACAGGGATTGGGGGACCATGTCCCCTCATGCATTTTAATGTATTAGGGTCTGTTTGGATACCGTTTATTGCTGAAAACTGAAAACATTGTAACAAAATAATTTTTAAATATATAAATAGTACCATGAGACCTAGTTTTAAAGTTATTTTTGCTGAAATCCGTACTTGCGGGTCTCGTGAACAGTACACGAAACCTACAGAAAAATGCCAAACGCAGAGAAAATTCAGTTTTCAGTGCAATCCAAACATACACTTTGTAGAGATTTGGATTCCATATGTGCACACCACATAAATAGCTCCACATAATCAGAATCATAACAAGAAGTCAACAACCAACATTATAATAATTGAAGCTATTGAAAATATGGATTTTTTTTTTTTTATGAGATTTTGGTAAATTACAAATTACACCCTTAAAGTTTGGAAGTGTTTGATTTTATAACATGAAATTTCAGAATTTCGATTTCACCTCTTGAAGTTTGGGGGTGTTTGGACTTTACACATTGACGTTTTAGAATTTGGATTAACTCCTAAAGTTTGGGCACGTTAGAAATTTACACCTTGAAATTCTGAAATTTGAGGGTGTAAATTCCAAGCACCCCAAACTTTAGGGAGTAAAATCTAAACACCCCTAAAATTATGGGGTAAAAGCCAAATTTTTAAACGTCAAGGTGTAAAACCAAATACTTCTAAATTTTAGGAGGTAAAACCCAAATTTTGAAACTTTAAAGTGTAAAATTCAAACACTCTCAAACTTTAGGAGTGTAATTTGCAATTTACCCTTAAAAATTTGAATACGGAACAATATTTAGTGTCCTTTGAGAACAACTTATCTAATTTTTTGTTGAAAGTATGCTAAGGTATATTTGTACCTTGAAAAAAGTGAGAAAATGTAGGGAAAAGATCTTATGAGACAGCCTTAAGGAGCGTTCCTCTCACAATATGTGTTAGGTCTAGTCTTGACAAGTTTCATGATTATGTATCTTAATTAAGTTATAATGTCAATTTTCAATTACAGGATCAAGTTCCAAGATTTAGCTCAAGAGAAAGCAATTACTAGATTTTCAATGACCTTTGATCAAATCTCGATCAATCAGGACAAGCCTCTCGACACCCTCTATTGAGATTTGCTTGATCAACTAAAAATTATTTTTTAAGTGCACCTTGATACAGTGAATGAAGATTACGACAAGAAAGGTAATATTTATTATTAGTAATAAAATATGTTGTAATGAAATAACTAAATCTATTTGTAAGTTTGGTTGTGAGATGTAACATTAGGATAAAACTTAAAAGTTATTTTAGGAAATATCTTATTCATATGATTATATTTCCTTAAAAATAATATAATTTTTTAAAATTTAAGAGAGAGATGAATTATTTATTATGATTTTTTACTTTTATAATTGTTATGTGTATATTGAAAGTTTGTTTATTTGAAAATATATTCATTTTAAAAATTATTACACTTACTAAGGAATAACTATTACAACCCCTTTAGAAAATAATAATTATTCCTCATTTTAAAAATAACTATTTATAAGAAATGACTATTATATTTCTCGTAATAAAAACATAGCAAAATTAAAGAATAGTTAAACTATAGGAAGTTTCTCAAAAAAAAAAAAAAGTTAAACTATAGGAATAATTATTATATTGTAGTGTCTATTACACTATATCAAACGTGTCCTAAGAGTATTGTCATGCACTATAGAGAAGAAAGTAAGAAACCCTAAACATTTACTCACCATAACCCTATGAATAAAAAAATAGTTTTGAAGACATTGATTTCAGTTGGTAATCAAGGGTGAAGCCACAAAGTCAATCATGGTACGTGTTTAATATGAAGATTAAAAGAATTGTTACATACCTATAGGATCGATTTGCCGAATGATTCACGTTGCCAACCACACCTCTATGTTATTGCTCAAGGTGGTTCTTGCTACTAGACAAGGAAGAAAGAGAGAGCAAGAGAGATACAATATTCACTAATACTTTCAAATTACTTAGGGTACATTTGGTATGCTGTAATAGCTCTTGTAATAGAATAGCTATTCATGTGTAATATCAATTCGGTTATTTGGTTGCACCTTTATTACATGAATTAGTTATTATATTGGAATAACTATTCTTTAAATTAAAGAATAGCTATTCCTCTTTAAAATGGATGAAATAATGGATGAAATAACTATTCCATAGTGCATATAATAAGTTTTAAAATTAATATATTTTCAAAAATATAAAGTTTCCTTATACATCATCTTTTACGAGCTTTCCATATATAACAACCAAATTTATGAATAGTAATAGTTATTCCATTACAATGTTTTTTATTTCCAGTTATAAAGATTACTATTCCTAATGTAATCTACATTCAGTGTACCAAACATGTATGCATGTTTGATGTAATCAAACATGCATTAATGAGGCCAACTTTGCTATTAAAACATGTCCATTAATGGCCATACAGTTTTGCCAAGTAAGGCTAAACATCTACCAGATATCAAATCTTCAGACATTCCTTGGAATCACGAACATGGTTTGTGAAAAAATTTCATATTAGAAGAGTCCAAGTGTCTTGGAATAGATAGTGGGTAATAGGTTTTCAATGAGGTAGAATTTAAGATCAAGGGTTTGATTTTGTGGTAAACTTCAATTTTAATAGGAAAAATCTTCTTAGAGTCAGGGTTAATCCCTCTACTGGTTTTCTTTTGGATGCATCCCAAGAAAAGAAACTCATATACTTTGTCCTGAGTTTCTTTTCTTTTTTTCTTTTCTTTTTTTGGGAACCCTTTGTTCTGAGTTATCTTACACCTTTTTAAAACATCATCTTATACTTAATTATTTCAAATCTACATATAATTAAAGATTATATCCATTCATGGATTTCCATTAATAGAAAAGCATTATATACTTTTCACAATATATTCAAGCCATTTAAAAGAAAAATGAACTTTTTCAACATATCCAAATAAACCAATATATATTATCTGATACAGGTACTAGCTACGTGGCAGGCACAAGCACTAAAGCCCGAATAGGGAAAACGAGGTGTTGACGACTAGATAAACCAGAAGGATATGTTGTGATTGTAGTGACATTGTACGGATTGAAATAAGGTGCAAGTATCTGCTAAGGTTCAATTACATCACTTCCTTAAAATATATATATATATATATTTTAACTATAATTTTTATTTAATATTAAAAACAATTTTTAATCTCAATCGTTCATTGTGAGTTCCAGCTAGTTCAACTGAGAAAGTCTCTGATGATTGTATAAGAAATATAGGGTTCAATTCTCGCCTACACCAAAAACTGATTGGTGTCTTGGTTTAATGATAAAGAGTTATCAATCCGTAATTGCACATTGCAGCCCCTCTCTAACTCAAAATAGCCGCTTATTCCTTCACCCTATATAAATTAAGGAAATCCCTACACCTTTCAAGGTACAAATAGAAAACCCATTGTACTTATTCTCTATTGTTCAAATTATTTAGAAACTTGGTCCCCAGGGATAAAAACAAAGCAAAAAGAAAAAGAAAAGGAAAAAGAAGAAGAAGCAAGCAATATGGACTATTTGCTTCTAATTTTATTGCCCTTTAATCACTTCAGATAAAAATATGCTGACAAATAAATTTATAAAGTTTTGTACAGATAATGATACTCATGGAAGGTACGTACACAAGGCTGGTAGGATTTACGATCTTGAAGAAATATTAAATAAAACCTTAAAAAGGTAACTACTTTGAACTCTATTCAATAATTAATTATTGTTGGGCAAGATCCAGCATCTTATGATTTGTAGATATGTACCCTTAAGATAAAGAGGATTTATCAAAATCCTTTTCATGGAAAAAGATTTTCCACCAATTTTTTCCTTTTGACTGATCCTAATATTATTTACGCAACACCTACTATAAACTATATGCTTGAAGCAAAAATGATTGTTTAAAATAATATCATCTTTCGCTTTATTAATACCTAATCAATGTATGCCGTATGCGTGACTTCTTGTCTAATAAAGGGCAACTAATGAGTTGATAATCTACTGTTGGTACTGATCAAGTGAAGGTTCCTCCCGCCAACCCAAGCTGACCCCAAAGTAAAATACAAAAAAGGTGAGTCCCATGCCTTCTAATCTTTCATTTACGCGGCAGAAAGTAGAGGTGGGGCGGGGTTGATCACTTGAAGAATCAACACTATAGTGAACATGACTATTATCACACTCAATTTTACAATTTGTTAACCTGTGTGATTATAAGTGATTAAAGGAAAATTGTGGGCTGCTCAAGTTGATGCCTTGATGGTGGATAAAAAATGTCACCACTGCACAAATTAACAAAATGTGAATTTGGATATACAATTGAAGCTTGTCTCAAGATTATTCTTAATCAAGTGACATCATTTGACGAGCCTACTATTGTCAATTAAACTCGAGCAGTTCCAATGTTACAACAAAAGACACAACTTATGTCACAACTCGTCCATATGGCGAGTTGTGGTTAATGGAGAAGTGTTTCTACATGAACCCATCATCACCCTCCACCAACCACAACTCACCACATGGGCGAGCTGTGGCACATATGGTATCTTTTGTTGTGGCACAAAACTTTTTCATTAGACTCAATCTCAGTGGGGAGACCCAAGTCAGGGATAGGCTTTGGGAGTTTTATATTTTTTATTATTATTATTATTTTTTTTATTTTTTTTTTTTGGAAAATGACTTTGGGAGTTAAAGTGAGTCAACTGAGCGTGTAAAATGTTCTTTTATCATAGTTTAGGATTTGGACCTACAACAAAGGGATTTGGGGACCCGCGTTTTTTCTACCGCAAATTAAGACTACGTAAATGTTCTTGTAATATAAAATTAATTATAACCAACGCTGGGCATATGAGCAAGTGATTGAAACCTTGAACACTTTCTTCTACCGCAAAGGCTACGTAAATGTTCTTGTAATATAAAATTATAACCAATGCTGGGCATATGAGCAAGTGATTGCAACCTTGAACGCCCTTTATTACCAAGCAGAAAAAGTCTTTCAAGAACGGCAACTGAGCGTGTGAAATGTTCTTTCACTTAACAACCCAAAATAAAATAAAATAAAATAGAAAAGGTAAGTTGTAACCAGGGACGGACCCAGGATTTCAAGCTTGAGGGCCGGAGATAAGTGAAAAAAAAAAAATTAAAATACGCATTTATATAGTATCAATAAACGATCAACCAAGACAAATACCCAAAAATCATTGTTTCTTAATATATTAAGTTACAATCATCTACCAACAAAAATAAAAGACACGAAACACTATTGTTTCTTAATACAATCATCTATAAAAAGGAAACTCGACGCTCTTTCAAATCTTCAAAATCATCTACGATTGAATCCAAACTAAATGTCGAAGCTATATCCTTTTCAATGTCTAACATCAAAGAATCCGTCAAAAAATCATTTTCCATTTTGTTTCGAAGGTTAGTTTTGACAACTTTCATAGCTGAAAATGGTCGCTCTGTAGTAGCAGTAGAAACTAGAAGAGTAAGCACAAGTCTCACCATTCTATAAACAAGTTTGTAGTGTTCTGAATTTCCAATTCTCACTAATCATTGACACAACTCAGATAAACTTTTCAATTTTTTGAACTCTAGATCCTGGACTACATTATGCTCAAAATGATAAAGATCCTTCTCCAATACTTGTTTGTCATAATCTGTGAAATCTTGTGGATAGAAATTCTTTACCAACAAACAAAGATCACTACTTCTGAAAGATTTTAATGCCTCTCAAGGTTTCAAAGGTAAGCTAAGCCTAAGTAACTCCATTGCATCTTCATTAAACTGATGATTTAGTTCCTATAGTTGAGAATCTATTGCAACATAAAAAATATTTACTCGATAATGATGCTCAATTGTAACGTTATCTTACTAATTACGAGCTCGACCTCGCCTCACAACATAACAAGCATTTATATCTAGGACATCAATGCAATGCTTCTCACAAAATGATATCACAGTTGTGAGTAAGCCATCTCATCCATCATCTCTAAATTTTTGGATAAGTGCTTTAGTAGATGAAACTAAATGCATGGCATTTAAAATGTCTTGAGATTGGCTTTGCAAAGCTTGACAGAGTTTATCAGTGATCTCCATAGTTTCCTTCTCAAGATGCAAGATGAAGACAAATTCAAATGAAGTTAAACCATCATAAGCTGACTCTACTTCTGCTTGATGTTCTCCATCACTTGCATCATCAATTATATTTAATAAAACTTCAACAATTGAAGTAAACATCCTTCCTAAGCTAGAAACTAATCTAAAATGTGAACTCCAACATGTTTCTACAGGTCGTTGTAAAGTGCCAATTTGATTAATTCCACTTCCAATATCAAGCTCTTTAAGATCAATCAAATGTGTTATTTCATTAGCATTGGCAACTTTCAATTGCTCATTACGCTTGCATGAAGCATGAACAATTTTGATCAAAAAAAGCAATTTAAGAAAAAACCCACTAATGGGGACAACTTGTTTTGATGCTTTTACTAATGTCAATTGTAAGCGATGTGCAAAAAAATGGATGTAGTAAGCATATGGGCAATCATTCAAAATCAAAGCTTGTAATCCATTCCACATACCTCATATGTTGCTTGCTCCATCATATCCTTACCCTCGAATATTTTGTATATCTAACCAATGTTGAGATAACAAAGAATATATCCCCCTCTTTAGAGTCAAAGCCGCAGGGTCGACAACATGATTAAGCCCAAAAAAACATTCTTTCACAAAGCCTTCTGCATCAACATATCTAAAAACCACAGTCATTTGCTCTTTCATGGACTCATCACAAGCTTTATCAACCATTATGCAAAACATTGCATCACCAATTTCTTCATGAATGGCCTTCTTCACTTTGGCTGAGAAAACATGCAAAATTTCCTTTTGAATCCTAGGTGATGTGTAGGTTGTATTTTTGAGAGATTTTTCTATTATTTTAGCAACTTTCTCATTCCAAAAAGTCACAATACCCAATGATTCAAGAAAGTTTCCACGATTTAATGAACTAAAACTTTCATCTCAACCTCTAAAAGCTATAGCTTGAAAGGCAAGATGCTGAGGCCTTAAATTGCAACCGATTATTTGCAATTTGTTCAGTAGTGAAATGATCAATTACCTTTGTAAATGCTGCCATTGGTTCATCAAATCCTTACACATTTGCTTTGCAACTCTATGAGCTGAGTTAGGATCTTTTTCTATATGACCTTGAAAATAACAATTTTTGCCCCCAACTTTTTTCCAATTTCTAAATCCACCAACAATGAATATATTTTGTCCCACAACCCCATTTGGATTATGAAAGACAAAGCAGGGTAGACAATAAGCTGCATCTGTTGTAGGAGAATATTCAAGCCGTGTTGAATTATATTCAAACCAAGAAGCTTGAAAGCTATGATTGTGCTTTCCACTTTTTTTGTATGTTTTTAGAGGAAGTTCATGCGGACCATTTTTAATGTAAGCCCGTTGAATTTCATCATGTTGATTAACATGATATTCCCATATTTGTTTGCGTGTTCCGGGATCATAATCCAAAGAATCAAGATCAACTTTTTGAAATTGTGTTTAAGAGATATGGTTATTTTCCGGAATTGAAATATCGGCATTTTTTGGAATTGGGGAATGAATATTTCTTGAGATTGGAACATTGACATTTTTCGGAATTGGGGAATGAATATTTTCTAGAATTGTAACATCCACATTTTCTAGAATTGGAATAGCAACATTAGTTGTTAGCAATCTCACGTTGACTTCGGAAGAATTTGAATCTTTTCTTTTGAAAAAATCAAGCATTGTAGTTAATTTTTTCATGATCTACGAATAAAATAAGAATCATATATATTATCGCACAAAAGGTTGTTGTTACTAACTAAAGACAAATACTAGAATCTAGGTAATATACATGATGCATCTAATTATAAATTTAGTATTTCTCACTTCTTTTCAATTTATAAATTTATCTAATTTAGTATTATGAGTTAACAATAGACACAAGTGAATCACTGTTATTTTCTTAAATTTATGTGACTATTTTCTATATTTTATGATTTGTTTTTTTCTTTTTATCTTTGGTCTGCCTTTATTTATCTCTTTGTCTTTGTGCTGTCTCCATCTTTTTGACATTGACCCACTAACTCAATCCCACCATCAACACTATAAATTTATTTTGCACTACTAACAAAAACTTTTCTTAACTTTACCTTTTTTTTTTCAGTCACTTATCCCTGTTATGCCCAACTACCAGTCAACAAAGAACAAACAAATATTCTCTAATCTGAGTAATCTCTACAAACTCTACTCTCTCTCTATCTCTCTTATCTATATAATACAAGAGAGAGAGAGAGAGTCACAATGACAGAGAGTCACAAAGCCAAAAAGCCAAAAAAAAAAAAAAAAAAAACCACAGGCAGTACAGATTCAATTCACAATCACCAACATCAATTCATCACTCATCAGTAAAAACAAAAACACCACAAATCCACAAGCACAGATTGTTAGATTCTGGATTCACAAACATTTTTATTAGGTTTTGAAGGAAATGATAGATTAAATACCTGTGAACTGTAAAGGCTGGAGCAACGAAGTTGGGCTGGGCAGATCGAGCAATCGGCGGCAGCAGCAAGATGGGTCTAGAGTGGGCGGTGGCGACAACTGACAGGGAGACTCTCGCGTGATGGTGGCAGCGTCAGCATGGGTACTGGGTAGCAAGATGGGTCTCGCAAGTGTGGGCGTGGGCATGGGCGGCAGCGTCACGACATTGGTCTCTCTCTTTGACTCAGAGTACTCTCTATCTCTCTATCTTGCCTCTCTATCTCTCTGTCTTACCTCTCACTTTCCTAAGTTTCCTTTCTTTTTTTTCCTTCGTTTTTCACTTTCCCTGTTAGGTTTTGGACTGCTGAGTTTTCTTCTTCTTCTTCTTCTTTTATCTTTTTTAGATTTTTTTTTTTATTTACATGGGTCATGAGATCTTGCCTCCTAGGCTGGCCGACCGGGCTAGGGATTCATGATGTTTGGGAGGGGGGCCTAAGCTAAAAACTAAGGGGGGCCCAAGCCTTTTTTTTTTTTGGAAAATTTAACCTGCTAATTTTTTTTTTTTTTTTTGGCCCAGGGGGGGCCCGGGCCCCCTTAGGCCCCCACCGGAGTCCGTCCCTGGTTGTAACCATGATCATCCTTACCAAGGAGAAGTCCTTCCAAAACTATCATTTTTGTAAAGAAAGAAGTTTCTAGAGAATGAAAGAGAACTTCCCAATTGATTCAATTCAGTAAAATCCAGTAAGTGTTAATTTACAAGCTTAGTCAAAAAAAAATATATATATATATATATATATATATATTTATGTACAAACAGAGAAGCAAAGAAGGCGCCAAAACTAACTACTCTAACAACCATCCTAATAGCATAACTACCACTATGATTACACCAATAAGCACACGACAGTTGGAGCTTCTAATTCACTTGCTTTCTTTCTTTCACATCTGCTGAAACATTAGACTTGGAATGTGTCATTTTCTTCTTTTGTTTATGGTCTTGATTGTCGTTCTAGCCCTTTTGCCGTTTAGTACTTGCATCAGTCTCAACACTCCCCCTCAAGTCATGAACCTTAGGTTCAATGACTTGAACTAAGGAAGCTGACTTCATTTGCCTTGGAACAAAAATATCTTTTAGGCCTAACTTATCTAATAATCTTGCAAAAGATGAAAAGCCTAATGCCTTGGTGATTATATTTGCCACTTGTGAATTTCTTGCGATGTGGAAAGTTTTAATCATGCCTTCCACAATCTTGTCTCTCACCAAGTGACAATCTACCTCAATATGTTCTGTCCTCTCATGGAAGATTGGATTAGCAGCTATATACAATGCTGCTTGATTGTCACAAAATAGCATAGCTAGCCTAGGATGATCAATCTCCAGATCCTTAAGCAACTGCAAAACCCAAGTAATTTCACAAGCCACACTATCCATTGCCCTATACTTTGCCTCAGCTGAGGATCTTGAGATCACCCCTTGCTTCTTTGATCTCCAAAATATCAAAGAGTCACCTAAGTAAGCTGCATAACTAGTTAGTGATTTTCTAGTGTCAAGGCATCCTGCCCAGTCTGCATCACAAAAGATTTAATGTGCAAATCTAAATTTCTTAGAAAGAAAATCTCTTTTCCTGGTGAACCTTTAATGTACTAAAGTACCCTATTGGCTGCAAGCAATTGAGGTTCCCTTGGCAGTGACGCAAATTGACTCAACCAATGAATAGCATGGGTGATGTCAGATCTTGTTAAGGTCAAATACAATAATCTTCCAATCAGCCTTCTATACTATACAGGGTTTGCAAGAGGTTTACCTGCATACTTAGATAACCTCAATTTTTTCTTCATAGGAAACTTGATTGGTTTAGAACCAATAAACCCTGTGTCTTTCAAAATTCTAAGGCATATTTTCTTTGGTATAAGCTAATTCCAGCATCAGTTTTGGCCACCTCAAGTCCCAAGAAATACCTTAGAGCTCCAAGATCTTTCAAGCCAAAATTAGCATCAAGTAACTTCTTCAAATTATCAACACTAGTTGGATTATTCCCAGTAAGCAAGATGTCATTCACATACACTAAGAGCACTGTAAAAGAGGAACCTTGGGTGTGAGTGAACAAGGAATAGTCTGATTTTGACTGAATGAATCCCATCTGCAGAATTGTAGTGGAAAACTTCTCAACCATTGCCTCAACCATTGCCTGGAGGCCTGCTTAAGACCATAAAGGCTTTTATTTAACTTGCAAACTAGATTCTCCCCCTTGCTATGAAAGCCAGGTAGAAGACACATATAAACATTTTCAAGCAGATCTCTATGGAGAAATGCATTGTTAACATCCAACTGATACAAGTACCACCCTTTCACAGTAGCCAAAGAAAGAACAATCCTGATTGAAACAGACTTTGCAACAGGTGAAAAGGTCTCAGAATAATCCATGCCATACTTTTGAGTAAAACCCTTAGCAACCAGACGAGCCTTATACCTCTCAATGGTGCCATCTGCATGATACTTTATCCTGTACACCCATTTACAACCTATTGGTGACTTGCCTGGAGGTAATAAGGTCAAAGTCCAAGTATTATTAAGTTCCAAAGCACTAATTTCCTTGGCCATGGCATCCTTCCATTCAGAGAATTGAACTGCTTGATGAAAGGAAGTAGGTTCTGATGAGGTGGAAGTGACACCATAACAAAGGAATGGAAAGTAGGACCAAGATGAGAGTAACACAAATTCTCAGAAACATCATATGGCAAACCAGGAGCAAATTTGCTACTAACTGACTTACAAGAGTAATCAGAAAGGTAAGTAGGAGGATGATGTGATCTATAGACCTTCTAAGGACAGGAGGTTCAAGGGTAGAGGGTAAAGACACAAGAGGTGCAGGTGAAGAAGTAAGATCTGTAGACATAGTGACATCTAAAGGAGCATCTAAAAATGCAGCAGAGGAAGGAGTGGGGTCTGCTAGAGAAGAATCAACAGAAGTAAGGATCAAAGGAGTGGAAAGAGAAGACTGACTAGATACAAAACCAACATCAGTGACAAAAATGGGATTATCAGTAGAATCAAGAACAGAATGAAGGAAAATATGATCGTAAAAGATGACATCTATAGAAATGAAAATAGAGTTAGATTCAAGATCTAAAACCTTGTAACCCTTAATGCCATAGGGATAGCCTAAGAACACACATTTTCTGGCCCTGGGTGCAAATTTGTGCTTATTATGGGAAAGAGTTGAAGCAAAACATAAGCAACCAAAGCATTTTAAGTAAGCATAAGTAGGGAAAGAATTGAAAAGGAGTTCATACGGACTTTTGCTACCCAAAGACTTGGAAGGAATCCTATTAAGCAAGTATACTGCTGTCAAAATGCAATCACCCCAAAAGCATAAAGGTACCTTGGATTGAAATTTCAAGGCTCTTGCAACATTGAGAATATGTTGATGCTTCCTCTCAACAATTGCATTTTGTTGAGGAGTATCAACGCAAGACAATTGATGCAAAATACCATTGGATTGAAAAAATTCTTTTAAAAGAAATTCGGTACCATTATCACTTCTAATGGTTTGGATTTGACTATTAAATTGATTTTTAACCATAGTTGCAAATTAAGGAAGTAAAAATTGAGTATCAGATTTATGTTTGAGAAGATAAACCTAAGTGCATCTTGTAAAATCATCCACTATGGTTAAGAAAAATCTGAATCCATCAAGAGTACAAGTGGCAAAAGGACCCAATAGGTCACAATGAATTAGCTCAAAAGGCTTAGTTGATACATGAACACTAGAAGAAAAAGGAAGTCTTTTTTGTTTAGAATAGTGACATACATCACAACAATCTGCTTTATTGGAAACAACATCTATAACATCTTTTAACAAAGAAAACTTGAAATAAGAAAGGTGTCCTAGCCTACTATGCCCTAATTCTGAAGAGGAATGACCATCAGTGACAGCAAGAGTAGTGTAAGGAGCAAAATCTTTCAGCAAATACAGCCTATTACATTTTTTACCCAGACCAATCGTGCTACATTGAGCAAAGTCCTAGATAAAACAACAATTCCCAAGAAAAATAAGGCAAAGATAAAGATTCTTGGTGAGCTTGTTGATAGAAAACAAATTGAAACTAAAGGAAGGAACACACAAAACACCAGTAAGTGTGAGAGTAGAAGAAATCTGCATTGTGCCTATGTGTGTCACTAAAGCTTCTTCCCCATTTGGCAAATAGACACAAGATTGAACAATGGAAGTTACAGTAGTAAGCTGAGAGACAGAATGGACCATATAATCAATAGCCTCAGTATCTACGATCCAATCATTAGATTTATATGCATGCCTATTAACAACTTGATTAGAGAAAATAGAATGAGAAAGGTTTGGTGGTATCCAATATGGATTACCTGAAAAATTGGAAGAAGTAAAAGCGGCGGGTGCCATCATTGAAGCAGCCTGGTGATGGGTTTAAGTACCATTGCCTAATCTAGATGCTGAATAATGTTTCAAGAAATTGAGTGACTGCTCACATTGTGCAAGATATTGGACATTATGACAAGGAAGGTTGTGAACTAGATTGCAAACCAACACCTCTAAAAGGAACACCAAGAGTATTTTGTGATGCAAGAGCAAGGTCTAATTGAAAGCCAACATTGGGCATACCACCATTAATCTGATGAGTGTTTAAGGCAACAAGAACATCAAGATTTCCAAAATTCCCAGAGACTTCATTGGCCATAGCCTTGTTACCCCCTTTTGTTTTGTACCCTGAAGGGTAACCATGTTGTTTATAGCACTTATTTGCTATGTGACCTGTCAGACCACAATAGGTACAAATAGGCCTCTCCTTCTTGGAATGCCCCCCTCCTTTACCACCATTATAACCTTGATTGTGACCTTTATTACTATTGTTCACATACATTGTAGCAGCATTTTCAACAGGATATGCCATGTTAACTCCATGACCTACATTTCTTCTCTTTTCTTCTTGCAAGATTAAAGAACATACTTTGCTAAGGGAAGGAAAAGGCTCAATCAACAAGATTTGACCAATAAGGTATCCATAGCTATCATTTAACCCCATTAAGAAACGGAAAACATATTCCTTATGTTAAGCATCCAATTGAGAAGATTTAGAACCACAAGTACAAGCACAATTACATACAGTAAAAGGTTGATAATTGGCAAATTCATCCTACAAAGTTTTGAACTTGGTGAAATAAGAACTCACAGAGAGTAAACCTTGTGAAAGATGAGAAATATCATTCTCAAGCTCAAACAATCTTGGAGTACTACCCTGTGAAAGTCTATCCTTAAGATCAATCCATAAATCCCTTGCATTGTTAATGTCCATCACACTTGCTTTGAGTTTCATACTGAGAGAATTAGTTAACCACGACAGCACTGTGGTATTGCAATGACTCCAAGAATTGAACAATGGAGAATAGGATCTGGTTCTATGATTGAACCATTAACGAAACTAAATTTGTTTCTGGAACTTAAAGCCAAAAACACTAATTTGGCCCAACTCATGTAGTTCTCAAGACCAATCAAAGGTTGAGAGGTGAGAACAAAACCGAGATTGTTGGCATACTCGTCTGCCATAGCCGTGCTTAAAGAAGGCACAGACTGTGAAGGGTTTGTTGAAACAAGGACTAATTGTGAGGAATCAGTCATGGAAGCCATTAAAGAAGCTTCAAGAACATGAAAAACCAAATCTAAGGATTGAAAACCAAAAAAAAAAAAAAAACAGAGCTTCAGTAGAAGTATTCTAATCTGATACCATGTAAAGAAAGAAGTTTCGAGAGAATGAAAGAGAACTTCCCAATTGATTCAATTCAGTAAAATCCAGTAAGTGTTAATTTACAAGCTTAGTCAATATATATATGTACAAACAGAGAAGCAAAGAAGGCGCCAAAACTAACTACTCTAACAACCATCCTAACAACATAACTACCACTATGATTATACCAATAAGCACATGACAGTTGGAGCTTCTAATTCACTTGCTTTCTTTCTTTCACACGTGCTGAAACATTGGACTTGTACTATGTTGCTTTCTTCTTCTGTTTATGGTCTTGATTGTTATTTAAGCCCTTTTGTCGTTTAGTACTTGCATCAGCCTCAACAACTTTATAATTTTTGACCTAATTATCTTGCCATGCATTATGAATTTCTTATTTATTTCAAAATGCTTCTTGACATGCAACAACACTCAAAGAAAAGAGTATACATATTCTCTATAACATTTTGTTTGTAATCTATCACTGGCAGCTCTATATAGAGTCTAGGGTGGTCATAGGACCACCTCGATCTGAAAAAATAATAATTATTACAAATAAGTTTTAAAAATTTATGATTTTTTTTATCCTTAAAAAAACGTTGTGACCACCCAAAATATTTTTTAGGCCCAACATAATTAAATTTTGGACAAAATTTGGCAACAAACTTGGTTGTAACTAAGGCTACAACTCCATTAAATATTTTTTTATTGGATGTGAATTTTGACAAATCCACCATTTAGTTACATTTTCTTCTTATATCCTCCATATATGCAAAATTTCAAGAAGATCAAAGATCAATAGTTATGTCATCAATCAAATATTTAAATTTCGAGTTTTTGTAATCTAATTATACACAAAAAATAAGTTTATGGATTGAATAGAAAATAACATCCGATTGACATAAAATTTGACATGTGTTTTAAGAACATAGAGAGAACATGTAATTCAACTGTTAGATTTTCAAAATATGTAATTGTGGGGAGTAAAAGGACCCAAGCGAGCATTTGGGCCTTTGGGCTCTAGCAAGGAGGGCCGATCTGTTCTTGAGCTAAGAATTTGTTAGTACTACGAATCGGCCCATACGCCGAGGGTCCGAGGACACATCCGAGGGTGAGTTTCTCCTCGGCCAGACCCAAGAGAACTCGGAGATTCACTACGAAGGTCAAGGCAGAATTCCGGAAAGACTGTTGGTTAAGAGGGGGAAACCCTGAACCTTCTAGATACACCGGTGTTAGAAAAATATCATTAGCAAAGGCTGCCACCTCCACATTAAAGACTCTGCACCTACCTCCCTGACCGCATTAATGGGGAAGTGACTCCTGAACAGTAGAACTGAAACTTTTGGTTACTATTCAAAGGCAATAAGAGAAGAAATATCTAGAGGAGAGATGATTTGAGCAACACGTGGATAAAGCATTAGGAGAAGAAGTATTTAGGGGGGAAGTCTATAACCAAGAGGGAGGAAAAGAAAAGAATTGTAATCTTTAAGAAAGAAAGAGAAATAATACAGAAGTAGTCCTCGGCTTACGTCCGAGAAGGTCCATCTGCAATTATCATTCATTATTTACAAGTGTTTGCACACCATAGTCTGTTATCAAGTTCTCAGTACCTCTAATATAGATTTCAAGCCCACACTCTACAAATTTCATTGTTTAAGGCTCATTGGGCATGAGCTCATAATTGTCTTTGAATCCAGGTGCAATTGTGCACTTACAATTGGCGCCGTCTGTGGGAATCTAATCTGGAAGGAGCTGGGATACTATGGCAGGCCTAGGTTCACACCATCTAGAATCTCAAGGATCACAACCGGAGGATCTTTTCGAGCGTCTTGAGCGTCGAATGGATCGAGAGGGAAGCGTCCATACAGAATACCCTAGGGCTAGCCATACTCATGGCGGGGGCAGCGCCACCCACGAGGATGGTGTTAAAGCCATGCAGAAGGAGATTAATCGTTTGAAAAGAAAACTTTGCCGCGCCAGACGTAAGCCTTCACCATCCTCATCTAATCCTTCTTCAGTGGAGGTCCGGAGAGGTAGTTACAGCTCGAGGTCATGCTCACCCCCCAGCGCAATGTCCTCTTGTGAGGAGGATGACCCGCCAGCTCGCAGACACAAGAAACTTCCTTCCAGGGGCTTGGGGAACGATGCTATGAGTCGGGCGTTGCACCAACTCTCCAAATCTCCATTCTCACGGAGGATTGAGAAGGGGAGGCTCCCCAGGAGGTTCACCCAGCCCACCTTTACCATCTACAATGGCCAGACTGATCCGGTGGAGCACGTGAGTCACTTTAACCAGAGGATGGCGATGCACTCTCATAACGAGACCCTGATGTGTAAAGTTTTCCCCTCTAGCTTGGGACCTGTTGCTATGAGGTGGTTCAACGGCCTTAAATCAGGGTCTATAGGTTCGTTTGGGGAGCTTACTAGAGCATTCGCTTCATGGTTTATTACATGTAGCAAAGTGCCTCGGCCATTGGACTCGCTGTTATCCATGACCATGAGGGAAGGGGAGACGTTGAAAGCATACTCTGACCGGTACTAGGAGATGTTTAACGAGATAGATGGTGATTTTGATGAGGTGGCGCTCAATACCTTTAAGGTAGGCCTTCCTACTGATCACGACTTGAGGAAGTCCTTGACCAAAAAGCCCGTCCGCAGCGTACGTCGCCTCATGGATCGTATTGATGAATACAAAAGGGTAGAGGAAGACCAGCAGCAAGGAAAGGGTAAGGAAAAGGTTATCCCGCAGGAGAGAAGGGATTTCAAGTCGGACAGATACCACAACAACAAGCCGAGGAGAGATTACATCGGGCAGTCCGGCTCGGCAGCACCTCAGACCGTGAACACTGTGTTCCGAGAACCAGTACACCAATTACTGGAGAAAGTTCGTAAGGAGCCCTTCTTCAGGTGGCCTAGTAAGATGGCAGGAGACCCCGCGAAGAGGAATCAGAACCTCTTTTGTCAGTACCATCAGGACGTGGGCCACAATACCGAGAACTGTCAGACCCTTTGGAACCACTTGGAGCAGCTTGTCAGTGAAGGAAAACTGAAGCAGCACCTGTGTCAACCTAATGGGCAGGGCAGTCAATCCGGCTCAAACAATTAGAAGAATAATCCATCTCGGCCGGCATTGGGAACAATTAACGTTATCTTCGCTGCACTTGGCAGGACCGGCTCAGGTCCTACTAGGGTGATGGCGGTTTCCCATTCTCAGGCCGAAGAGGTTGAAGGTGAATTTACCCGTCTTGGGATTTTCAGAGGAGGATAAGGTTGGTACCATTCAACCCCATGACGATGCTCTTGTGGTCACTCTCAGGATAGGGAATTATGACGTGAAGAGGGTGATGATTGATCAGGGCAGTGGTGCAGATATCATGTACCCTGATTTATTTAAGGGGCTAAGGTTGAAGCTGGAAGATCTTACTCCTTATGACTCGCCACTCATAAGCTTTGAAGGAAAGGCCGTTGTGCTGAAGGGACAGATTCGTTTGCCCGTTCAATCTGGCTCAGAAACGGTTGAGGTGGATTTCATTGTGGTTGACGCGTACTCCCCATATACAGCCATCCTCGCCAGGCCATGGCTGCACGCTCTGGGAGCCGTCTCCTCTACCTTGCATGTTAAGGTTAAGTTCCCCTCTGGGGAATATGTTGAAGAGATCCTCGGCAGCCAATCGGTGGCCAGGCAATGCATATCGGCTGCAGTGCTTCATCAGACAGAAGCCGAGTCATCGGCTTTACTCATCAAAGACTCATAGCAATTAACAGCTCCGGATGCACTTGGAGTGGTGATAGGTGAGGAGGCTCTTTGTGAGGAGTTAGAGAAGTTTTTGATAGCGGATGACCCAGAGAGGTTCTTCCAAGTCGGCATACGTTTGCCACACCAGGAGAAGATGGAGTTGTTGGAATTTCTGAAAGGCAATATTGATGTTTTTGCGTGGGACCCTTATGAGGCTCCAGGCGTAGATTCGAGCTTCATTTGTCATCATTTAAACGTCAATCCTGCCATTGTTCCGAGAAGGCAGCCACATCGGCGTTCTTCCAAAGAACATTCCGAGGCTGTGAAGGAAGAGGTGCTCAAACTCAAGAGGGCAGGGGCTATTAAAGAAGTTTTCTACCCCAAGTGGCTGGCGCATACGGTTGTGGTTAAAAAGAAGAATGGAACGTGGAGAGTATGTGTGGACTTCACAGATTTGAATAAAGCCTGCCCCAAGGATTTGTTCCCAATGCCGCGTATTGATCAGCTTGTGGACGCCATTATCGGACATCCTCGTATGAGTTTTTTGGATGCCTTCCAGGGTTACCATCAGATTCCATTGGCATTGGAAGATCTAGAGAAGACTGCTTTCATTACTCCAACAGGGAACTACCACTATAAGGTCATGCCGTTTGGTTTGAAGAATGCTGGGGCTACCTACCAAAGAATGATGACCAGAATGTTCGAACAGCAACTAGGGAAGACCATTGAGGTATATGTGGATGATATGGTGGTGAAGAGTAAAACAATACCTTCACACGTTAAAGATTTGGCCGACACCTTCCAGGTGCTAAGAAAGTACAAGTTGCACCTTAACGCCTCAAAGTGCTCTTTTGGCGTGGGATCTGGAAAGTTCTTGGGATATATGATTACTCATAGAGGCATAGAGGTAAACCCAGCGCAGGTCAAGGCTATTTAGGATTTGCAACCGCCTCGGAACCTAAAAGAAATCCAGAAATTGACCGGAATGATTGCCGCACTGAGCAGATTTATCTCTCGGTCAGCTGACCGGTGCCGTCCTTTCTTCCAATTGTTGAATAAATGGAAAGGGTTTCAACGGACCGAGGACTACGTGTTAGCCTTCCAACAGCTTAAGCAATATCTTTCTCGGCCACCCATTTTGTCTCGCCCCGAGACGGACGAGGTCTTGTTTGCTTATCTGGCAGTGACCGTCCACGCGGTCAGCCTGGTCCTCATAAGGGATGAAAGCGGGGTGCAAAGACCGGTCTATTACGTTAGTAAGTTTTTGAATGAGGCCGAGGTATGCTATCTACTCTTGGAGAAAGCACTTATGGCCATAGTTCATGCCACGCGGAAGCTTCTTCATTATTTCCAGTCCCACACTGTGGTGGTTCTGACCCAATTGCCTCTTAAGGCGGTGTTACGCAGCTCCGATTACTCTAGCAGGGTGGCAAAGTGGGGAACCATTTTGGGAGCCTTTAACGTTAAATACAGGCCTCGCACCTCGGTGAAGGGCCAGGTCCTTGCTGACTTGGTGGCAGAGTTTACTGAACCATTGCTAGAAGAAACTCTGAAAGAAGCACACATGGATGAAAAATCAGTTGGTGTGATCACAGCCGCAGCACCTCCGACTTGGAAAGTGTATGTGGATGGGGCAGCTAATCAGAGAGGGTCTGGTGTCGGACTTGTCCTGATATCCCTTGAGGGAATTGTCTTCGAAAAATCTCTGAGGCTGTCATTCTCGGCTACTAATAATGAGGCCGAGTACAAAGCAGTCTTGGTGGGTATGAACATGGTACATAGGATGGGTGAAAAGGAAGTCCATGCGTTCTCGGACTCTCAGTTAGTGGTCGGCCAGGTCACGGGGACCATGGAGGCTAGGGACCCAAGAATGCAAGAATATTTGGCCCAGGTCAAGCGTCAGCAAGCTGAATTTGACTCCTTCATCTTAGCTCACATTTCTAGGAGTGGAAACACCCATGCAGACTCCTTGGCCACATTGGCAACGTCTTCGGCTCAGGGTTTGCCCAGGATTATCCTCGTAGAGGATTTGCTAGAGCCAACTCTTACCGCTATCAACACAGCTCGCATCCATCTAATAAGGCCTGGACCTAGTTGGATTGACCCAGTCATATCTTTTCTTAAGAACGACATCCTTCCTAAAGACAAGTCTGAAGCAGATAAGATACGTCGAAAGGCGCCACGTTTCTGGTTGTCCGAGGACCATAAACTGTATAAACGATCCTTCTCAGGACCATACTTGTTATGTGTGCACCCTGAATCAACGGAAGCACTTCTGGAAGAACTGCATGAAGGGATTTGTGGGAGCCACACCGGGAGAAGATCCTTAGCCCACAGAGCTCTAACTCAGGGTTATTGGTGGCCCAATATGCAGAGGGAGGCTTAGGACTATGCCCAAAAATGTGATCAATGCCAGAGGTTCGCCCCTAATATTCATCAACCTAGAGGGGTTCTCAACCCTCTCTCCAGTCCTTGGCCTTTCGCACAATGGGGATTGGACATAGTGGGGCCATTTTCGAGGGCTGCAGGAAACAAAAGATGGCTTCTCGTGGGGACAGACTACTTCACTAAATGGGTTGAGGCCGAGCCCTTAGCAAATATCAGAGACGTTGATTCCAAGAAGTTTTTTTGGAAAAACATCGTCACTAGATTCGGTATACCACATACACTTATCTCGGACAATGGCGTTCAATTCGACAACAAGACTTTTAGGAAATATTGTGGTGATATGGGCATCATAAATAGATACTCCACTCCAGCTTATCCTCAGGGAAATGGGCAAGCCGAGGCCGTTAATAAGGTCATAGTCAATGGGCTCAAGAAAAGGTTGGACGATGCGAAAGGCAGATGGGTAGAAGAACTCCCACATGTTCTATGGACGTATCGAACTACACCGCGCAGGTCCACGGGAGAAACGCCATTCTCTATGACTTATGGAGCCGAGGCGGTGATACCTCTGGAATCTGGTTTTCCCACCCTAAAGACGAGTTCTTTTAGCCCGAAGAATAACGATGGCCTCTTGGAGAAAGGCCTGGATTTAGTTGAGGAACGGCGCGAGATAGCTATGGTCCAAATGGCTTATTATCAACAGAAGCCTAAGCGGGGATATGATGCCCACGTGAAGCTAAGGCCACTCGCACCTGGGGATCTTGTACTAAGAAAAGTTGTGGGCGCTTCTAAGAACCCAGCTTAGGGTAAGCTAGGACCAAACTGGGAAGGCCCCAATTGCATTGTTTCAATAGCAGGCATAGGGTCGTATCGGCTAGCTGACCTAGATGAAAGAATTGTACCACGCCCATGGAATGTAAATAACCTTCGAAGGTATTATTATTAATAAAATGTGCTTTTGTTAGTTAACAGTTCAAAGTTATAAATACCTCTGGGGCTTATAGTTACTATTCTTAAGTGTCAAACAGAAACTTGGTTAAGTATGGTCCTCGGACCACAAACCTCGTGGAAATTGATATCTTGTCATTTGTTAAACAGAACCTTAGTTATGCCGGGTCCTCGGACCTCCTACTTTGGGAAAATTAACATTTGAAGTTACTATTCTTAAGTGTCAAACAGAAACTTGGTTAAGTATGGTTCTCGGACCACAAACCTCGTGGAAATTGATATCTTGCCATTTGTTAAACAGAACCTTAGTTATGCCGGGTCCTCGGACCTCCTACTTTGGGAAAATTAACATTTGAAGTTACTATTCTTAAGTGTCAAACAGAAACTTGGTTAAGTATGGTCCTCGGACCACAAACCTTGTGGAAATTGATATCTTGTCATTTGTTAAACAGAACCTTAGTTATGCCAGGTCCTCGGACCTCCTACTTTAAGAAAATTAACATTTGAAGTTACTATTCTTAAGTGTCAAACAGAAACTTGGTTAAGTATGGTCTTCGGACCACAAACCTTGTGGAAATTGATATCTTGTCACTTGTTAAACAGAACCTTAGTTATGCCGGGTCCTCGGACCTCCTACTTTGAGAAAATTAACATTTGAAGTTACTATTCTTAAGTGTCAAACAGAAACTTGGTTAAGTATGGTCCTCGGACCACAAACCTCGTGGAAATTGATATCTTGTCATTTGTTAAACAGAACCTTAGTTATGCCGGGTCCTCGGACCTCCTACTTTGGGAAAATTAACATTTGAAGTTACTATTCTTAAGTGTCAAACAGAAACTTGGTTAAGTATGGTTCTCGGACCACAAACCTCGTGGAAATTGATATCTTGCCATTTGTTAAACAGAACCTTAGTTATGCCGGGTCCTCGGACCTCCTACTTTGGGAAAATTAACATTTGAAGTTACTATTCTTAAGTGTCAAACAGAAACTTGGTTAAGTATGGTCCTCGGACCACAAACCTTGTGGAAATTGATATCTTGTCATTTGTTAAACAAAACCTTAGTTATGCCGGGTCCTCGGACCTCCTACTTTAAGAAAATTAACATTTGAAGTTACTATTCTTAAGTGTCAAACAGAAACTTGGTTAAGTATGGTCTTCGGACCACAAACCTTGTGGAAATTGATATCTTGTCACTTGTTAAACAGAACCTTAGTTATGCCGGGTCCTCGGACCTCCTACTTTGAGAAAATTAACATTTGAAGTTACTATTCTTAAGTGTCAAACAGAAACTTGGTTAAGTATGGTCCTCGGACCACAAACCTCGTGGAAATTGATATCTTGTCATTTGTTAAACAGAACCTTAGTTATGCCGGGTCCTCGGACCTCCTACTTTGGGAAAATTAACATTTGAAGTTACTATTCTTAAGTGTCAAACAGAAACTTGGTTAAGTATGGTCCTCGGACCACAAACCTTGTGGAAATTGGTATCTTGTCACTTGTTAAACAAAACCTTAGTTATGTCGGGTCATCGGACCTCCTACTTTGGGAAAATTAACATTTGAAGTTACTATTCTTAAGTGTCAAACAGAAACTTGGTTAAGTATGGTCCTCAGACCACAAACCTTGTGGAAATTGATATCTTGTCATTTGTTAAACAGAACCTTAGTTATGCCGGGTCCTCGGACCTCCTACTTTGGGAAAATTCACATTTGAAGTTACTATTCTTAAGTGTCAAACAGAAACTTGGTTGAGTATGGTCCTCGGACCACAAACCTTGTGGAAATTGATATCTTGTCATTTGTAAAGATTCTGTAAAGTATGATCTTCGAACCTTACACTCTACTAAAATTGATATTTCGGATTACAAAGTTTAACTATCATGTGGGCTTTCTAAGTAAGGCACTGCATACCATCCAAGCTAAGTTAGTTTTTGCCAGATTCTTGAATGATATACTTTGCAAACCAAGTATGCATATGGGTGTTTAAAAGTTATAATTGTTTAACTAAGTGGAGTTAAACTTATTTATTATGTTCTTCCTTTAACTATGTGTTAGTGAGAACTTTCATGACAAAGCACAAAAAGAATAAAGTAAAATAAATACAACTTGAATAAAGGTTAAATAAACATTGTTCTTCATTAATTATAAGCATAATACATCATTACTTGAAGAAAACTGCAAAGTACAGAAAAAATCCTATGCTAGGCCCTAAGCTTTGGGAGGGGGGTCTTGGAGGGAGCTGCTGCCAGCCTCTGTGCTCTTCAGCTCCAACTCAAAGGTAGACAAGACTTGTTTCCCTTTGTCTGTTAGAGGAAGGATGGGCTCTACATTCTGGCTTTGCTCCTACTCGGCAGCTTCACACCCGTCCTTCTCTTTATGGGAACCTTCAGGTTCTGTAGGATCAGGAACGAGTTCTAGCACCACGGGAGGAAGGGCAGGAGAGGCAACAACAAGAGGGTCTTCTATCTCCTGTATGTCTAGGGGAAGCCAAACGTTCTCGGGCTTCCTCAACTCGGAAGCTTGAGGAACCCCTACTGCGTTCAAGGCCTCTCCCCAGACCTGTTGACAGTACTCTCGGCACAAGGCCGCAAAGGCTTCTATCAACAGTTCTTGCGTTGCAGTTACTCCCTCCTGATAGCTGGCCTGCTTAGCGGCCTCCAGTGAGCGCTTGTGGGTGTGAGCCTCCTCCTTCATCCGCGTAAGCTCCTTCTCCAAGTCAGAGCGTGCCCATTGGGCTTGGGAGAGCTCGTCGTCCTTTTGGCGAAGAAGCTTACGTTGCCCCTCCACTTGTTTCTCCATCATTTTTAAGCTGGCCTCGGCACCATCTTTCTCTCTTTTTAGATTGGCCAGCTGCAATGTGATCTTCCCATTTTCTGCTAGGGCCTGGCGTAGGGACCTTTCTGTCTCTTGCTGTAGCTCTTGCTCCATTCCAGCTCACTTCCGAGAATCCTCCACGAACTTTTCGGCAGCGAAAACTTCTTGGATGGCCTACAAAAAAATTGTCAGGGGGTTAAATGTGGTAAAGTGTTTACAAATGAACCTAGAGTATAAGTGTGAGGTGGAACTTACCAGAGCTAAATCCCTTTTCAATGAAAGGAACAGCTGAGGCTGGCTCATCTTCTCCAAGGCTTCCATGTCCTTGGGCAGCAGCAGAGGACGCTCCAACGCCTCGGTCAGGTGGAGGGCATGGCCTTGTTGGAACAACCTAATGTTCGACTGGAGGGGAATTGGCACTCCATCCAGTCTCAGTTCGGGAGACCACATAGCTGGTGCTCGGCGCACCTCGGCCATGTCTCTGATCTCCCCGCTTTCAACTGAACTGGCGCGCCCTTTGCCCTTGTCCAGCTTCTGCTGCTGAGCCGGCGGGGGCTGCTGTTTCAACTTCTTTTGCTTCTCTCCACCAGCCCCCTCGGCCTCTACCTTCCTTTTCTTCTTCGGATCTTCGGCCGGAGGAGGGGGTGGTGGCAAGGCTGGGGGAGCTTGGGGTCCCCTCGCCCCCTTTTTGGCAACTTTCTCCCCTCTCGCAGTCAGGAGGTTCTTAAGCACGTCCATTTCCTCCTCAATAGAGCTGTCGTCTGGACGTGCTATCACTAGACCGGCTATCCTAGAGGTCTCGGCGGCTTCCTCTTCCTCGTCGGAGAGGACGACAAATGGGCTTCTACGAGGCCTTTGGACGTCCTCAAGTTGAAACTTATTTATCTCCTCGTCCAACGTGTTCGACGAAGACACTTATTCCTCTGGGACAACTGTTGCCTGAGAGTGCGTGGTGAGGGGGATTGCTGCAATGGGCTGTATGTACAATATAGTGTAGGGGTCGTCAGGAATGTCGTGGTCGGCTAAGAAGTGTGGTCTGGCTACGTGAATCCTTCTTCGCCTCCGGTCACCCGCAATGATGGCGTTCTCAATCTCCTGGAAGTCCGAGGAGATAGGGTCGTACCCTAATATCAAATGAGCCGCTCTCAGTTGCAAGTCTTCACTCATGAACACCTCTGAGCGTAGCACTCGGTTCAAATCTGCAACGTTGCAATGGCTCAAGCGCGGGTGGACGAATTGTTTATCTGCAAAGAAAGACACCAAAACAGACAAACATTGTCAGATTTGCAAGAAATGTAATAAACTAAAGTTAAAATGCTTAGTAAACGTAAATGGACATTTTAAGATGTTTAGATGGAGCTATGGGGCGGGAAGTTAGATCCTAAGGAGTCACACCTGGATCTCCCCACTCCACTGGGCAGTGGGGGCCGTCGAGCCAGTTGCCTGAGGCGATGAGGTAGTCGTCCTTCATGCCTTTATTGGACTTAGGTAGACAAGAAATCAATCTAACTACGCTAGAGCGGGATTTGATGTAATAGCCTACCCCAGTAAGTTTATGGTATTCGTACATAAAGGCGACGTCATGCCAGGTAAGGTTCAGACCCATCTGCTCGTTTAGAGCATCGACGCTTCCTAAGACTCTAAAGACGTTGGGAGCACACTAGTCAGGACACAACCGGTGGTTGCGGAGGTATTCCTTAGTCACGCTTTTCATAGGGAGGGTCATCCCACCTTCTATGAAGGCAATCATGGGGATGATAACCTCCCCCGTTTTCCTAGACCCAGCCACGACTCCTGCCGGACAGTATCTTAAACCTACGTCATTGGGAATACGGTATTTGGCTCTAAAACCTTCCATCCCGACAGCGGTGTCAACTAAACACTTAAATTTTCCCATTAGAAAGGAACAAAAGACTAAGTTTTAAGAGGGAGAACTGTTAAAATGGGAGCCGAGGACAGGATCCGAGGAGAATGGGTTAAAGAAAAAGAATAGGAACTTACAAGTTTGAAGTTGTGCGAGTTTCCACGGATTTCTGCAGAGAAAAGGTGATTACTGATGTTTTGATGGGATTAGCCTCTGAAGAAATAAATGAAGGCGCGGTTCCCAAAGCGTCACGACGTGCGGGAAGCGGCCTTGGAATTGCATTCGTCCCGCCCAAATTTTCAAGGGGTAACAAGGGCCGTTAGATGCTCATCTCAACGTTGAACGTGGGGGACAGGGTGTAACTTACGGTAATAAATGCGCGCGTTTTTTAAATTAAAACTGCCAAGTGGCATCCTCTAGAACACGAAACGATCTCCTCACGCGCAGTTATTAACAAAACGTGTGGGGTAAGTTCTCGTTGCATCAAAACCCTATTTTTCTCCTCGGATGTTGAAAAATAGAGTTTTGAGGGGCTATTGTAGGGAGTAAAAGGACCCAAGCGGGCATTTGGGCTCTAGCAAGGAGGGCCGATCTGTTCTTAAGCTAAGAATTTGTTAGTACTACGAATCGGCCTATACACCGAGGGTCCGAGGACACATCCGATGGTGAGTTTCTCCTCGGACAGACCCAAGAGAACTCGGAGATTCACTACGAAGGTCAAGGCAGAATTCCGGAAAGACTGTTGGTTAAGAGGGGGAAACCTTGAACCTTCTAGATACACCGGTGTTAGAAAAATATCATGAGCAAAGGCTGCCACCTCCACATTAAAGACTCTGCACCTACCTCCCTGGCCGCATTAATGGGGAAGTGACCCCTGAACAGTAGAACTGAAACTTCTGGTTACTATTCAAAGGCACTAAGAGAAGAAATATCTAGAGGAGAGAGGATTTGAACAACACGTGGATAAAGCATTAGGAGAAGAAGTATTTAGGGGGGCAGTCTGTAACCAAGAGGGAGAAAAAGAAAAGAATTGCAATCTTTAAGAAAGAAAGAGAAATAATACAGAAGTAGTCCTCGGCTTACGTCCGAGAAGGTCCATCTGCAATTATCATTCATTATTTACAAGTGTTTGCACACCATAGTCTGTTATCAAGTTCTCAGTACCTCTAATCTAGATTTCAAGCCCACGCTCTACAAATTTCATTATTTAAGGCTCATTGGGCCTGAGCCCATAATTGTCTTTGGGTCCAGGTGCAATTGTGCACTTACAGTAATAATGTTAATTTTTTTAGTGAGAGTTGTAGTCTTGTGTTACAACTTAGTTTGTAGTCAAATTTTGTCCTCAAACTTTAGTCCCCATAACATATTAGGTCCTTATTAGCCAAAAAAAAAGTCAATTTTATTTAACTAAAATTTTGAAAGAGATGTAACTTGCAATATTGATGATTAGACTATCATGTAACGATTTCAAAATTAGAAAATTCATAAAAGGAAATTGTAAGACTTTGTGTTTGCATGTGTGTGTTTTGTCGTCAATATATGAAGTTTTCTTTTTATTAAATTTTGAATAATTTAAATTCCTTAATGGTCACCCTCAAAAAAATTTCTGAAACTCCACCAATTGTAGTATTCTTTTTTTTTTTAATATTAAACTTCTGTTATTTTATAACTTCTGTTATTTTGAAAGGAGTCAGGGGGCAGGTGCCCCCCCTCGCCCCCCTCTGGCTCCGCCAGTGGGCTCACGTTGGGACCAAGGGAACCATGACCTCCTTGAAACCCCCGTTCTTTTCTTTCCATTTGAAACATTTTTTTTTAATAATATATATATATATATATATATATATATATATATATATATATATATATATATATATATATATATATATATTCACACACACTTATTAGAAATATAATTAGTTCGAGTAAAACGAATTGTCATTAGCCTATGATCACTTGTGGGCCGTGGCTCCCACTAAATAAAAAGTTTCAACATTCTATACTTTTTTAAAAATAATTATGACGACGAGAGGCACAGGAGCTCTCAGAATAATATTAGTGCTGTCTAAATTTTCTTCCCTATATAGTGACATTTTCCCAAATATTATGACCACAAAGAAAGAGACGCAAGTTGTGAGCATAGGCACTATTGTTTGTACTATCTATGTATCTAGTATAATATGAATGGGTTGGGTGACATCCTTGGATTAGTGGGCATAGATTATATATCTATATATCTAGAATAATAACTCACCATGAATGTAAGTTAATACTTTCTTAAAAATAAATGTGAAAAAGAGAAGCACTATTTACCGTACTCTAGAAATACTAGGGATGGAACTAGGTGGGACCCAAGCCTCACCTAGTCGTAAGAAATTATATACATGTGTGTGTGTATATATATATATATATATATAGAGAGAGAGAGAGAGAGAGAGAGAGAGAGAGAGAGAGAGAGAGGTATTTTCTATACAATTTTATATTTGGCCCCTCCTCTACAATTCTACATTAATTTATTTAATTTTAATAGCATTTGTACCGGTTGTAAAATAGCATAAGGCCCAAAATTTGTCCAGTCAACTCCAAAATACACCTACATCAATCTATGTATTATTGTGCAAAAATACATTTGTGCTACAGTAACCGTATAAATTTACACAATTACTGTAGCACAAACACATTTTTGCAAATTTATACAATTACTAGAGCACAAATGTATTCTTCTACAATGATACATAGACTAATGTGAGTGTATTTTGGAGGTGATTGGGAAATTTTACACAATTACTATAGTTATGCAAATAAATATTTTAGAAATTATTTAGATTGAGAACAATGATTTTTGGTTGAGGAAAAAAGAGATGATTTAAGATAATAATAATAATAATTGAGAAGGAAATAATATTCTCATGAAATGTATTGTAAAATAAATAATATGATATAAGATATTTTGAAAAGTAAGTATATAAATAAAATAAAAATGTTATAATTATGCTAAAATAAACATAAATATTTGCATGAGTTTATACAAATACTCTAATGCAGTAAGAAAAAGTGATGTTTTGTGTCTTTGTCTTTGTCTTTGTCTTTATTAGTAGATAATTGTATTATAATGTATTATGAAACAATGATTTTGTATATTTGTCTTTGTTGATAGTTTGTTAATGCTGAATAAATACTTATTTGAAATTTCATAATTTTTTTTTACTTATACTTCGACTCCCCTAACTCGTAAATCTAAGTCCATTCCTGTAGTACTTAAGAATTTTTTGACATCCTTGGTATTGCTTTCAAGAGGATTCTCCAATTTCAATGTTGTAGAAGCCTCAAATTGAGAAACGGACTCCACACCAAATTTATTGGAAAAACATAATAAAAAGCACCATGCTAGGAGGAAAATAGTGATAAAAAACCGGTTAATGACGACTGTTGTTAATGCCGATCAATAATCAATGATGGCTGGCATATATGCATTCTGTTAATGTGGAAAACATAATAGTTTGTGAGTCATCTTTTGCCACATTAACAGATGACAAACACTAGCATGTAGAACCAAGGCTAATGTCACTCAAATTGGCGTTTGCACGACAAACTCTAGGACTGATATGACATAGCAAACTCGAGTCTCTCTGGACGTGTGAGGCATGTGCTGCTCGTGAGGGTGCGTGGCTACTTCTATGGGCAACGTGTGAAATGAGAGATCTATCGATCAGTGTGCCCAAAAGTCCAAGAGACATTTTAAAGATAGAGATCCAAGAGAAACAACTATATGTATGCAGAATGCAAAGACAGTGGCAGACGATGACTGTTATCTGTTCCAAACAATGGTCAGCAATTAAATTAATGTTGAGCCAAACTATGGTCAGCAATTAAATTAATGTTGAGCCAAATTATGGTCAGCAATTAGGGCTTCTTGAACCCTATTGAAAGAGAGGAGAAACATATTTATAGGCACACTTTATGAGTGTTCTACAAGAAATAAGAGGGAGGTCTAGAAGAAGTAGTAGGAGTGATGTACAAGATGATAATGGGACTGAGCCTCCAAGATATGGTCCTATAATTAAAACAACTAATATTGTAAAAAAGAATGTTGGACAGGTACCACAGACAACATAATTGAGTTTAAATGCATTGATCTAAAACTTTTAAGAGTTGTCTCAATATTTTTATATTAAAATAATCTCATCAAAAAATCTCTTTATCCCGTAAATGTAATGTGTTATTACCCAAAAAGAATATCATCTTGGGCAGATTCCGGTGAAAAAACAATCTAAACCAAGAATGGGTATTTGAATATTGCGAATATTATATAGAATATATTGGTGGATTACGGTGAAAAAGCCTAAAGGGGAAATTGGTAGATCCCTAATTGCAATACCTATAGTTAAAAATATATTAGCCCATTAGTATAGACTCAAGCTTAATTTTGCTTTGTGTGCAAGTCAAGTCTTCTACTTGTACTAGAAGTCTATTAGTTTAGGATTTAGTTTACTATATATACACATGTTATGATTCATAACTCTCGTATGTTATTGTATTCTATACTTTATGCTTTCGCTTCTGAGGAAGATATAGCTTGGATAGAGAAGTGGATGGTCATTATCCGAGGAGGACTAATGAAAAACGTATATATGAAGATATTGGGTTTGGTCACATACGATGGCTGATATATATGATTTTATGCTTGTGCCCACTTCTTCTTGTTTCTTTTTCTTGTTCTTTTTGGTAACTGCCACTTCCAGTTTGAGAGAAACACAAGTGTATGGAGGAGGTAGATCAGGCTGACTTTGTGCCATGGTCCCCTTTGATTCAATCAAAGTCCATAGGATTTCCTCACCAATGTAATAGTGCTCATCCTTATGAAAAGCATGCACCATCACAATCCCATCCCAAACTATTTGAACCGACCCACTAACTTTATTCCTAAATGTCGCAGCTCTTTTTCACATTCCTTTGTTTTTAGCGCTTGTCATTTGAAAGCTGCATCTTCTACTTTAGCGAAGAGAAAGACCTGTATGGGGTTTCATTTTCAACCACATTTAAGTTCAGAAAATGAAAGAATCTTCCATACAATACTTTCGAAAGTTTTGATTCAATTTTGATGTATATTTGCCGTAAGTATTTGAACTATGAAAAGACAGGCTCTTCAAAATAATGGTGATATTTAGGAGCTAGCTAGAGGATGATCGTGTAATTTCTCATTTTGCTATGATAGCCCATTTACGTGTGGGTCTATGCATTCCAAAATTTTCAAAGATGCCTTACGTTGTAATCGATTATTGCTCTAGTGGAAGTCAGCCTTTCTACATCGATTCCTTAATTGTTTGGGTGAAGTTGTTCTTAAACTTCTTCTTTTTATTTTAAAGTTAGCTTTTGCACGTGAAATCGATCCATTCCCTTGGCATCACCTACAAATTGATTTTGGACTCAATTAGGGGTAGATTCATAGATGTAAGATGCAAATTAAGTGTTAATGCCTCCTTATAATTAGCAAACCTTAGCATGACTGGCTCCACAATACCTTTCTTTAGGATATCGTCTTGTAACTGATAATTCTTGTGTAAGAGAATTTATGGCTAAGGATATTTCTTGAAAGAAATCAGGAACTATTAATTTATTTATTATTACTTATGAACTTCCTATTCAAATGGTAAAAGTTTTACATTGTTTATTGACCTTTTGACACAAAGTACATGCTCATTGGCTCTCATGGGGATGACATGATGAGTGAAAACTGACAGAAAGGCCGTAAATGATTTTGTGGTGAAAGGGTTTATCTCATCGAGTACTACTTTTACTTGGGTTATACATATAAACTCCCTCCTCTCTTCTTACTTAACTTTTACAAAAACATATATAGTAATTAATATTAATGACCACCTCACAAATAAACTATATTATTATATGTTATTTGAGGATAGCACAAGCAATACGAGTGGGTTTCCTAATTGACTAGCGCCAAGCATTTACCATGCAAACCTAGCTATAGTTCTAACTTGGAGTGTGTATATATATATATATATATATATATATATATATATATATATATATATATATATATATATTTATGAGTTCAAGTTACACATTTTTTAAGCCATAGATTTTTAAGAGATCTAACGGTTGAAAAAACATCATTAAATGTAAATACTTTCTACTTTATTACCTAATTAATACTAGGTTTTGTTTTCTCTCACCTTATTTATTACTTTCCACATGATTAGAGGCACTACCATTTTCAATAACCTGCAAACCTTACATATACTAGTTGTAAGTGCACAATTTGTACCGGACCCAAACGAGTGATAGGCTCAGGCCCAAAGAGTCTTATACAATGAAATTTGTAGAGTATGGGTTTGAAACCTAAGTTAAGGATATTGGAAAGTTAATAAATAGGCTAGAATGCCGCAATCTATGCAAGTAATAGATGAATATGACGAAAAACTCTCATCGGACGAAAGCCGAGGACAATTTTCATAGCCTTTCTTCCTCTAAGCAAAATATTACAATTTTTGTTTAGTTTTTAGAAAAAAAAAAAAAAAAAAAAAAAGGTCCTCCCCCCTTCTTTCCTCTCTTGTCTTCTTATAACCTTCTTCTTCTTCTTTGTTTCATCCACGTGTAACACATATTTTCCTCATAGATACTTGTACCATCTACCACCTTCTTAAAGTCTTCAAATAATAGCTGGAAGGCTGAATACTACTGTTCAGAGGTCATTTCTCCATTAATGCGGCCAGGGAGGTAGATGCAGGGCCTTTAATGCGGTGGTAGCAGCTTTTTCCTCAGATATTTCTCACACGTTCCTGCTTTTAACGGGTGCTTGGATCACGCCTTTACCCAACAGGTCTTCCAGAATTCTGTCTTTAAATCCTTTAGCAAGTCCCCTGGCCTTTACTGGGCCTGTCCGAGGAGATACTCCTCCTCGGACAACTCCTCGGACCATTATAGTGCGGACTGACCTGTGGGCCTAAAAGACTCTGATTGAACAGACTTATATCAACTAACCAGGCTCAAGGCCCAAACGTGCATTTAAGCATTTTTACCCTCACCCTAGCAACCCACCATAGTCAACCTCCCACATCTCCGCAAAGAATTTTTTTTTTTTTTTTTTTTTGAGTTAAATCTCCGCAAATAAGCTACTGAACAGTACACTAAAAAGTGTCATTAAAAAAAAAAAAAAAAAAAAAAATTTGATTTCAAGACCTTACCAAAGTGATCTGTATTTAATATTTATTATCGTATATATATTGTTACTGATGAGATTTATTCTATATAAATTAAATTACAAAGTGATAAACACTAAATAAATCTAGGATATTTATATTATCTTTGGAGTTAGATCACTTTGATAAATACTAGGATATGATTATATAAATATCCCAGAGATAATATAAATATCCTAGATTTGATAATATAATAAGAGTATTATGCAGATAAATACTAGGATATTTATCTTGAAATATAAATAAAGCAATTAGATAATATATAATACTCAAATCAAATATAAATATCCTAGGATTTATCTCTAGGAGTCAGGATATTTATATTTGATTTGAACTTGTATCTATTTAGTGTTTATCACTTTGTAATTTAATTTATATAGAATAGAACTCATCAGTGATAATATATATACGGTAAATACTAAATATAGATCACTTTTGATAAGGTCTTGAAATCAAAGCTTTTTTTTTTTTTTGAAATCAAAGCTTTTTTTTTTTTTTTTTAATGACGCTTTCTAGTGTACCGTTCAATAGCTTATTTGCGGAGATTAAAAATAAAAAATAAAAAAATAAAAAAACTTCTTTGCGGAAATGTGGGAGGTTAGCTATGGTGGGCTGCTAGTATATGTAAGGTTTGCACGTTATTGAAAAGGGTCTGGCTTACCTCTAGAGAAAATTTAACTAAATATCTCCTTTTGTTTTAAACAAAAGTTGTCACATCACTCATTAATAAACCAACGGTGGAGATTAAAAACTCAATGCCACCTCATTAAATTTTAAGCAAAAATTAACAGACCCACCCAAGACTAACTTATGCTTCTTCTCACGTTAACAACATTAACGTTTTTTTTTTTTCCTTCTCACATTAACAGTGCCTGCCCAAGTTCTCCCTCTCTCTTTTTTTTTTTTTTTCTTTTTTCCAGCCTGCCAAATCAGATTTTAGAACTGGGCTAAAGCATATGTGAAGATGTCATTTTGCTACTTCTTCTCACATTAATGTTAATGGTTTTTTTTTTTTTTTAACTTCATCGACTCTTCAGTTCCAAAACTCAGCGCCAAAATACAAAAATAGCAATAAAAAAAAATGTTTTGCCGCCCAAGTTCTCCCTCTCTTTTTATTTATTTTTCTTTTTTCCAGCCTACCAAATCAGATTTTAGAACTATTCGGTATAATCTTTAGAAAAAAGAGTGAAGAAGAAGAAGAAATTTCTTTGCAAACTGTCAGAGTATCAGAGAAAGTATTTCCATCTTGACTTTTTATTTCTTATTCAATCCTATGTTTATGAGATGTCAAAATAATTAAAAGATTAAGTTTAGGCTAAATATTATTAAATCTATGAGTTTTTCTATCATTGTTAATAAATCTAGGCAAATAATGTATAAGATTACAAAAGTTTTGCCATCATTCATTCTTTTATTTTCATTTTTCAGTGGTAATTCATGTTTCTTGTACATTTTGATTTATATTTAACAGTTACATGGAAGAGGAAAACAATGATGATAGTCAAAAATTGGATACTGATTATATTCCAAAACTTGGCATTGAATTTGGTTCTGAACAAGAGGCATATGACTTTTATAATGAGTGTGGAAGAAATTCTGGATTTAGTATTCGAAAAGAATGGTGCAATAAAAGAAAAAAAGATGGTGTGGTGACTTCAAGAAAGTTTACTTGTTGTAAAGAGGGAAATAAAGCCCCATGGGAGAGAGATGGTGAAAATAAGTATGAACGGGCTGAAACAAGGACAGGTTGCAATGCTCATATGATAATTCGGCTTGATAAAAAGAAGGGGAAATATTTTACACATAGCCTTGAGCTCAACCATAATCATATTCTCCATATTCCACAATGTGCTCACATGATGCCATCCCAACGAAAGGTCTCAAAAGCACAAGCAATGGAAATTGATTTGGCTTATGATAGTTGTATAAAATTGAAGGATTCATATGAGTTCATGGCCAGGCAAGTTGGTGGTAGAGATGTTGTTGGTTACACCTTGCAAGATCAAAAGAATTACCATTATAGTAAATGGCAAAAAGAACAGAAATGTGGTGAGGCGGGGAGTTTATTTAAATAGTTTCAAAAACAAAGGAAAGAGAATCCTTCCTTTTACTATGCAGTACAGTTAGATGCTTCAAAACTAATAACAAATATTTTTTGGGCAGATGCGCAAATGATTGTTGATTATAAGTTATTTGGTGATGTGGTTTCTTTTGATACAACGTACAAAACTAATAAGGAGTATCGACCCCTTGCAATGTTTGTTGGGTTTAATCATCATAGAAAGTCTACGATATTTGGGGCTGCCCTTTTATATGAGGAAACTATTGATACATTTCAGTGGTTGTTTAAAGCATTTTTTGAAGCAATGTCTGGGAAGAAACCAAATACAATTTTTACTGATCAAGATCCGGCAATGGCAAAAGCCATCTCATTGGTGATGCCAAATACTTATCATCGATTATGTAAATGGCATTTAATGCAAAATGCTCTCAAGGGTGTCAACCATTTATTACGAGGTGAGGATGAATTTAGAAGTGATCTCGATGCATGTTTTAAAATTTGGGAAGAGGAGGAAGAGTTTCTTAGTGCTTGGGATGCAATACTTCATAAGTACAATGCTTTTGATAATTCTTGGCTTCAAAGTGCATTTGAAGTGAAAGAGAAATGGGCTAAAGCATATGTCAAGATGTCATTTTCTGCAGGAATGACTACAACTCAATTGAGTGAGAGTATAAACTCTGATTTGAAGGATTATTTACAGTCAGACTATGATATTGTAAAATTCTTCATACATTTTGAGAGACTACTTGATGCTAAACGTTACAAGGAGTTGAAGGGTGAGTACAATTTAAGGCAAAAGTTGCCAAAAGTTAAGATTGCGTCACCTATGCTAATTCAAGCAGCACATATTTATACACCTAAATTATTTTTGAAGTTTCAAGAGCAATATGAAGAGTTCCAAGGAGCTTTTGTGAAGGAGCATGTTGAAAGAAATGCATCTCATGAGTATATAGTTTCAATATATGGTAAGCCAAAAGATCGTCAAGTAATTTGGAATCCTTTTGAAAAGATTGTTTAATGTAGTTGTAGAAAGTTTGAAAGAGGTGGAATTTTGTGTAGTCATGCTTTAAAAATTCTTGATGTTATGGATATTAAAGTTCTTCTAGAGAAATACATCCTTAAGAGATGGACAAAAGATGCAAAAAATGAGATTGTCCAAGACTTTAATGGACATGATATCAAATCTAACACCAAGTTGGAAGTTACAACTCGATATAAGTTTTTGGGTCCAATGTATGTCAAGCCTATAGCTCGAGCAAGTGAATGTGAGGAAGCATACGAGCTAGCATTGGGAAGCTATAATGAGTTGAGCAAAACAATTGATGATATACTTAGAAAAAAATCTAATCCCTGTCAAGTTGATATTAACCAAGAAAATTCATCAGACGAGATAACAACCATTTCTGCTAAGGGTCTCAAGAAGAAGCAAGGCTGTAAAGGAAGATGCTAGATTAAAAGTAGTCTTGAAAAGCCCAAAAAGAAGAAAAAAGGAAGCATCCATCAACTCATACAAACAAATCAGTGTTTACAAGTACTAGTCTCACCATTATAATTTTTAACATTTATACTGCTTCACAAATATTCTAGGTTCTTTATTTAAGGACATAATAATTTACTAAACATTACACATTATGTAGGATAAGCATTTAACTTCACCTATGCAAGTTAATGGGGCCATTAGTTATAATCCTCTACCATACATAGATCATTCAGTTCAGGTAACTTCATCCATGTTGTTTAATATTTTTTTTTCCCCTTCATTTTAGGTGATTTTGATTTCATAAATTGTACACTATTATTGATCACTAATAAATATAGGATTTGTACATTCCTCATTTTTCAAGTGTTGGTGAACCTTGTAATCCTTCGTCGTTATCTCAGGTACCATTGTATTAGAGTTTACTTTGAGTGCATAAATGAGAATTATTTGAATTTTATTTGGTAACAACTAGTTTTATACTATAAGATTAATCATCATTTTTAACTATTATGTTTCTACTATATACAGGGAAAGAGGATTAGAAATGATCAAGAACAAAATTCATTTGGAACTTTTGAGAATTCAGTAAATTTTTGTGGTAAGAAAAGAAATGAAGAATTTTCAAGAGACATATGTGGATTTTCTAATAGTTAATATTTGGCTAATAGTTGTAATGTGTCAAGCAGGAATGACAAATCCTCATGTTCCTCTTCCATGTTCTAAGAATCCTAGTGATCTTGAAGGGGATGATATCAATTCATTGCTTACAAAGTTTACAACCGGTAAAATTGAAGCTTTTTTGACCTGATCTTCGAATGGATGCAGCAAATTCTTAGTTTTGAATGATTGTAAATAACCATTGTTTTTAATTGTTGGAGCTGACAATTTATACTACTTTTTGGAGCTCAAAGTTTGTAATTGTTAGAGCTCATGATTTATGTTTTTTTTTTGGAGCTTGAAGATTGTAATTGTGGAACTCACAGTTTATGCTATTTTGTTGGAGCTCAAAGTTTGTAATGGTCAAAGTTCTTTTTGTCTTTAATGCTACTTTGTACTTTTTTAGCAAATAATTTATGCAAATTAGAAGAATAGTATGTTGTTGTGCTATTGGCTTGCAGGAAGTGTATATATATATATATTAATCTATGTTGTTGCGGTTTTAAAATTTCTAATAGGTGCCTAGTGAAGTGCTGTAGCTGCTGCATAACTGGTGCAATGCTATAGTTGTTGCATAACTGATGCAGTGTTGTGGCTGCTGCATAACTAGTAGTGTTGTGGCTGTTGCATAACTGGTGCAGTGCTATGGCTGCTTCAGTTTGCTAGCTTGCCTTAGCATGATTCCTTCAAATACAATGCTTCCTTCACAGTATATGCTAGTTGGCCCTGGCCCTATTTGAAATTCTTTGGGAACTTTTCTCAAGCACTAGGCATGCATTTTTTTTAACCCAAAATAAAAACCATCCATTCAAAGAGCACACCTCCTCATTACAAACAATTAAGGTAGTAATCATGAAAAACTACAAAATTACAAGACTGTCAATTCGAAATTACTGTAAATAATCCTTTTTATTTTAATAGGTGAAAAGTTCAGAAATTTATATAAATAATCCTTCAAATCAGTATTTCTACTCTAACTCAATTGAGTTTTTTTTTTTTGAAAAAGAATATATATATTGCATTGCAACAAAGAAAGGGATACAAAGAAAAGATCCTGTTGTAAAAGATTAGTGCAGCATGTCTGCTTGTACAAAAGGATCTAAAAAGAGGGGTTAACCCCTTTCCACAAATGAGTAGAGCCATTCCTACGGGCAAAATGAGCAAGTTCATGGGCTGCATAATTGAAGGCCCGATTGAGATGCTTGAAGGAGCAGAAAATGAAGGAAGCTTGGGCGTGGATAATGTCTTGGATAATGTGCCCGTTTAGGGTCCCAACAGCAGATTCATTGATAGAATTTATCACTATGATAGCATCACTTTCAAAGATCACGTGGGGAAGCTGCAGCTCTTGAGCAAGCAAGACACCTTGCTCCATAGCAAGGACTTCCACCAGGTCAGCTGAGTAGTGAGTTTGAAGAGGCTTGTAAAGAGCAACAATTGTTCCACCTTTGCAGTCTCTAATGATGACTCCAATGTTGGAGATCCCTTCAAGGTCTGATGAAGCCCCATCCACATTAATCTTGAAAACACCAGGAGGTGGAGGGGTCCAGCTGCAAGGATGAGTAGGCCTTTCTAACTCAATTGAGTTGTAGCCATTCCTTTAGAAAATGACATCTTCACATATGCTTTAGCCCAGTTCTAAAATCTGATTTGGCTGGCTGGAAAAAAGAAAAAAAAAAAGAGAGGGAGAACTTGGGCGGGCACTATTAACGTGAGAAGGAAAAAAAAAACGTTAGTGAAAACATTAACGTTGTTAACGTGAGAAGAAGCAGCAGTTAGTCTTGGGTGGGTCTGTTAGTTTTTGCTTAAAATTTAATGAGGTGGCATTGAGATTATAATCTCCACCGTTGGTTTATTAATGAGTGATGTGGCAACTTCTGTTTAAAACAAAAGGAGATATCAAGTTAAATTTTCACTGGAGGTAAGCCAAACCCGATTGAAAATGGTAATGCCCTCTAATCATGTGGAAAGCAATAAATAAGGTGAGAGAAAACAAATCTTAGTATTAATTAGGTAATAAGGTGGAAAGTATTTACATTTAATGATGTTTTTTCAACCGCTAGATCTCTTAAAAATCTATGGCTTAAAAAATGTGTAACTTTCATGGAGTTACACTCGGTGTAACTTGAACCCATCTCATATATATAAATATATATATATATATATATATATATATATATATATATAGTTGCAAGTTGCAACTTAAATCTCAATTTTAGCTGATCCAGTAACAAAATATACCTCACTGGTTTTGGAAATAAAAACTCTCTCTCTAAAGAAAAGGGAGAGTCAAAAAGCGAAAGACGGAATGAAGGCAAGGCAGGCTTACAAAAAAAAAGGGTATATTGCCCAACAAAAACTACATTATTATTTTTTTTAATTTAATTTATATTTTATATTAAAAAAAAACAAAAAAACAAACAAAACAAAACAAAAAACTACATTAGCCGGGCAAGCTAGGCCCCAAAAAAGATAGGTTAAAGCACATGTCCTAACTCAAGTATATGGTTGGCAAAAAACTGATATCATGTGGAGTGGGTGCATACATGATTACCTATGTTTTCGGAAAAAAGTCAATTAGATAGTCTTGAGTGGAGTTAGGGAGTGTCCCAAAACAAGAGGACTTCATGACTAAACCACAATGAATATAAAGGACATAATAGATAGTACAAAAACAGGCAAATGCAAATGGAAAGCAGAAACTTATAACTTGCATTATTCATTAAAAGCGGGCAAAAGTTGTGTACGTGGAGGCTAAAAAGAAGTAGACCAAGTCCAGCATTTTCACTAAAAACTATGACCAATAAGTCTAGAGACAAAGAAATTTAGGACCGCGAAGATGGCAAATTAGTAGTAGGTAAAAGAAGTTATTAATTAGTAGTAAATTCGCATGAAAATTAATAAAAATTCATTAACTCAATTTATATGAAAAATATTGTGAAATTTGTTATATCAGTAGCATTACTAAATTAGGACTGTACATTGGCCCTCTCTCCTACCACTCTTTAAATTTTTTTAAACATTATTTCAAATGAAGACTCTATGGGACACTATTCTTTTGTAGATCCAATACTTACAAAACTCATCACAATAATGCCACGTATACAAGGCCCAAGACTTGTTGGGCCTCGAGTCCTACAATATCATGTACAAAATCACGTACTCTATCAGGTCTGTGAACACGGTCCGGATGGTCCTCAGCACCCAACTCAAATCCAGAAAACGCTATGAAGCTAGTTATGATATAAACCATGAAAGTAAGATCCTGCTTGTTCGGGGAATGTAATTTCCCCAAAAGATGAGTCCCCGAAAGCTCAGTGAAGCCTAGGGAGTATCGTTGCCGGGCAGTCCATCCAGCGGTGGAACCAATTCCAATGCAACTCTCACCTCCTCCCACTCCCAACTAAACACCCACTCAAGGGTAATAGCATTGGACCTCTCCTCCCACTCACCATGAAAACAATCATAATCCTTCCACTAACCTTAGGCTATAAATAAGAGATGAGAATTTGATAATGAGGTTGGCAATTTTAGAGAGAAAATACTGATGAAAGAGGGTGACCATTCTGGGAAAATAGGGGGAATAATTCTGAGAACATAGGAGATAAGAGTATTAGGGTTTCCGAACATAGGACCACTCGTTGTAGGAAATACAAAAGCCCATAAAGTAAATAAATTCTGAGCCCAAATAGAGTTTAAGTCCAATAACCACATTTTGGGCACGCACAATTAGCGCCATCTGTGGGAATCTCCTACGTAGTTGTGGTTCTATCGTGACGCACCCAGGAGAATGTCTGGGAGTCGATTAGGGAGTTATGCTGAAAGTGGTTCTGGAGGGTCTTTGCGGGGATCCACATGGCGAGAGAGAAGGCAAAAAAGGCGCGAAGATAGGCAGCATGAGGAAGCAGAGCAGTCCGGGCTCGGAGAAAGATCGTTTCAAACGCCCCGAATAGCGTCCGACGCCTCAAGGCGTAACCGCGATAACAGAAGGGATCGGGAGCTTAAGCAAAGAGACCAGGAGCTCAAGTGTCTACTTGGGATGGTGAGAGATTTGGAATTGCAAGCAAGGGGTAGACGTCGGAGGAGGGACCATAAGGAACGAAGGGAAAGGTCGGTTAGTGTGGGGAACCGCCGTGCAGCAGGCTCCCATCAGTCCGGGTCTCATCGACACCGCGATCATTTAAGGGAATACACGGACCGCAATTCAACTTCTCCAGAAGGGGGACGACCTCGAAATATGGCCCTGGATGCGATGAGCCGAGCGTTGTGCCAAGCGGCCCGATCACCATTCTCAAGAGATATTGAAAGCGCACATATGCCAAGCAGATTCACATGGCCACCGTTCAACTCCTACAACAGAAAGACAGACTTGGTGGAGCATGTAAGCCAATACATTCAAATGATGTCTCTACATGCTCAAAATGATGCGCTGATGTGTAAATTTTTCCCTTCAAGCCTCGGCCCCACTGCCCTGAGATGGTTTAACAAATTAAGGAAAGGCTTAATCCACAACTTCTTCGAACTAATCCAGGAGTTTGGTGTAAGTTTCATGACTTGCAACCGAGTCCTGCAGCCTATGGACGCGTTGTTGTCAATGAAAATAGGGGCTAAGGAGACCCTCCGCAACTATGCTAACCGATACTAGGAGTTGTATAACGAGATCGGGGGGGGGGGGGAATGAAAAGATCACGGCGAGCACTTTCCACATGGGGTTGCCCGAAGATTTCGGGCTGAGGGAATCATTGATGAAGTGACCTTCCAAGGATATGAGGCAGTTGATGAGGTGTATCAAGGAGTATAAGCGATTAGAAGATGATCGGTTACAGAGCAAGGGGAAGGCCTCGATCATAAATCATCCACGGAATATTGGTTTCCAACCTAGACCCCGGAAGGATCTAAGGATCCAAGAGTCCGAGCCGGGAATTGGAGAAGTTAATGTGGCCTTCAAGGAGCCGGTACATAGGATCATCGATCAAATAAAAAATGAGCAATATTTTAAGTGGCCGAACAAGATGGGGGCGACCCATCGAGGAGAAATCATAATTTGTATTGTACCTACCACAAAGATAAAGGGTACACCACTGAGCAATGCAGAGTATTGAAAGACCATCTAGAACAGTTGGTGAAGGCTGAGCATCTAAAAGAGTTTCTGGTGGCAACAAGGAATCAGGAGACCCGGTAAGCAAGTCGGCTGCGCGGAAATCCTCTCCCATCTCCTTTGGGGGTAATAGAAGTCATCCATGCAGTACCAAAGAGCGCTCAAGTGTCTGGAACAAAGGGGATATTGACCGTGGTAACGGCAGAAAGTTGTGCAGGCGAACATTCTCCCAGGAAGAAGCTAAGGTACACTAAACAACCCATTGCGTTTGATGATGATGATGATATGGATGGCACCACCCAGCCGCACCACGACGCCTTGGTAGTCACGGCTTGTGTAAGGGGTTTCATAGTAAAAAGAATAATGATAGATCAGGGGAGCGGCGCGGATGTAATGTACCCCAACTTGTACAGGGGGCTCAGCCTGAAGAAGGGGAACTTGTCCAAGAATGATACGCCATTGATGGGGTTTGATGGCCATATGGTAATTTTAGAAAGGTAGATTTCACTCCCCGTCAGCATGGGAGGTAAGGAGGTAACCGTAACGTTCATAGTGGTCACTTCTTTCTTGCCATACACGGCAATCCTTGGAAGGCCATGGATTCGTGATATGGGGGTTGTGCCCTCCACCTTGCATGTAAAGGTCAAGTTTCGCACCGAGGATGGAATCACGGTGATAAGAGGCGATCAGCAGGTAGCCAGGCAGTGTTTAGTGGCCATAGCTGACCAATAGACCAAGGAAAGGGAGTCCATTAAGAAGACCCCCTTATAGCAACTACAGCAACCCCAAGAGGAGGTGGGGCCTAGCTATGCCGAGGATCTGGTGAAAGTGAAGATTCTGCCGGATTGTGAAAGGAATTTCTGATAGGGGCAAGCTTGAAGGACGAAGAGAAGGTGGAGTTGTTACTTTTTCTTGTACAAAACGTGGACGTATTCGCTTGGAGTCCATACGAGGTTCCCGGAGTTGACCCCGAATTTGTAGTTCACAATCTAAATGTGGATCCTTTATGCCTTCCAAAGAAACAGAGGCCGAGGAGATCAGCTAAAGAGCATGTCGAAGCTGTTAGACAGAAGGTTGGGAAGCTGAAGGAAGTGGGGGCCATAAAGGAAACGTTCTTTCTAGAATGGCTTACAAACACTGTGTGGTAAGGAAGAAGAACGATAAATGGAGGGTTTGTGTTGATTTTACTAATTTAAACCGAGCATGCCCAAAGGATCCGTTCCCGATGCCAAAAATTGATCAATTGGTAAATGCTACGTACGGGCACCCAAGGATGAGCTTTCTGGATGCTTTCCAAGATTATCACCAAATTGCCCTATCCGCCAAGGATCAAGAAAAAACTGCATTCATAACACCCGATGCTAATTATCATTATATCGTGATGCCATTCGAATTGAAAAACGTGGGAGCCACTTATCAACAAATGATGACGAGGATGTTTAGGGATAAGATAGGGCGTACAGTCGAGGTCTACATTGATGACATAGTAATAAAAAGCAAGCATGAAGGGCAATATATTGACAACCTTAAACAAGTGTTTGAAATACTCCAGCGACACCAACTGCGTCTCAATGCAGATAAGTGCACTTTCGGGGTAAGGTCCGGCAAGTTCCTAGGCTATTTGATCACCAAACGGGGAATCGAAGTTAACCCCGATCAAATTGAAGCTGTGAAATGTCTCAAACCGCTGAGCAATCTGAAAGAGGTTCAAAAATTGATCAGTATGTTGGCTACCTTTAACCGAAATATTTCCAAGATCGCTGATCGGTGCCGACCGTTTTATCAACTTTTGAAGAAGTGGAAGGGGTTCCAGTGGGACGAGGAGTGTGATAGGGCCTTCCAAGACCTAAAGGACTATCTTGGGCGGGCACCAACGTTGACAGCCCCGGAGCCCGGAGAAGATTTGTATATGTACCTCTCGGTATCCGATCATGTAGCCAGCGCAGTGCTACTGAAGGATAATGGTGTACAGCTGTCAATTTACTACATAAGCAAGACATTCGTTGACACCGAGACTAGGTATTTACCACTAGAGAAATTGGTGTTGGCACTCGTGCATTCCACCCGAAAATTGCCCCATTACTTTCAGGCTCACACCATCCATGCTCTGACTGAGTATCCTCTGCAATCATTGTTGAGGAGATCTGACTTTACGGGAAGGATAGCTAAGTGGGGAACTCGGCTAGGCTCTTTTGACATTAGATACAGGCCAAGGAACTCGATGAAGGGACAAGTACTCGCAAACTTCATTACTGAGTTTTCGCTGAAGAGTATGGAGATAGTTTGCCTCGTGGGGGTCAAGCCGTGGAAGGTATTTGTGGACGGCGCATCCAATACAGCAAGAGCGAGGGCTAGAATTGTGGCCATCACCCCAGAAGGAATAAAGCTGGAATACTCATTCAGATTAGGCTTCATAGCCTCTAATAATGAGGCCGAGTATGAGGCTCTGCTGGTCGGACTGAGAGTTGTCTCGGATTTAGGAGCTAAGGAGGTGGAGGTTTACTCGGATTCCCGCCTAGTAGTTAATCAAGTGCAGGGGAACTTCGAGGCCAAAGATCCCCAGATGATTGAATATTTGCGGTTGGTAAAACGAACCATGGGCAATTTTTCAAGTGTCAAGGTGGAACAGGTGGCCAGGGGACAGAACTGACACGCCGATTCCTTAGCGATGCTAGCATCGTTAATAGCCGACAAGGTACCCCGATTGATCAAAGTGGAGTTAGTGGCTGAACCAATTATTAATGCGAAGGCACCAGTTGCACAAGTCACCATAACCGAGAAGTGTTGGATAGACCCTATCATTGATTTTCTCGCAGAAGACCGAGCTCCAGAAGACGAAAAAGAGGCAGCCAGAGTACGACGGACCGCTGCTCGGTATTGGTTATCTGCCAATCGAAAACTATATCGAAGGTCATTTGAAGGACCATACCTGCAGTGTCTGTGCCCTAGCTAAACTGGAGAACTGCTGTCCGAACTGCATGAAGGCGTGTGCGGCAGTCACGTTGGCGGACGTTCACTGGCTCACCGAGCAATGACTCAGGGATTTTGGTGGCCACAGATGCAGAAGGACGCCCTCGAATATACGTGGAGGTGCGAGCAATGTCAAAGGCATGCCCCAACGATCCACCAACCTACTGGAAACCTGAATCCTGTTAGTAGCCCATGGCCTTTCGCTTAGTGGGGGCTGGACATAGTTGAATCTTTTCATCGGGCGACAAGCAACCGGAGATTTGTACTGGTAGCAGTGGACTACTTCATAAAATGGGCAGAAGCGGAGGCACTGGCGAACATTCGAGATGTTGACGTCAAGAAGTTCGTATGAAGAAACATTATAACGAGATTTGGGGTGCCAGAGTCTCTTGTGTCAGACAATGGTTTGCAGTTCAACAACAAAGCTTTCTATGAGTTCTGCAGTAACCTCGGCATCAGGAACCGGTATTCTACACCAGCACATCCGCAAAGCAATGGCCAGGCTGAAGCTACCAATAAGGCCATCGTTAACAGATTAAAGAAGAGGTTAGAGAGCGCCAAAGGCAAGTGGGCTGAGGAATTACCAAGCACCCTATGGGCATACCGGACAACTCCGAGGAGATCCACGGGAGAAACACCATTTTCTCTAACTTTCGGAGCAGAGGCTGTCATCCCCGCCGATGTAAACCTATGCAGCGCCCGAGTCGCAGGATTCACTCTAGCCGAGAATGAAAAGCTGATGTTCAAACAGCTAAATTTGTTGGAGGAGCACCGCAAAGCGGCGACCATTCGGCTAGCAGAATATTAGCAAAAACTCGCCTGAAGATACAACAGAAGCATGAGAAGAAGGGAGTTTGCCGCGGGAGATCTAGTGTTTTGTAAGGTCGTAGGGAATACACGAGACATCAATGTAGGGGAACTAGCCCCGTCTTGGGAAGGATCCTATAGAGTGACTGCCATTGCAGGTGTAGGAGCATACTACTTAGAAGATTTGGAGGAAAAACCACTTTCCCGGCCATGGAATGTTCATAACTTAAAGAAGTTTTATCACTGACCAGTCGTCCACCAAGGTGTAAATTGAATGTAATTTTACAATATATGTATCACGTATTAATATGACGGTATTTATTCATGCAAGTGCATTTAACTCCATTACTGTTAATTTATGATTACCGGTCAACAAATACAGAGAGAATTGTGTAGGCCAAGGAAACTCATTTTACGCTGAGGATAGAAACCTGTCCTCGGTTCGATTTTTATCACCGAGTAGGTGGAAATCTTCAGTTATAATGTCTAAGAGCAGAAATCTGTTCTCGATTCGATTTCCATCACCGAGCAGATGGAAACCTTAAGTTATAATGTTCTAAGGGTAGAAACCTGTCCTCGGTTCGATCTTATCACCGAGCAGGTGGAAACCTTAAATTATAATTTTCTAAGGACAGAAACCTGTCCTCAGTTCGATTTTTATCACCGAAAGGGCTTGACTGAAGGATTGCCAAGTCTTGTACACGAGGGTGCAACCGAGTATGAGGTGCAATGCCCGGAGCTGCCCGGAGCTGTGGACGAATATCTCAGACCTAAGCACGAAATTTAGGTCTCTTATATTCACCACTCTAAGATACTAGGTAAATACTTTACCATCTACAACAAAGAAATACAGTGGGTCAGTGTCCATATTAAAAACGAAGAAATGGAAAAAATGAATTAGTGATCGGTACGAACCAACTTCGCGCCGCAAGAGGGGGCAAGGGATGTCACCGGTAAACCAGTTGCCACACACCCGGACGAACTCTCCGGCAGAATTCCTGTTAGAATCAGGCAGGCATGAAATTAGCCATACCCACGTATCTCTGACCTTCAAATAATAATTGGTGTCCTTATTCTCACACAGACTGTACATATAGTTTATATTGTAATGGGTCAATCTCAGACCGTATATTTGATTCAACCTACTTACACAATTAACTACTCGGTAAAAATTAGGAGGGAGTTGATCCGAGCATAAACCATAAAACCTAAGGGTATCAAGCAAGAATGCATCCACGGGGAACCTAACCCCACCCTCCAAAATTGACATCAAAGGGAAAAAAGCGGTGTTAGAACCTCTATAAAGAGAAAATTCGCTCTCATGGCAATACGCCACATCTACATCCTCAAGGATGTTAAATGTTTGCTTGAAGGTGGCTAAGGACGCTTCAGTGTTCAAAAGGTGAGCGTAACCCATCCTAGACTCCAAGATTGAGGAAAGAAACTAAAGTAAAAGAGAGAGGTAGAAGACTTACTTTAGGCTCTAAAAGAGAGGGGTATTCTGGGCTGAAGGATTAACACGCAGATGAATACTCGGCAGAGAAGAAACTCAAAGAATGGAGATTGTAAAAATGAAAAAAGGATTCAATGTGACTTATTTATAGGAACCACACGGGAGAGGATTAATGTTGATTAATAAATGGGAAGCGGGAAATCCTGCAAATCCCCACGCCAATTGCCACGCGCATGCCACCTCGGTTCACGAACCATCAGGCAATGATGACAACTGAGCCAGCGGTCACATACCGCACGACTTTTTAGGAGCACCTTAATGAATCTTCTGAACCACCTTACCCCTGTCCGTTCAGTGTCTCGAATAGCACATGTCTCTCATCCTTGACTCGTGCCCGGGAGCTAGGCATGAATCAAGGGGGGGCTATTGTACGGGACACTATTCTTTTGTAGGCCCAATACTCACAAAACCCATCACAATAATGCCACGTATACAAGGCCCAAGACTCGTTGGGCCTCAAGTCCTAAAATATCATGTACAAAATCACATACTCTATCAGTTCCAATGTCACTCTCACCTCCTCCCACTCCCAACTAAACACCCACTCAAGGGTAATAGCATTGGACCTCTCCTCCCACTCACCATGAAAACAATCATAATCCTTCCACTAACCTTAGGCTATAAATAGGAGATGGGAATTTGAGAATGAGGTTGGCAATTTTAGAGAGAAAATACTGATGAAAGAGAGTGATCATTTTGGGAAAATAGGGAGAATAATTCTAAGAACATGGGAGATAAGAGTATTAGGGTTGCCGAACATAGGACCACCCGTTGTGGGAAATACAAAAGCCCATAAAATAAACAAATTGTGAGCCCAATAATAACCCGAGCATCTATATACTTTATCCTATTTATTCCTATCCCTTACTTTCCACTAGATATAAATTAAAGTTATTTGTTATTTTTCCTTCTCAAAAAAAAATTATTTATTGTTTTTGGGATTTAGGTTTTGTTATTTTTCCTTCCCCAAAAAAGGTTATTTGTTATTTTTGGGCTTTATTTTTTTGAAGTTCTAAAAAATGCACCAATAGCCATCTATTTTCTTTAAACTGGTGTCGAATTTTGGATTTGACTCCCAATAATAGCCCGAGCATATAACAAGATCAATCTATACAGCATATTGTAACTATTTTAAAAGAAAAATACCCCTAGACATGTGTTCTATTTTCATTTTACCATTGCATCTATATATCTTATCCTATCCCTTACTTTCCACTAGATATAAATTAAAGTTATTTGTTATTTTTCCTACTCAGAAAAAAGTTATTTTTTATTTTTGAGCTTATTTTTTTGAAGTTCTAAAAATATTAATGCACCAATAGCAATCTATTTTCTTTAGACTAGTATCGAGTTTTGGGTTTGATTCCCAAAAATAACCCGGGCATATAACAAGACCAATCTATAAATAAATAGATGAAATTCCTCCAGAAACCGGACATTTTCTGGTTCCCAATTCTGTTTGACTACTGACTAGGCCTGTAATTAAAACTTAGTAGTAAAATAAGCCAATTCTGGCCCGTCATATAAGTTGGGCCAGCTTTTATAACGGAGCCCAACTCTACTCTTTCCGGAGCTTGCTGTTAGATGCTGACATAACCCATAAAGTTGTGTAAACAAAAATATCATGTTATTTGCTTGTTACTTTGCTCTCAGTTCCCATCAATGAAAAATTTTGTGGTAGTTTGCATTTCTTTTTCTTCCTCTTTATTTTTTTTTCATAATTGCTGATAAGATTCTGAATTGAAGGAGATGCTATTCTATTAACTCTACCTACCAAAAATTGGAAAACTACTATCGTGTAAGAGAAGGAAGAATCAGTCATTAATCTCTTAGAAAACACAAAAATTACTCCCAAAAGTGATGGTGAAACATAATTCTGTTGATACTTCTTGTAGAAAATATCTTTTATTCCTATGAAAATAATATAAGTTTTGGAAAAAAACTTAAAGTGATAAGAAAATAATAGGGTGTTGTTGGGCTCATCTGTAATTTTGTTTACAGGGATTCCGGATTCAAAGCAACTGTTTGGTAATTAACCAAAGAGGAGATCAATTGTGACAGTGACAACGACCATAGTACTGATAGTAGTCCTTATTTGCTTAAAAATCAATACAATTTAGACAAGTCCTATAGAAAAAAGTGCTCTCTCTTTCTCTTTTTTTGATAATATAAGTGCTCTCAAGTAGGTTGAGCAATAAATTATAATCAATCATTTCAAATTTCAGGAGGAATTTTGTTTAGCCTGGATATAACTATCTAAGGGCTTAAAATTCCAGCTAAAATCTATGTCAAATATGGCTTTATACCAATGTCCTTCCAATAAAATTACTAGTGAAAATAACAAACCCACGCTTCAGTCACGCTAATGTTACATATCCTACCTTTCTTAAATTGGTAGGTGCATATCCTAAAAAGAAATATTAAGCTACAAAAGAGATATTCCACACATAGTAACTCTTCTACTTTGATGGATAAGTGGGGATTAAATGAACAAGGAAATGGTCCTCTATCTATCTATACAAGAGACATTTAGATCTTCTATCAAATATATTAAAGTAAATCTTAACAATATAAGTAAATTTTTACATTGAACTCTAACTAACTCAATCCTATTTATTCTACTTGGAATTAACTAACAAATTAAAAAGATGGTCCCTTGTCGCTTTCTTTTGTAGTTTTTCAAATACTCATTACTTATTTTGAGACTCATATTCATCTCATAGTAGAGAGATAATGGTAGACTGAATTGTAATTCCATGATCTACAGCATAAAAGATACCGATTGCATTACAATAATAAGAGAGATAGTTGATTTATTGTGATGATAGTATGACATGCTCTGCAGCTATGAAATAGATACCGGTTGATGCAATTGTGATGCCATTATTTACAACCATGAGAGAGATACCATTTGATTTGATTGTGATGTCATGCTCTATGATGATGCCGAAGAAATCACCAGTAAGCTGCGAGCACTCTTCAAACCGAAGCAACACCTGCAAAAAGAGAATAGACGACCTAGCAGAAAGCACCAGTGTGGTGCCGGCCAAAAACCCTCCGAAGGTCAAGTTAGAGTCTTTTTAACAACCTTAGAGTGCCAGAGTTGAGATAACTGTGCGTACCTTGGCTTATGAGGGTTTTCGGGTATATATAGTGGCATGGATCCGAAATAAGTGCCTTGGTGAGGAAGTACTTTTCTTCTAGGAGAGTAATTTGTGGATTTCGCGTATCATATAGAGCCCTTTTCCTTATAGGAATCTTTTTGACTAAGGCCGAGCGTGTAGCGCAAGAACTTTCCTTATATTCACGTATGTAGAGGACAAAACAGGTTAAGGATGAAGGTTGGGTTACTCCTTTAGCTTTCACCTACTAAAGTCGTCACCCTACATACGTCTCCTATATGGTCGTCAGCCTACGTATGTCTTCGGAACAGTCATCAGCTTAGAACCTTCAACCTTGACCCCGTCAGCTGGTACTTCAGCCTAACGCTGTCACGTATGGGGTGTGGCTTCAAGCGTCAAAAGGAAATGTCTTAGTGACTATGGCTGATGGGTTCGATACTCCCGTCAGCCTTCTTAAAGTATAAGTAACTTGTAAAACCACTACTATCAGCTGCCCCCTACTCCATTACCCCGTCAACTGTGGATGACGGGTTATGGAGTTGACGTTAATGGGGAAACGATTCATTCGTGGTAATTCGTGTCATCTTCATTAAATGGTGGGACACATGGCTTGGACTAATTGGCTCCATGTCTGGACGAGCGTGTCGCTTCGTCTTTTGTGCCCCCTTTCACCTATATATAGTTCATTTTTTCACTTTTTTCCCACTTTTCACATCCTATTCATTCCGAGAGAAAGAGAATGTTACTGCTGATCTCATCGCGCCGTCAACCAGATTGCCGTCAGCTTCTTAAGGCCGTCCTTTTACTCGTAAGTTCCCTTCACCTTACTTCTTTATTTTTTTAGTAATGCCCTTTAGTGAAGTCGTCTGCCTAGGATCTTAGAATAAAAAACCCATCGTTTGTAGGTAGTCAGATGTCTAGGGAGACGACGAGTGATCAATCGTCGATCCGCGACGGAGCGGGTTACGACGAAGTCTTCCAATCAGGCCGTGAGCCCGCGGAGGGCCTATCCTGGTCGTCAGAAAGGGAAACATCAACTCCTTCTGACGGGGAAGTAGGGAGTTCTAGAGGAAGTGAGGTGAGCGAGGACGATGGAGAAGAGAGGATAGATGACGGAGACCAGAGGATCAATGAAAAAGGAAGTATCAGTGATGGGGGTGAGAGTGACGATGACGAAGAAACCTTAGAGAGTACCTCGGGAACCTCTGGTGATGATCGTCCATTCGTCCTACCCCCAGAATGATCCGTCAACAAGTTCCTTCCGACGATGTCGGAAAATGTCTTCAAGAGTTTGCGGTCCTGTTACCAAATACCAGATGACATCCCCATTCGCCTTCCCGAGGAAGGTGAGAGGTGTTATTCGGGACGAACCACAGATGTAGGCATGTATGATGCCATTTTCACTGCCAGATTAAGGCTGCCACTAACGGCGTTGCATCGTCAACTGGCTAATTTTCTGGGGATATCCGTCAGCCAGATTGCCCCTAACGCCTGGCGAACCTTTATTGGTGCCGAGATCCTATGGGGTCGTCTGAGTGGTGGGAACCGTCAGTTAACCTTGGACGAGTTCTTCTGGTGCTATCGCCCTCAGCACATCTCCTCGTCAAATGGGGTGTACCATTTTGCAGTGAGGGAAAAAGAGTTGAAATTGGTGTCAGACATGCCCGATTCCAATAGGAAGTGGAAGGGCAGATATTTCTTTGTAGAGGGGACAAACTGGGTATGCCGTCAGGAGGAATGGGAGACAATGCCCAATGGTTTTGATAACACCTGGGCACATGTTTGAAATTCAGGTTAATCCCGTCAGCCTTCTTGCTTCGTCTACCTATTTGGTCTTCTAACCCGTCATCTTTTATTGCAGCCAATAATCGTCCACGCATAACCGCAGAGCAGGAAGATTTTATTCGTCGAGTGACGGCCATCCCCTTGGACGAGCGAAAGTGTCGGGACTTAATCACGCTAGATACTCTACATTTGTATTGTGGCGGTCCCGAGCCGACGGAGAAAGCTTGCAAACTAAACGCTTATTCCCGTTGGCGTGAGTATCTCTCAATTTCTTTAGTCTTTATCCTGACGCTATCTTTTTCTAATCTTCCTTCATTTTTGCAGAAATGGAGTCAGCTAAGCAACGGGTACGAGCTGCCGCTGCTGCTAAGAAGAAGGAACAAGAAAGGACTAGGGGCGAGTTGACCCCGCCGTCTGCCCCGAAGCCCGTCGGGAGGTCCGGGGCCGAGAGGAAAACTCGATGGCAAGGATGACCGTCCCGGGAAAAAGGTTGCCCCGATTCCCGGGGACAAGTCTTCAAAGAGGCCGTCACCTCCCAAGTCTGTTCATGGGGCAGGTAAGGGACCGATGACCTCGTCAGACCCCATCACCCAAGGATCCGTACGCCGTCTGTTAACCCATAAAGATTATGCTATGGAGGTGACGGAATCCATCTTGAAGGATGAGGAGATGGATCCTTGTGCGGAGCAGGCCACTGACGAGATAGGGGCGTCGGGCCTTTTTAACCTTACTAGGGTGTGCCTCTCTCTTTACTTTGTTGCCCGACAGATCTTAACATTCTGACGTTGTTTTATCTTTTTCTATGTAGGCTATGGTTCGCATGAAGGCTTTGTCAGATAGGTGCTCTGCCAAGGAGGGGGTGATTGCCAGTCTGCATGAGCACATCAAGTATCTGGTTGATGGCCAAGCGCAATACAAGGATGCAAACCGTATCTTGGGTGCAGAGCTGAAGGATTTCAAGGAAAAGCTAGCGGAGGAAAGCCGTCGACGCAAGCAGGAAGAAGAAGCTAAGCTGACGGCGGAGAAAGAGCTGAAGTCCATCCTAGTCCAAGTCGAAACGGCTAGGAATGACGCAGTGACGGAGTTCAAGGACTCGTCATCCTTCATTGACGCTTGTGCCACCTACTATGGGGACGGGTTTAAGGACTGCTTAAAGCAAGTGAAATCCATTCATCCTGACTTGGATTTATCGAAGATTTCCATGGACGAGTCTATCCCGTCAACCCCCGCAGGCGATACTGTCAATGAGGAAGGTGAAGATGCTAACCAGAGGGATGACAGCGTCGTCCTTTCTCAGCCAGCCGCAGACCAGCCCGTCAGCTTAACTCCAGCAAATCCTTCTGGCAATGACCTATATGCCATCAGCCCTTCTGTTCCTTGTGTCCTGCCCTTTGTCGTTGATGATGACGAAAGGTCTCAAGATCCCACTACTTCATGAATCTCAGCAATTTTCCCTTTTTTTTAAAAAAAAAAGGTGTAGACGACTTTTAATGCTTGACGCCCGTTTTTCTGGGCTTTTGTAAAGACAGTATCTGCATTAATCTTAATATGTCGTTTTATATTCCAAGTATTTTTATATATATTCCAAGTTAAAACCGCTTTCTTGTGACGAGCCCGTCAGTATATGGGTGACGGCGTTGTTTCTCTATTTTTTGTTGAAGTAGTAGCGGCGTCAGCTTCTTTTTAGCTGAAACTTCGAGTTGTTTTTATCATTGTCAGCCTTATGGGTGACGTCGTTGGATCAAACTTGGTTGTATGCCTGTCAAATTTTAACGACGTCAACTTTCTTAGCTGATTCAGTTTGATTTATGTATTTGCCATACACCCATCACCTTTATGAACAATACCGTCAGCTTTCTCTTAGCCAATTAATAACTTATTGTAAGACGTTTGCTATATACCCGTTACTTTGTATATAACACCGTCAGCTTCATCTGCATAATGGCAAGGTGACGGGTTCAGTATAACGTTCAATAAAGAGGACAAATCAGTACTTTGTTGCCCTTGTGCACTTTATGTACTTAGTGATAAGGTCTTCTACTTAGCAATAAGGACGTCTACTTTGTGGGCTTAGGAATAGGGTCGTCCACCTTGTGGACTTTAGGTGTAAGGTCGTCCACTTTGTGGACTTAGTTGTGAGGTCGTCCACTTTGTGGACTTAGCCATGAGGCCATCCACTTTGTGGACTTGGCCATGAGGTCGTCCACTTTGTGGACTTAGCCATGGGACCCTCCACTTTGTGGACTTAGCCATAAGGTCGTCCACTTTGTGGACTTGGCCATGAGGTCGTCCACTTTGTGGACTTAGCCATGGGAACGTCCACTTTGTGGACTTAGCCATGGGAGCGTCCACTTTGTGGACTTGGCCATAAGGTCGTCCACTTTGTGGACTTAGCCATGGGAGCGTCCACTTTGTGGACTTGGCCATAAGGTCGTCCACTTTGTGGACTTGCTGTTTCCTTGGAGACATAATAAATTAACTAGTCATTTCTGAATAAAACTCCTCTTATTATGATGAATGCATAAGTAGAATTTTGTTCCAAAAAGAATAAACTTTCAGCCCTTTGAGCTTAAAACATATAGTAGACAGGAATAAATTAGGACAGATAATTAAGAATAAAAAAGTAAACTGGAAATGAGTAGTAGTGTTCTGCTTGCTATCTTTTACTGGTAGTACTTTCTGAGATGCTCGGCATTCCATGGGTGTCGTAGCCTCTGTCCGTTAAGCGTTTCTAAGTGATAAGTGCCCTTTCTTAACCATGATGTAATCTTGTAGGGTCCTTCCCAGTTTGGGCCAAGCTTTCCTTGTGCAGGATCTCTAGCAGCGCCCATCACTTTCCTTAAGATGAGGTCTCCGACTTTGAAGTCTCGATGCTTGACTCAGGAGTTGTAGTGCTTGGCCATGAGGTCCTGGTATAGTGCAAGTCTCTGCTCAGCCACCGCCCATACCTCGTCAATTAGATCCAGTTGTAGACGTAGCTCTTAATCATTTCTTCCCTCGTCGTGATTGTATACCCTATAACTTGTTAGTCCTATCTCGGCTGGAATGACCGCTTCACTCCCGTATGTCAGCTGGAATGGGGTTTCTCCTGTAGGGGTCCTTACTGTCGTTCTGTATGCCTATAGTACGCTGGGTAGCATTTCAGGCCATATGCCCTTTGCCCCTTCGAGCCGAGTCTTGATGATTCGAAGCAAGGATCGGTTGGTGACTTCAACTTGTCCGTTTGCTTGAGGATGGGCTGGGGAGGAATAATGGTTCTTGATTCCTAATTCTGAGCAGGAGGCTCGAAAGGAGTCATTGTCAATTGTTTACCGTTGTCCGAAATTAAGACTCTTGGAATTCCGTACTTACAAACAATGTTTTTCCATACAAAACTCCTTATATTCTTTTCAGTGATCGTGGCTAAGGCTTCAGCTTCGACCCATTTGGTGAAGTAATCGATTTCGACGACGAGAAACTTCAGTTGCCTTGCTGCCATTAGGAATGGTCCCATGATATCCAACCCCCACTGGGCAAACGGCCATGGGGCGATTATGGGGGTCAATTCTTCCGCCGGCTGCCGAATGATATTGCTGAACCTTTGACATCTGTCGCAAGCTCTCACATAAACCTGGGCGTCACTTTGCATTGTCGGCCAGTAGTATCCGGCCCGAATCAACTTATGTACCAATGACCGTGATCCAGAGTGGTTGCCGCATATCCCCTCGTGTACTTCTCTCATAACATAGTCTGCCTCTTCAGAGCCTACACATCTTAAGTACGGTCGAGAGAAGCCCCTCTTGTAAAGGACGTCCTTTATCAAGACGAACCGTGCTGACTGGACCTTCAGCTTCCTTGCGGCCTCCTTCCCTTCAAGCAACATGCCATCTTTTAAGTAGGAGATCAGGGGGGTGGTCCAATTGTTTTCGAAACCAATTTCCTGTATGTTGACAACGTCTATTAATGGTGAGGGCTGAGTAAAAGAAAGTACCTTGTCAATGGTGATCATATACTCTACAGATGCGGCTTTGGAAAGACGGTCGGCTTGTTCGTTTTCACTTCATGGAATTTGGACTATCTTGGCTTGCAACCCATCTATCCTCTTCTTCGTTTGCTCCTAGTACTTCTTCATTTTTTCGCCCTTGCACTCGTATTCGCCGTTTACTTGGCTTGTAATGACCTGGAAGTCGCAGTGAACAACTACGTTCGCGGCCTCTACAACTTAGGTAAGGTCTAAACCTGCTATCAGAGCTTCGTACTCAGCTTCATTATTAGTTGTAGGAAAATCGAGACGAACCATACACTCGATCTCGTCACCTTCCGGAGATTTAAGTACGACCCCTACTCCTCCAGCCTTCTTGTTGGATGACCCGTCTGTAAAAATGCTCCATTGGGGATTTTTTGCCTCTTCACCTTCCGCGCTGGTGAACTCCGCAATGAAGTCGGCAACCGCTTGTCCTTTGATGGCGATGCGAGGGCGATATTGTATGTCAAATTCGCTCAATTCTATTGACCACAATGCCATTCGTCCGGCGGCTGCAGGGCTACCCATTGCTCGCCGTAAAGGTTTGTCAGTTAGGACGACTATCGTATGGGCTTGGAAGTATGGCTTGAGTTTACGGGCCGCCGTGACCAGAGCGAAGGCAAGTTTTTCCATAGGGGGATATCTCCTTTCTGCACCATGCAATGCCTTGCTCGCGTAGTACACGGGCCGTTGAACCTTGTCGTCTTCTCTAACTAAGGCCGCACTGATAGCTGCCGGGGAAATGGCTAGATAAAGGAATAGTTCTTCTCCTGGTTGTAAGGGACTTAGTAACGGCGGCGAAGTGAGATAAACCTTCAAATCTTCGAATGCTTGTTGACATTCGGCCGTCCATTCAAAGGATTTTTTCAATGTGCGGAAGAAAGGTAGACATCTATCCGCCGCCTTCGACACGAATCTACTAAGCGCGGCGACCCTGCCGTTAAGGCTTTGTACTTCCTTCATATTTTTAGGAGGTGTCATCCCCATAATGGCCTGAATCTTATCCGGGTTTGCCTCAATGCCTCTTTGGGATACCATGTACCCTAAGAACTTTCCCGCCGTCACTCCGAAGGCACACTTGCTTGGATTGAGCTTCATGTTATAGGAGCGAAGAGTATCAAATGTTTCCTTGAGATCCTCCAAATGATCTTCTTCCCTTTGACTTTTGACCAGCATGTCGTCGACATATACCTGGACGTTTCTTCCAATCTGTCATGCAAACATCTTGTTCATGAGCCTCTGATAAGTCGCGCCAGCGTTTTTCAAGCCAAAGGGCATGACCTTGTAGCAAAAAAGACCTTGGCTTGTTATGAACGAAGTCTTCTCTTGATCAGCTTCGTCCATTCAGATTTGGTTATACCCAGAAAATGCATCCATGAAGCTTAGCAGCTGATGTTTGGCCGTAGAATCCACCAGGATATCAACCCGCGAGAGGGGGTAGCTATCCTTGGGGCATGCTTTGTTTAAGTCCGTGAAGTCGACACACATCCTTCATTTTCCATTGTTCTTTTTTACCATCACGACGTTTGCCAACCAATCTGGGTAGTATACTTCTCTGATAAATCCTGCCTCTTGTAGTTTGCGGACTTCTTCTGCTACTGCTTGATCTCTTTCTTGGGCAAAGGTTCTTTTCTTTTACCGGACGGGCGGGAAAGATGGCGACACGTTCAACCTGTGTACCATGACTGATGGATCGATTCCTGGCATGTCTTCGTGGCTCCATGCGAACACGTCCCTGTTTTCTTTCAAGAAGGTCGCGAGTTCTTGACGTACCGCCGGTTCGGCCAGGGTGCCGATTTTGGTCGTTCGCTTCAGGTGGGCTTCGTCAAGAAGTACGTCTTCGAGCCTCTCGACGGGCTCTGTCGCCACCTAACGTTCCTCTATGTTCATGGCCTGAATGTGATTGTCCATCTCCATCATGGCTACGTAACATTCGCATGCGGATACTTGATTTCCTCTTAATTCTCCAATTCCATAATCAGTAGGAAATTTTATCATCAAATGGTATGTCGATGTTACAGCTTTCCATGAGTTGAGGGTTGGACGTCCTATAATGGCATTGTAGGCCGACGAGTAGTCGACTACAAGGAATGTTACATTCTGGGTGATCCGCTGTGGGTAGTCTCCAATGGTTACTACCAAAGTGACAACGCCAAGTGGGAGTACCCTGGCTCCTCCAAAGCCAACGAGCGGGGCGTTAGTCGGAACTAGTCGTTCCCTTCCAAATCCCATTTGTTGGAAAGTGGGATAGTAAAGGATGTCTGCTAAACTACCGTTGTCTACGAGGACTCGATGTATGTTATAGTCTCCTGCCTGTATAGTGACGACCAAAGCATCGTCATGGGGATGATGAAGGCGCCGGGCGTCTCCTTCTGAAAACTCAATAGGGGGATTGTCAATCCGCGACCTTTCGAGTGCGAGACTTGTCATCTGGACGTTCTGAACCGTTCTGAGGTATGTCTTTCGAGCTTTCTTGGATGACCCGACGGTCATGGTGCCCCCTACAATCATCCTTATATCTCCTACAGGTTGCCTGGGGCGATCATTGTCTCGTCGAGGGGCTTGATTTTGTGGCGGGTCTGCCCTCTCCTTGTTAACGAACCTCTGCAGCCTTTCTCATCTAATAAGAGCTTCTATTTGCTGTTTCAATTCATAGCAATCAGCGGTGTCATGGCCATGATCTTGATGAAACCGGCAGTATTTGTCCCTTGGTCTCCTGTTGGGATCTCCCTTCAGTTTGCCAGGAAAAGCCAAAGTTTCTTCATCTTTAATCTGCATTAGTACCTGGTCGATAGGAGCGTTTAGGGGAGTGAAGTTCGTGAATCTTCCCGTAGGCGGTTTGGGTCGTCGATCTTCTCGTTGTTCTCTGGTTCTTGCCATTTTTCGCCCTTTGTCCGGTTGCGCACCTTCCTGTCTTTCCCTCTTTCTGGGCTTGTCCTCTTATGCTAGCAAGGCGTCCTCTGCGTTCATATACTTCGTCGCCCTGTAAAACACATCGGACATAGTCTTTGGGTCATTCTTGCATAAAGAGAACAAGAACTTACCCTTTCGTAGCCCGTTTGTGAATGCTGCCACAAGTATCTTGTCATCTGCCTCGTCTATCGAGAGGGCTTCCTTGTTAAAGCGGGCTATGTATGATCTTAATGTCTCATCTTCTCGTTGTTTAATATTCAATATACACGCAGTAGACTTCTTATGCCTGTGACTCCCGATGAAGTGTGATACGAACTGTGCTCCTAATTCCTTAAAAGTGCTGATAGAATTAGGCGTCAGCCTACTGTACCAGTCCCTCGCATGTCCTTTCAGAGTAGTGAGAAAAGCCTTGCACATGATTTCATCTGGTATGCCCTGAAGATGCATTAGGGTTCTGAAAGATTCCAAGTGATCCAATGGGTCCTTGGATCCGTCGTAATCTTCCACGTGAGGCATGCGAAACTTTGGAGGAAGGGGGCATGAATTCACGAGCGCTATGAAAGGCGAATTCGTTCTATGGACTAGGTCGTCCAGGCTGCTGGATACTCGTCCTCTAAGGGCATTCATCATCGCATCCATATGTTCCCTCATCTCCTGCATCTCAGCTGCTATGTGAGTCGGTAGGGTGTCCGAGACGGATGGTCGGTTGGTCTCTTGCCGCTCCGGTCTAGTCGGAGCGTTGCTACCCTCAGGCCCTTCCGCGTTCCTTCCTTCCGGACTAGCACCTTCCTGGTCTTCCTCAGGTGCACTTTGGTGTGCATTCTTTTGTCGCAGTTGCTCTTCTAAATCATGATTCTGCTTGGTGAGGCGTTCAACCGCCGCTGCAAGCGTTTGGACTTGCCTCTCTAAAGCTGTGGCGTGCAGTTCGTCGCCTTGATTGTTGATTGTTGCCATCGATCGAGTGAGTACCATGCAACTTTTTGTCTCAGGAATAGAGCGAAGGCTAAATAATCCTTTCCCACAGACGGCGCCAACTGATGATGCAGAAGAAATCACCAGTAAGCTGCGAGCACTCTTCAAACCGAAGCAACACCTGCAAAAAGAGAATAGACGACCTAGTAGAGAGCATCGGTGTGGTGCCGGCCAAAAACCCTCCGAAGGTCAAGTTAGAGTCTTTTTAACAACCCTAGAGTGCCAGAGTTGAGATAATTGTGCGTACCTTGGCTTATGAGGGTTTTGAGGTATATATAGTGGCATGGATCCAAAATAAGCGCCTTGGTGAGGAAGTACTTTCCTTCTAGGAGAGTAATTTGTGGATTTCGCGTATCATATAGAGCCCTTTTCCTTATAGGAATCTTTTTGACTAAGGCCGAGCGTGTAGCGCAAGAACTTTCCTTATATTCACGTATGTAGAAGACAAAACAGGTTAAGGATGAAGGTTGGGTTACTCCTTCAGCTTTCACCTACTAAGGTCGTCACCCTACGTACGTCTCCTATACGGTCGTCAGCCTATGTATGTCTTCGGAACGGTCGTCAGCTTAGGACCTTCAGCCTTGACCCCGTCAGCTGGTACTTCAGCCTAACGCTGTCACGTATGGGGTGTGGCTTCGAGCGTCAAAAAGAAATGTCTTAGTGACTATGGCTGACGGGTTCGATACTCCCGTCAGCCTTCTTAAAGTATAAGTAACTTGTAAAACCACCACTATCACTCTACAACTAGAGAGATTACCGACTTGATTCCACATAGAGTACGGACAATAACTTAGACCAATGACTAATGATGATGCCAAAATCGTCAGTTGGATCACTCGTTCAATCTGAAGTATTAGACGATCTTGTAAGACCTGCAAGATAAAAGAGAGATGGATCGAAGAGACCACCGGGTTGTGCCCGATGGGGGAGCCTCCGATGCTTAAGTTAGTAGTAGCCCATATATTTCATATATAAATAGTGTTTTGTAGTACTTTGTAATAGTTTTTGACATACCTCCGCTAGTGAGACAGATTATCTTTTTAATAGGTGACTTAGGTAGTTGTTGTACATAAATGAGGGTGATTATTACCCTAATTGTAACATTCTTTATCTTGATGAGAGGGTTTAAAGCCTTTGATGATTGGGTTTTAAGGCCTTTGATGATCGTTATTGAATGTATTGGGCGGTTACTCATCTATCTTTGATGGCCTACTAATGACGCAATGACTATCCATTAAGATGGACGACTTTAATAATTTTTATGGACTCATCAACTAATTTTTTGTAAATTTTTGGTTTCCTCCACTATTTCAAGTGATAAAGTAATAATAAGAGGGAAAAAATGGCATTTCTCTTTTTCTTTTTTCTTTTTGATGAAAATGGTATGTCTCATATTGTTGATCAAGAAAGACGTGAATACATCTTGTATACAATACCAAAAACTTGTTTATATAATATATTTTTTATCTAACTACAAAAATTAGGTGAAGTGACACAAAATTGTCATTCATACATGACATGATAATTTTGCTCGTAACGTAAATTGTATTTCTTAATACAAGCTTTCCTACAATAGGTGGCTCATGTGATTCGGAGGTTTAGCTAGGTTTTGATCAAATCCTATTTCAGCTTGGTTTCATCATTTTTCCAACATTATGCATTTGATTGGGAAACCGATTATTGGATCTAAAGGGTATAATCAGAGATTTTCATATGGGTGAAGAATTGTGGAAATCCAACAATCGGATATTGCGGTCAAGATAGTCAAAGTTTTTCGTGGTTGATATAATTGGCATGTGTTCATGACATGCCAATTTCGTTTAGTGTCTTGTTCAAAATCCAACTATTGGATTGGAAGAGTACGGTGAAATAATGATGTTGGTAAAAGATGGTTGAAATTAGACATAACTAGATTTTGAGAATGGATCGGATCTTGTAATATTAATAGAATACCAAAGGTTAAGTATCACTTTTTGTGCTCCTATTTCCTAAAATAGCCCTAATATTTAGTTAAGATTATTCTATTAAAGAGAGAACACAAGGGTATAAAAGTAATACTATTTAGAATTATATTAAAAAAAAAGATACATATACAAACTTTCACTTAAAAAATCTAGCATATATATCAAAATTTTAGAGACACAATATTTTCCATAATTATTGACATAGTTGGTGTTGTGATTGGCATACAATACCACTTTAGTGGTGAACTCAAGAAAAAATAATGTTACTCTAATAAAAACTTATCAACTTAATAATTCATATTTACTCAAAAAAAAAAAACTTAATAAATCATAAAAATAAGTTAGAGTAAATTACAATTAACCCCTTGTGGTTTGGTCTATCACAAGTTAGTCGATATCAATTTTTACATTTAATGAAATTAATAGGATTTCATCAAAATGAACAGAAATGGAATTTTTGGACGAGCAAATTACCCCAGTGTAATTTGGCTGAATCACAATTTTTAAAAAAAAAATCAATTGTTATATTTTGACTTCCTAAAATTTGGATTAAAATGAAATTATTGGGAGTATTTAATTCATTTATTTGCTTAAAAATAAATAGTTAGTCCAGACAAGTCTATAGAGAAAGGACTCAAGTGAGTATCCGCAAATGCTCCCTCAAGTGGGTTGAGTAATAACCCAACCTCAAACCAATGAATTACAGAGGAAATTTCAAACTTGAGGAGGGATTTTTTTTTTTTCTGCTATTTAAAGGCTCAAAATTTCAACTAAAATTTCTGCCTAGTGTGGCCTTATATCAAGGTCGTTCCAATAAAACCTCTACCAAAACTAACAAATCCACAATTGACCCTTTACCCCACGCAACCTATCTCAGCAAGAAAGAAAGGTTTTTTTTTTTGGTCAAACAGCAAGAAAGAAAGTTGAAACTATATTTCAGGTGTTTTGATGATGATATTTTATACATAATTTCAACTATAAGAGAATATATGAATGTTACACAATTTAGCTTTTATTTAGAACTTAGTGTCTATTTAGCTAGCTTATTTTTTGCCAATTTATTTTACTATTCAAATTATTTTTATTACTATTCATAGATCCCATTGCATTTTTTTGTACTATTTCAACTAATATTTACCTTTATTTATAGTACTTTCACTAAAAATTTTCAATTTCAACAAAATAAACGGACCTCAAAATATCTTTATCATTAGAAATACTATTATGAATAAGCTTATCAATTTTTCGGGTTAAGTTGATTCTGCTAGAAACCATCTCACAAACACAGTGTATGTAACATTTTCGAGTTTTGCTATAGAAGTACACTAATTAGTAATTACCTTTGCCTTTGAACATGAAATTTTCGAAGTTGGAGAAGATGTCTTTCTTGATTTTTATTTTTTTTTAATTACCAATTTTCCTGTTGATATCATATTTTGTTAATTCCTTTATGTTGCACATTCATAATAATTACATATTAATAACTACCATAATTATCAACCATAATTACATATTAATAACTCCATAATTACATATATATATATATATATATGATAAGATAGAAAATATTATAATTTGTTAAAAATTTTAGTGCATTTCATGAGTTGCGCCTACTAATCCATCCGAGTTAAATATCACCTTCCCTTTCAAAAATTCAATTGGAAAGCAATTAAAACAAATTTAATTAGGCTTAAAAGTCCTTTGGTTAGGATTTTAAAAACAAATGCATCTATTTACCGTCTGAAACCATTGATGCTATGAGTGGGACCTCTTACAATTTTTTGTTTAAAAAACAAAAAGAAAAGGATCTTTTTCATTTTGTACAAGACTTGCATCTAGCCAGCTATATTGAAAATTGAAATGGCTGCCGTAGAATAAAATGCGCTTCTAGCGTGCAATTTGTCACCTCCACTGTATTATTGAAAGAAATACCAACCAAGCTTGGACACGTAAAGTATAAGGAAAGTGCTACGTTTAGTCATTTTTCACAATAATTTCACAATAAATTTTAAATAATAAGTTATTTCTAATTTTAACTTGAATTTACTATTGAAATTATTATTTTTACCCATTAGCTAATTACAATCTCCCACTTAAAATTTGTCGTAAAAGTATTATTAAAATATTATTGATACAGTAGTTTTTAATATATAAACATGGTCATAGTTCTCTACCTTGCCGTTAGGGCTTTAGGAGTGTGCATAGATTGAGCCTTAGGAGTGTGCATAGATTAGATTGGGTTGAGTTTGAGAAAATTTTCAACCCTGCTCATAATAGATCTAAAAACAACCCAACCCAAACTGTAAAAAGTGGATTACACTGCTAGTTTTATCAAAAGAATTAAATTTTCACCAATTATTTGGATTCATTATTTAATAGTGAATGATTACAATTTGTACAATTAATCATAAATTCAAATTTTATTAAAACCAAATCGTAAAAAATAAAAATGTCAAAAAATACCAAATCAAATATAAAGTTTTTAAACTATTATTATTAATATAATAGTTGTGTTAGGTTATTTCGGTTAAAAAAAATTTGTCAACTCGAACCAAATCCACTCCAAAATTTAAAATATTATAATTGAACTCAACTCATCATCTAATAAAAAACCAATTCAAAACTTTGAATTGGGTAAGATTGTAATAGATTTATCAAATTGGTGAGTTGAATTCGCATCCCTACAACTACAATAGTGGAAGGGGGTGACAGGTGGATGGGATTTGTCCTCTCTAGTCTAGAGTTTCGGCAGCAACCGGGGTCAATGAGAAAGATTATTCCAAATTTCCAATGCACTTTAATTGGAATAATTTGACAAAACGTCAATTTTCGTTGTCAAATTTCAGTGCCAATATTGACTGAATATTAGTGGAATGCGTGTGACATGCTTAAAATTGTGATTTTCACGATTGGGAACAAATTCAACTCGAATAAAAGTCACAAGAATCGTTTACTAAATTCCAATATTAAAAGAAAAATTAATTTTATATGTAAATAATTAAATATACTATATATTATTTTTTAACGAGAGTAATTATTTTATTAATTAAACTTCAAAAGTAGAGTACATCTGTTGACGCTAAATCTGAAAAACGAGACGGAGTTTCTTCTTGTAACCACTATTTGACGCTACTGCAATTTTTTGAGAATATTTTATTTATTATATTAATCTCTATTATTCTGTAAAAAAATAATGTATATAATTGTGTGACTACTAAAGATAATGTGGAAAAATATTAAAGATCAAAAAATGGTCAAAGTTTTTTTTTATATTATAAATAAATATATATATATATATATATATATACACACACTAATAGGGAGAAGGTGGTCTATAAGAGTTTAACTGAAATTGTATTTAACTTAAACCAAAGTCAATTCCTTAATATCGAAGTCAATTCAAACAAATAGAAATTATAAAATGTAAGTTTATAGGTTATATAGTAAATAATATCCTAATACAAAATTTGATGTGTATTAAGAATATAAAAATATACAATTTAACAGTTAAATTTTCAAAATATATTGTAATGTAAATGATATTAAGTAAGATTATAACCTTAGACTACAATAAATTTTGTAGGTAAACTTTATTCACTTTTTTCTTTTCTTCGAACAGATGGACTGAAAAAATTTAGGTTCTTCCATTGTTCAAACATCAAACAAAATTGTGTGACTCAAAACAAAAGTCCCAGTCGCTTTTTGCAGCACTTCTATCGGTTTTCTGTGACACTTGGAAGCAGGCAAGCAGCGGAGAAAACAGTGGTAATATTCTCTATTATCATGTTTTTCTTCTGAGTGTGCTCTTGATACTTTTGTATGGTTAAAAGATTTGTTGCTTGGTTTATGTGCATACTGTGATTTGCGTAATTTCTATTAGAAGAATCGGGAAAAAAAGAATCATTGCATTACTTGGAGATATCATCCCATAAATAAATTTCATACAATCGTTACTCTACAAATGGTTTTTTGTCATATTACGTGGAGATATTTAAAATATTCACACACATAGGAGCCAAAACGGGATTTTATCTCTCTCTCACAAATTTTCCAACAAAATGCCCATATTTGACACTATTTAGGGATATGTCCTTATTTTGAAACTTGATTTTTAGAAAATCGAGTTTCAAATGTAAAACTTGATTTTTGGACAATCGAGTTATAGCGAAATTAAACTTAGAAAAATTTTTTTTGAAACTCGAGTTCTAAAAAAAAAATTTCAAGGAACTCAAGTTCCACAATTTTTTTTTTTTTTTTTAAGTTTCTGCTCCCTATAACTCGATTGTCCAAAAATTGAATTTTAAATTGAAACTCGATCTTTAAAAAATCGAGTTTCAAACAGGCACATTTCTTTATATAGTTTCAGAGGGCATTTTGCTGGAAAGTTTTGATGAAAGGGACAAATGCCCATTTTGTCCCACGCATAGCCTTGTCTTTGCAAGCTGAAATCGTTTTGTGATATATATATATATATATATATATATATCAATTCTCCGTATGTAGAGCAATTAATTTTGTGCTGAACGGTGACCTTTGAAGCAAAGTCACACCAATGCCTAATAACCACAGTAAGTTATCATAACAGGTGCCCATTCGATGCCCAAAACAAAAACCTTAAAATATCTCTGCATGTCATTGACTATAGCTTTAATAAAGGGGCCATTTTCATGGTTGTTTATTAAACTCAAGTCTCAAGGTACAGATTGTAGTCATTTTTTCATACCCTATATCTTTTTTCTTTTTCTTTTTTGAGAAACATACCCTATATCTTGACTAGAGCATTAACATACTATAAACAATTTGATAAAATTTGTGAAAGTCATTAGATTTAGGTTTTTCCTTTTTGCTAGCAGCAGCAAGCAAAATGAAAGCTTGCCACTAATGTATGACATTGAATATGAACCAATATAATCTTAGTGATACGCCCATTTGTAGAATATCGAATGTATGGCATCTATTAATGAGACGAAGTCTCCCAAATAACAGTGAACTACCTTACATGTGCCATTAGCATATGGATGCAATGTTTGTTGGCTAAATCTTGATGCGTTTTAGCCTTTTAGGATGATTTATTTACAATAGAATATGTTCAAGAAAAAAAATACAATTTATATTATATATATATATATATATATATATATATATATATAAAGTCAAAATTAAAAGAAAATCCAATTAGACTCTAAGCGTAATTTTTCTATAAAAAAAAGTTGTAAGCATAATTCAAGGGTAAATTTTTTCAAAAGTTGGGGAGGAAAATTTCAAATATTAATTGGAGGTCATAGTTGGTACATCAGGAAGGGGCAAGAGAGGTACAAGACTCTTAGCAACTTAAGGTAAAGTAATAAATGGTATTATTATTATTTATGTTAATAAAACTTTTTGACATTTGAAATAATGGCTCTTTTTTTTTTTTAATTATCCACAATTACTATCTATTTATATAAGCATATCCTCTTGCAAGCCAATATTTTATGACTTTCATACTTACCATTTTTTTTTATGCAATTAGTGAAGATCAGAATTAGGGTGCAATAAGCCCATTGAAAAAAAAATCTCCCTAAGAGATCTATTTGTAGTACAAGTTTATAATAATGTCAACTTACTTTCATCTCTTTCTAATAAAAAATAATAATAAAATCATTTGTATATTTTAATAAAAAATTTAAAATCTCACCTCTTCCGAGTAAAATTATGTCCTTACAAATCTCTAAAATATTGATATATAAGGTATGTTTGGTTGTGTTGTTTAAACATTTAACAATAGTTTTCGTTGTTTAAACAACGCAACATGTATTTCCACAACTTTTTTTTACCCGCACATATTTCCATAACACATAAACAACGTTACTAGAATAACAGTTTATTTAACACTTTTTTTTTTCCTGGTCTAGTGTTATAATTTCCTTTTATAGATTTTGGATAAGTTTGTTTTGAAGACATGGATTAGTAAAAAAGTGTTATCTTTTGTAGGCATTTTAAGTGAAGTTGGAGATATATTTTTATCTGGTTGTTCTCAAGTTTTTTCCATATTAAACATAAAATTTAGAGGTATTTTTGAACCACATAAAAATTCAATCCAAAAATAGGAATCCTCTTTTTTATATATATTAAATAATTGGCATGACACAAAAGTTACATCTTACCGCCCTAAACTATATCCCCAAATACACTTTACATCATAAACTTTTCGAATGCACATTTTGCAACTTAAACTATGATATTTGTCACACTTTGCACTCTAACTTTAAGTTTTTGTCTAATTTGGATGAAAAAATATGACACCACGTGAAAATAACTAATTATCCATCTTTTTAATCTGACTCTAAAAAAAAAAGTCCATTTTTTCGATCTCTTAAAAACAAATGAGAAATTACACTTTACTACCCTAAACTATATTCCTGATTACACTTTACATCCTAAACTTTGAATTTTCATCCAAGTTAATAACAAACTTAACATTAGAGTGTAAAATGTAACAATAGTCAAAATTTAAAGTACAAAACATACATTAAAAAAGTGTAAGATAAAAAGTGTAATATGGGATTTAGCTTAGTGGTAAAGTTTAATTTTCCCTAACATTTATTACGATAGTATTTTTAAAAAAATTATGATAAGATTAACAATAACTTAATTAAGCAATTTTCTAGTAAAATACAGTTCACACGTTATAAAAAGTTATCATTATCACTCCCTTATCTAAGCTCCCCCCTCGCATACCGAACCTGGTTCACATCACAGCCCCATTCAACCGGTGGGGTCCACATCATCAACAACTTTGAAAAAATTTTAAAATTGACTAGTGTGGGAGCATTGACCCAACAGTTCATCATCATCATCGTTATCAAACAAAAAAGAAAAACTAGAAGCTACGAACCAAAAAGTCACTCACTCTTAATGACTTTTACCAATACCATATATATGTATTATACACACGTGAGCCGGTCGACCACGTTGTTGACTCCGAACTAGTACTAATGACTAATGTTGCTTTCTACGATTAACAATACACACTAATTATCAACCCAAATATAAAAAATAAAAAAAATTCAATCTTTATATAGATTTTGAGAATTAAGATTATTTTTGGGATAACTTATATTGAAAATCTCTCCCTCCTATATAAATTATTTGTGTTACTATTTATGAGTTTTATTATATTATTTTAATTAACTATTAATTTTATTTACAATATTTTTAATAAAATATTTTTAATTTCAACTAAATAAGTAATTTTTAAAAAGACGTTAAAATTAATATTCAATCATAAATATAAAGATGGTTAATTTAAGCTAACAAAACAAGTCGTGGGAGTTAGAACTTTGTCCTTTTTATTTTTCCCCTATTTTTTTGGGTTGCTATTTAAAAAAAAAAACTACGGGTTGTTATTTACCAGGGTCTACGAAAATTGCGATGACTTTTTCTCTTTTTTGAGTGTGATAGTACCTTAAAGCAATAATAAGAATGTGGATGCAAATAATGAATTTGCAATTGCACCTAGACGTAATATGGGTTCTCTTCTTTGGTTCTGTTCCTAAAATACTATTATTAGTATTTGTTTATTTAAAGTTCTTCAATTGCACTTTTTAGCAATAATCATACCCTTTTTTTTTTTTCTCCAGAAACTTGAGGACCATCAAGTGTGGAGATTGTAAAGGGGGTATGAGGTGGCAGATTTCAGGTATCACTTTATTTTAGTATTACATTCAATTATGATAGTTTAATTCTTTTTTGCAATTTCTTATTAGCTCTTGTTGTTGATATTCTTTTTTCTTTGTCTTTTTTTATGTTCTTGGTTCTTGACCACAGATGATATGAACTAAAAAGTGGATGTTTGAAAGGTCGGCTTCTTTGTCTAGGTGTAATCGAATCCCGCACTATCAATGGCTTGCATGACAAGCACTAATGAGGTTTAGGTAATACTCAATGTTTATTAGCCCTTTATTCTTTACACAAAACATGCAATTTGCAAGGTACCCAATTGCCAAAAAAGAAAATATTTATGTTTATATCTGACTTCTGATTCATTTCGTAAGCTGTTTATGATAGTACTATGAACTCTTAGAATTGATATTTGGGTAATCCTAATATTTATCAATTTTAGCTGATTAAGGTGGTTTTGTTGGTTCAGCCTTTAGGGTATTCCAAAGGGGCATGATTGATTCTTGGACGCTTAGGAAATTTTAAATTTTAAATTTTTTTTTAATCCATTTTGGGAATAGCATATTTTCTATGATGCTAAATTAAAGTTAAAAATGCTTGGATGCTGTGTTTTGGGTGTCAGTGTCAATCAAAAATGATACTAGTAGTTCTGAAAGATTGTGTAACAAAAATGTTTATTGGATTAATAGTGTAGAACAAGGCATTGTATTGGTATACATTGACAAATTGCACCTCTTCTCTCAACAAATTGAATACCCTTTTAGCTATGTGAAAGTGTTCTCTTATTGTTTCTTTTGTTTGTAATTCTGGTCCATACAAATTCTTAGAAGATTTTCTGTAAAGCAAATTAGCCAATAGATTGCAGTAAGATTTGAATAGAGGTTTATGTCAAAATGGGGCCATGTTGAAGATTCCAGGCCTGATCAGCTGCATTTCAATTAGGAGACCCTATATTAAGACTAAAACTACTCCTTTTGGTCACTGGTTGTGATAGGCGGGCGTTGCATTTTGCATACACTTTATTGACTTAAAAATTTAGGCATCTGCACCACTTAAAGGGGATCCTTTCAGTTGAAGAACCAACCCTCCCTCTCCCTTCTCTTTTCCATTAGCAGCAAAAGGGAGGGAAAAACAAAAAACAAAAAGGTAGGACTGTGAGGTCATGTGCTTCTACTTTCCTAGCTGCTGCCATATGTGCTTGTAAGTCAATACCTTCCTAAGCAACATATTTTAATCCATAAGCACTACAATTATGGAAGAGATGATTACTTTTTTACTTCAATCACAAGGTAATAAAAAAATTCTATGCGTCGGCTGCCTGAGATTGAAAATTTTTGTTTCACTATGATGTTTATTATGTATATGACATGGAAGATATCCAGATTCATACCTAATTGCTTTTTTATGCTTCTCTCTTTCAGCTTGATAAGTTTGACTAGAAATCCTTTAAGAACTTATATAAGCAAGAGCTTCCCAAATACAATTACCTTCCACATCAAGAAGGCTACACATTGATTGTCTGCACCTTCTGCTTGCATCTATTTACTTCATTGAGGTTAAATATCCTCAACTATTACCTTTTACTTATAAGTCTGTCTTATGTCAAAGTAGTTTTAAGGCTCTTTGATTTTAAATCCAATCATATGAACTTAATGTAAGTTTACTTGGATCAATATTATGGAACCATTAGCCACATAGGATGGTCAATTCTTTAACTTGCTTTGAAGATTGAAGGTGTTATAATTACATTTTGGATTTAAAATGAACTATCTTGCTTGTGGTCTAGATGTTTTGGTGCAGTGTTTTAAAGCCTTTGCTCCATTCTTCTTCTCATTTATGATTGGCATTCTGATGCTTCTGGTAATGATTTTTCTAATGCTTTTCCTGCACTCCAGGTGAACTACTTGTCTATGCCTTCAATGGGCCACTCAACTGAAGATGATCTTCACACAAAAGAGATGGACATCAGAAGTCTGCCATCCTCGCACCATCATTCACAGAACATGCATCGCATTCACAAGGTGGGAGTTCCCCCAAAGCAAAACTTCTTCAAGGAATTCAAAGATACTGTTAAAGAAACATTCTTTTCAGATGAGCCTTTACGTCCCTTCAAGGATCAAACTAAGTCTCGGAAGTTACTCCTAGGCATTGAGACCTTTTTCCCCATAGTTGAGTGGATGAGAAGCTACAACCTTAGCAAACTTAGAGGGGATATTATTGCAGGACTCACTATTGCAAGTCTCTGCATTCCTCAGGTAAATTTTCTGCCTAAAAGATATAAAAATGTAAACAAGAAGGAAGAAAAAGAAACAGAAACTCAATAAGATTTGACCCCACTTACACTGCTCTAACAATTTATTTGACTCCTAAAATAGGACATTGGCTATGCAAAGCTTGCAAATTTGGATCCACAATATGGACTATGTAAGTTTCTGTACTACCTAAGAACACCATGTGTTGCCTATAACTGCCTTGCAGGATTTGTAACAAAGCTTCTCTGTTTTCTGTTATTCTAAATCTTTACAGATTCCAGCTTTGTTCCACCACTGATTTATGCCTTTATGGGTAGTTCAAGAGATATAGCGATTGGACCAGTTGCTGTCGTGTCTCTATTGCTGGGGACCTTACTTCAGAATGAGATTGACTCCGAAACAAATCCAATAGAGTATCGACGGCTTGCATTCACAGCTACTTTCTTTGCAGGAATCACTGAAGCAACACTAGGGTTTTTAAGGTAATTAAGTACCATAATTCATAATTTGCAAAAGCAATTTTCACTGAAATGTTTGTTACTCTTGGTTTTGCATTGCTTCTATCCTTTTTTCTTTTCCAGCCTTTCTGAACACTTCTAGCCTCCACTACAACTATATTATGGTGGCTTGGGTTTTGTTATCAGGTTGGGTTTCTTGGTTGACTTCCTATCCCATGCTGCCATTGTTGGTTTTATGGGTGGAGCTGCCATCACAATTGCCCTCCAACAGCTTAAGGGTTTTCTTGGCATAAAAGATTTCACAAAGAAAACTGATATTGTCTCTGTTATGCGCTCAGTGTTTAGCTCAGTCAATCATGGAGTAAGATCTCTCTTTTCTCTATCTCATATGTCAGTTATTTTTGTTCACTTTATCCTCCTTTGTTCTTTTCTTCTAAAAAATATGCAACATAAAGAGTCTCAAAGCAAAAACAACTTCAAGCCAAGTTACTGAAACTTATTTTACAACATCTTGCAGTGGAACTGGCAGACTATACTGATTGGAGTGACCTTTTTATGTTTTCTTCTATTTGCCAAATTCCTAGTAAGAGCTCCTAATTCTACACCATTTACATAAAATATTTAATTTTTGTGAATTTTTTTTTCTGATTCTCACATATTTTGGGAGCAGGGTAAAAGGAATAAGAAGCTCTTCTGGGTGCCTGCAATTGCCCCATTGATATCCGTTATTCTAGCCACATTTTTTGTGTTTATTACCCATGCAGAAAAGAAAGGTGTTGCAATTGTAAGCATTTCTCATCATTCTTCTTCTCCTGTTTTTTTTTTTTTTTTTAATGACAAAATAGTTGTAGTAACAAGCTTAATCATTGTAAGGAATGGAAATAGTAGAAATGGCAACAGCAACAACACTAACAGTTTTATTGATATGTAAAGGTGAGACATATAGATAAAGGAATCAATCCTTCATCAGTGAATGATATATATTTCCATGGAGAATATCTCGGGAAAGGTTTTAGGATTGGTGTTGTGGCTGGTATGATTGCATTGACGGTGAGCCATTGTGTAACCCATATATTCATATCAAAATAATATAATCTTCAGTTTGTATTTAAGCCAATTTCTTATCTATCTCTTCATGGGGCAATTTTATCAGGAAGCCATAGCAATTGGAAGAACATTTGCATCTATGAAGGACTATCAAATTGATGGAAACAAAGAAATGGTGGCACTAGGAGCAATGAATGTCGTTGGCTCGATGACTTCCTGCTATGTGGCAACAGGTGAGATGGAAGCACAAATTAAGTCATGTGAACCTACTTACTATCAAATGATGATACTGGTTATATGGTGGGATGTGAATAAGATTCATGTCTGACAAGATTTAAATCCTACAGTCCTTTGTTTTTGTAAGAGCAAACTATTTTAAAGCTATTGCTCTTATCAAGACACTTAAGGTGGGTAATATATATACATAAAACTGGGGCAAAGAATCTGAACTTTGTTTACCCGATAGTTATATATGTTGCTCCCTGAGACATGGAAGTATAGAGTCCTAAATGACCTAATATGTAGAAGTATATGCAACTAAGTATCCTGGAGATGATTGCTATTCTCTTATAATGACTATAACTGCTCATTACTTGCAGGTTCATTCTCTCGGTCAGCTGTGAATTTCATGGCGGGCTGCCAAACTGCAGTCTCTAACATTGTGATGTCCATTGTTGTATTACTAACATTGCTATTCATCACACCTCTTTTTAAGTATACACCGAATGCCATTCTTGCTGCCATCATCATAAATGCTGTGATCAACCTAATCGACATTCAGGCAACAATTCTGATATGGAAGATTGATAAATTTGATTTTGTTGCTTGTATGGGAGCTTTCTTTGGTGTAATTTTTGTATCTGTCGAGATAGGCCTCTTAATTGCTGTAAGGATTGAGATATCTACCATCTTCAATTCCTAAATGTCAAATAAATGTGATTCGTCTTGAGTGATTTCATTTTTTTTTTTCTTACTGTGTTGTTGCAGGTCGGTATATCCTTTGCTAAAATCCTCTTACAAGTTACCAGGCCAAGGACAGCAATTCTGGGAAAGCTCCCTGGGACCTCTGTGTACAGAAATATCCTACAATATCCAGAAGCAACTAAAATTCCAGGCATGCTGATTGTGAGAGTTGATTCTGCAATTTACTTTTCCAACTCCAATTACATTAAGGAGAGGTAAAGATGGTCTTTCTCTTGTACTAAGTTCATGTCATTCTCTAAATCTGGAACTCGTTGCAATTAATCTTATAACTAATTGTATCAAGGCAATTTCCTACAATTTCTAAATTTCTAGTGAACAAATCCGAGGACTGACTATAGCCCAGAAAGTCATCTAATTTACATAGGAATACAAAGAACTTTAGATGAGAGAAAATTGCAACATGGAGAACGTTAACTGATAGCAAAAAAGGATGAGAAATAATTTTGGTCTTGAATAGGTCATCTCTGTTTGTTCTGCAATGACCAAGTTAAAAGAATGAAAATTTTCAACGGTTGGAAGGATTCTAATTGAGCTGTTTCTTTGACTTATTACAGTTTGTACTTAATTTTGACGTGGTGCATTTTAGGACTAATCTCTGTAATATATGATATACACAGTCTCCATATTAAGAACTTGAAATTAGGATAACATTGATGGTTTTGAGAATGAGTAAATTGGTTAGACTTTTAGTAGCTTCCACATGCTTAAGTTCAACTTCATTGCAGGATATTAAGGTGGTTGACAGATGAGGAAGAAAAAATAAAAGCAGACGGCCCACAAACAATCCAGTTTTTGATAGTTGAGATGTCACGTAAGCAATTATCTATAGCAAACTCTCTAAACTCAATATACCAACACACCACTCTTGTTTACATCCAAACTTCGTTTTCTTGTGTTGTTTTCTTTTTATTGCAGCCGTTACTGACATTGACACTAGTGGCATCAATGCCTTAGAAGAACTGTACAACACTCTCCAGAAGAGAGACTTGCAGGTAAATTCACATCCATGCTAAAATTCAACTAACTTGTCATGTACTCTTCTTTGTAAATTTTGAATGTGACAACATAATATACTCGAAAACTCTAGAATTAGTTAATTGCCTTACCAGAAATTTCGCATGTCGTTCCACAGCTCATCCTGGCAAATCCCGGGCCAACAGTGATTGACAAGCTTCATGCCTCCAAATTTGCAAACTTAATCGGTCAGGACAAAATCTTCCTCACAGTTGCAGACGCGGTCTTATCCTGCAATCCTAAGTTTGCTGAAGAACCTTGATAAAGAGCCATGGAATGTGTGTTGTTGCATTAGAGATATGAGAAGTAAGTGTACTACAGTACGTGTTCATGTACAAAGAAAGGGAGATTATAATAGTGGATGGTGACAAGGTCACTGTAAAAGTGGACGCTCTGAGTGGTCCTAATGAGCAGAAAAGAAATGATAAGTGTACACAAATTGAGCACTCAAAAAGTGATATGGTTGTCTACTTTACAGAAATGCCCTTAGAAGTCTTTACCTCAGAATCGTCCATTGTTCTCTGTTTACTACCTATTCGGCTATTACACTTTTCACACCCTTGGGAAATTTTGTTTTCTTCCTTTTGATGAGAAAAAACAAAAGTGTCTAAGAATATGTAATAGATTTTGTTGTTGGTCTTTCTGTTTAAACATCCAAACGGGCATTTGGATTTGTGTCTGAATAATACTGCCTTCACATCCTGTTGTTGGCCAATTTTCATGATGACAGTTCTCGTGATTGACCTAACTTGAAGTTTGAACATATTGGTCCATGTAAATAATGTATGTTGTTATTTATAATTAAAAAAAAAGGAGCTTTCATTACTTGCGGTACTTATAATTAACCCTATGTTTGGATGATGGGAGAGGGGAGGAGAGTCGAGGGAGAAGGTGGCTGGATGGAGGGTAAATATGTGTTCCCCAACAAATATATTTAGCTTAAATGGGTAATGACACTTGTCCTTTGTTGATAGAAGGATGGAGGGTAAGGTCTTGGGGTTCAAAATCCATGAAATTTAAGTCCAAGTCTAATTTAGCAATGCATGTATGTAAATGACATGCACACATGTGGTAAATGACATGTAATTTTTTAAGGATTCTATCACAAATGTTGTAAATGGATGAGTTATGATCAAGTAAAAGCTCACATGTAAGAAAGTTTTAACCCCAACCTGAATAGTGGACAAGGTCAATCAAATGAAGCCATACTGCCATAGAAGTAACCACTCAATTCTTCCTTCTAATAAAACGGTAAACTACAAGACATGAATCAATGAAAGGTAAACTGTCATTATAATTTGATAGGCAAGTTTCCTTACATCAGTGGTGGCGTCCATGGCCCCTGTTTGCTTCCAGATTATTTAAGCTGCTGCAAGACGAGGTTTTTTTTTATTCTTTAAGTTCATGCACACAGTTATAAAAGAAGGCAGATTCATATCAGTTTCCACTCAAATTACACATCCGACCATAGAATATTAGCAGTGGCGACTCCAAGATTTTCTTTTAGGGGGTCAATAGTGTCTTTAGCTAGGATTTTGTTGTGGGAAGTAAAAAAGAAAATGATTTTTTATTTTTTTGTATATACAATTGTCATATTACATACAATAATCTAACATAGTATTCTAAATAGTATACAATACAACTATATTGTAAAATAGTCTAAAAGAATTATTAATAGTTTAAAGATTGGAAAGAAAACAACGATAAAATGCATAAATAAATATAAATAAATAACTAATCATAATATTTGTCAAATTAATAATAATTTATTATAATTATATGTAATATCAATTAAATAAAAGTATATGATAAAGAAAAATAGTAACATACCTAAGAGTAGGTCTAAGAGTACAAGTTAAACTAAGGAAAATATATAGTAACTTATATAAGATTTTGTTTTTGAAGTGTATGGATTTTTAACCACACATGTGGTCATTCTCTTAGAATTGGAACAAGCACTAAAAGTCTTTTTGGACTCGAAAAACTGTAGAACACTTATCAAACTACTTAATTAGATAGTAAATATAGAAGGGAGAAAGAGAGAATGAGAAAAGAATAATAGATGTAAATACAGATCAATTAGTTATACAAGTAGTGTAATTTTTTGTTGATGAAGAATAGTTTCGTTCTGCCATCAACAATAAAGTAAGCTAGAGTCCAGAGAGAAGATTTATTTATTTTTTAACAAATGAACAATTTTAAGAGTAGTGTTACTGACAAAACATTTACGCAATAAAATCTAGATGGCAAGTTGTTAAAGTTATGTAAAAAAGTGATGTCAATTATAAGTTTAGATAAAAAGTCAATTACAACTTGTCACTTTACCTTTATTGTAAAAATATTGTGAAAATGACACTAATATGATTATATTTCAAGTTTGTTTCAATTGGGTTTAAATAAAATTTAAGATTAGGGTGTTCAAAATTTTATTTTAAGGGTAAAAAAAAATTAAACTTTTATATAATATATATATATTTTGGCCAAGCCAGGGGTTCATTTGAACCCCCTGGCCTGGCTGTAGAGCCGCCAGAGAATATTAGGCAGAAAAAAAGTTTAAAAAAAAAAAAAAAATAGAATTAGAGACTTGTTTTGCATGCATTATTTTATGATAGCGTTGGATATACACATGTGAGTCAAAGTCATAGTAGATAGAATCTAACTCAATTTAATACTTGAGTTCAACCTTTCTCCTATACTACATGTCAAGAATTCGACTTGGAACATGATGTATTGCTTATTCGCTTTCCACCAACTTTGATGACCAAGCCATAGTGGATAGACACCTAACCCAACTAAGCAAAACTTTAGCATTTAAATATTTTAAAGACATTTATCATATTCAATTTCATTAATTATTATTTTTAATATTTTCTAGATGATCTTTCTCCTTTGATTAGGGATTGTGGATTGCTAGAATAATCTGATAGAGCTGACCGTTTTGGTTTCTTAGAGCTAGAGGTTTTATACCTGAAATATGTGGAATGGTGTGTTATAAGTCATTATTTATGATGTCTTATATAACCACTGCCTTTGGGCGATTTACAAGCTAAAATTGTTCAGAATTCATCAGGATTTTGTCATGCTCAAAACCAATTTTCTTGCAGGATATTGCATAATTGATTGATAAGGAAAAAAATTGAAATTCAGACATCAATTATGAAAGCAGTTTTAGTAGTTGAGATGTCACATAGACAATTTTGGAGACTCCAAAGTCCAAACTCAAATATTCTGAAGTTTTGTGTTTGTTCCAGCCGTTATTGACAGTCTGATATTGACAATATTGGCATCCATGTCTTGGAAGAGTAACAAAAAGACTCTCTAGAAGTGACAGTAAGTCATTTATTCAAAAGGCTTTATATTTGTATAATCACAGGCACCACCTCCCCTTGACCTTTTGGTTAAGTTTGTGTGTAACAGAATTCATATGGAGTGAAGGATTCAAGACTTGGTGTCAGAAAAAGGACAAAGGATAAGGATAAAGTCATATAACCTACTATGTGACAGCATCCTCAGGAAAAAATCACACTATGTTCTTGTTAATAATTGTGCATATGCTATGATATTAGTCAAATTACCTTACCAAAAGTGCCTGTGTTCTTATTATCAAGTGTGTATGTACTATGCATTTGTTACTAATTATGTTTGTGCTATGACAGTAGTCAAATTACCTTGACAGAAGTGCCTTGTTGAACAGCTTGCTTTGACTAATCCTGGACTGGGGGTGATTGAAAAGCTTCACAAGTCCAATACCAATTTAGCAAATTTGACTGGTGAGGACAAATTCTTCCACACGGTAAGAGACAGAGTCTGAGAGAACTTGAATGAGGTTTTTGTATGGGAGAAATAAGATAATAATTATGAAGTGTTGAAATGGGAAGGGAGGAGGAAGAAAAAGGTGAGTAGGCAGTGTTGAAATGGAATGGGTGGGAGAATAGGTCTAGTTGATTAGGGTATGTTGGAGGGTCATTATAAGAGTTTCAACTTTCAAGTGGAGTATCTGGGATCCTAATCTGATACTATAAATAAATATATAAATAATGTAGATAAGGTTATTATAGTTTATATTACAATATTATTCATTGAATCTATTGTTGAGTTTGTCTATCAATTTAAATTTAACCGGTCAAGAGCTTTGTAGCTTAATTGACATCTCTCCATGAACAAAGTGCTTGAAGGTTTAAAAGAAGAAAGGTTCAAGCTACGGGGTTAGCATGATATTGTCACTATCTCAAAAAACAAAAAAACAAAACAAAACAAAAAATAGAATGTAACCGCAAAAATTTCCTATATTCTTTGTATTTGTGGATTTTACATGTTACATATGCACTTCTTATATCATTCATATTTTTTCCTCCCATTTTATGAATGCATGTTACCATTTTACTGAAAAAAAGTGCCCATTGAACCCCATTTTTTTTTTCTTTTTCTTTTTCTTTTGTGTTTTCTTTCTTTTAAGCATCAAAAGCTGCAAGCCTGCAGGTTATGGATCTGCCTTGCATCTTGTTACTTATAGGCCAGTCTCATATTTGCCACTTCCTGATAAATTAACCAAGAAACAAGAAATTAAACATATAGCACGTTGGTTCATAGTTCATACATGACACATCAATATTCTCTAATGTTTGTGCCAAAAGAAGCTTCATAAAATATAAATTTCAGAATGTGGCATTACTAACAGTATAATTTCAAGTTTCAGCCAACTGGATGATACAAGCAACCATGGACAAGCGGATTCATTGTCCTTTTCGTTCCCTGAATGTAGATGCAAAGGAAGCCAGATTCATTCAGACTTCAATTCAAATTATGGAAAAGTTTGCCATTATAAAATTCTTAACAAAAAGTAATACTAGATTGATAGCATCCTATATTATTCTTAAATATCCTGCTTTTGAAGATGATATTATTTTATATCCGTTGCAAAAGGGATTCTGTCTACTGGGTCCATAATTTGGGATTAGGATCCTTTCTATTATACAATTATTACTACACTCTATGTTCTTGAAAACATTGTATTTATATTATCTTGTAAATTTTGGAATCCCGTTTTCAGAAATTTATTCTTGAATAGAAAAAAAGACTTTTTATTTAACATTAGTGCCTTGTGTGTCAATCTATTGGGTTTGAGATCTTCCTAATGTGCTTTGTGTGCCAATCTTTTTCCATAACATTGTCCTATATTTTTTTTTCCATACTTATCCGTGCTGAAAACTCCATAAACAAGAGATATAGGTTTGGTATGAGTTCGAATCAGCATCATTAATTATACAATAACAATTGCTGTGTTATTCCTATTTGTGAGCTTATATCATATGAATTATTTATTTGCTGAGTTTGTAAGAAATTATGTCACAAGGAGGAATAATAACTAACATGGAATATTTATTCCTTACAGGATAAATTAACTGATAGTCAGAGGACAAAGGGTATTGGTTTAAAAAAAAAAATTAAAATTTTTTTATGAAAAAAGAAAAAAGTAACTCATTTTTTTATAGTTTTTTAAATTTTTTATTAAAGTCATATCAAAACTTTGATAAAATTGTCAATTAACAAATATCCTAAGAACACCCGTTAACAAGACCATTTGTTATAAAGTTGCCTTGTTAATTTCTAATGTTGCCTCCTTTCTCTTAATCTTTATATATATATATAACATAGAAAAAGAAAAACGGAGCTACTGTATATGTATTGCTAACAAGAAACAAGTGATCATGGCAAATTGTTGTTTTACACTCCATTAATGATGTACATTAGTTTACACAATGTCAACATTTTGCAATGCTAGATATACTTTTTTTTTTTTTTGTTAAGTGTCCATATTCTACATTGTATGTGTACGCTCAATGTGTATTAGGTAGTGTACAGTAATTAATGCTCCTAAAATCATATCTAGTGTTTGGTTACTAGCACAGTAGCTAGGATCTAAGTCTTGATTTTAAGTATGTTTGGAATAGAGGAAGATAAAGAGAGTGAATAAAGTATATTAAAATTTAGTACATTCTAGTCATCTTTCATCACTCTCTCCTCTGCTTCTCTTTCATCTCCGTCCCATTAAAATATAAAAAGGTGACACTATTGTGTTCGTATAGTTCAAAAAATTATTATCTTTTATAGCCCAAAACCACTAGTCTCCTAATCAAATTAAGGTCCGATGCATCAATACACCTAAGAGAGCATTTTATTATAGTCCTACTCGAACATGTTGGTTCGCCCCACACAATCCATTTATCAATTACCAAAAAGATATATCCGTATCCGACAATGACCCGACCCATTAGGGGAGACACTCATCCTATTTCATAGAGTATATCGGACCAGGTTTGGGTGGCTAGACCCAACAGTGGCAATGGCTATTCTGCCTTCACTACTACGCAATCTGATCATCAGCCACTCCTTATGGTTGAGACCAACCCCACCACCACTACCAGCCATTGCTTTACTCTTATCTCCCAAACCCCTCTCTCTCTCTACTCTCTCTCCCAAAACCCCAACTAAACCCCACGCCTCACACAACACGCTGGTTCTAACCAAAGACCAACGCTTCAATGAGCCTGAACAACCGCTCCATAACCAGAACCAGAACCAGAGCCAGAACAGTACCATTGCAGCCATTGTTACTTCGTTGGGTGGTCCTCCTGGTGCTGTTGGAATCGTTCGGCTATCGGGTCCCTCTGCGGTTTCTATTGTATCCCGTGTGTTCCGACCCATCAAAAGCAACAACAACAACAAGAAGAAGAGCTTCGGTTCCTCTTCGTGGCGACCCATTAGCCATGTCGTCCAGTACGGTGTCGTTTTGGACCCTCATGCCAATGTCCTCGACGAGGTTCTCTTCTTCTTCTTTTTAGTCGATAACACATACTATACTAGTGTTGTCCGTTGTTTTTGTTTGTTTGTACTGGCAAATTTAATAGAAACTCACTAAAGAATTAAACTTGTTAACTTTTTTTTTGTGCTAATTATGAGTGCTTCAACCTATGCTTTGTTCCAACTTATAACTTATGGAAATGAAAATGTCAGATAGCTAAATGGGTATGTTTGAATTTTCTGTGGGCGTTTCCAACTTGCTGCTTTTTTTTTTTTTTTTTTTTTTGTTCTGGTATGAATTTTTGTTTATAATTAGATAGTTGGAAACACTAGGATGTTGTCAATTGAGCTGCTGCAAGGCTCTTGACTTGTTCTGGTATGATTTTAAATTTTTAACGTGTCTTGGGTTGTGTATTTAAGTACTTATTTGTGACTTCCTGCCTTTTTTTTAAGGTTATAGCAATACCCATGTTGGCTCCAAGATCTTATACTCGTGAAGACGTGGTTGAACTTCAATGTCATGGGAGTGAAGTGTGTCTGCGTCGTGTGTTGAGAGCTTGTCTAGAAGCTGGAGCTAGGCTTGCAGACCCAGGTCAGTTTTCTGCATTCCTTTTTTTTTTTGGTGCTGTTTTTACTCTTTAAAAGTAGATTGGCAAATTGGTATGTAAGGAAAATTGATTAACTGGAGAGAAGGTGGACATACGTAAATGTTGGTTAATATTGAGACTGCCATGAGATATCTTATTTTTTGAAGGAGATTTGGATTTAGTTTTAACGAACGGACCAAGTACTGACCTTTGTGCATGGTCTCTCAACTGCAGCAAAGCTTATGAGCATTGGACCTTGGAACTTATTCAAGTTTTTCTTAGGTTATCAATCTGTGTTTCATAGTGGGCTTTAATATGTAATTACTTTAAGCTAAATCAAGGTTTCAAACCATTTCTATAATTATGGACTTTTGTTTTCATGTATTATGTCCATCAGATTGTGAATATTTGATACAGTTGGCAATATGTATAAGAGCTGCTAGTCATGATTGTTCATAGGTGACATGGCTTCCTTCTTACTTCAGTTTGCTTCTTTCTGGTTTCACTCTTGATGAGATTTCCACTTGTAGTTAGACATTATTTAGTAGAAGAAATATTGGATCTTGAACTAATTGAATATGGGGTGACTTCAACTGAAGAGGTGGGGATTCTTTTGTTGATATTTCAGTTAATCAGTAGGTGGCAAAAAATTCATCTAAAATCTGCATTAGGAAATTGATTTCAGAATTGGAAAGCAAAAAAAGAATCTTTTTTTTACTCCTAAAATAAGTTCATATAATTGACCTTCACAAATGATACTGGAACTGATTTTATACTTCCATTGCATATGGCTCTTAACTTACCAATTTAGAACTCAAGCATTTAATGAATATATTTCTAAATGATTGAACACATATATGTGAACGTCAGACATTGACATAGCATAGGATAGATTTAGAGAAATCTGACTGCATGTGCATGTAGTGGGTTAAGAGTTAGGAGAGCTTGTGGATCTAAGGTTTAGCATTGTAGAAGGCAAATTGATGAGTGGTTTGATGAGTTTTTATGGCAATTTTGGGGTTTTGATAAGTAAGAAGAATGGCTTGATATAGGGGTAAGGAAGAATTAAAAGAGAGAAATTTATGATGTTCAGGAGCTGTATGTATAGTACCCATGAATAGTTCCACGAGAAAAAGAAGAAAAAATAGATAGGAGAAAGCGAGAAAAGAATACATGAAGGTCAATGTTCCTCAATACTCAAAACAACTAGGATTCTTACTTTGAGTAGTAAACCAAATCTTAATTGAATTGAACCAAAGGTTACACATAAAGACCCATAGACTAAAATAAAACTTGCTTATTGATCAAATAAAACCCAAGGCCCACAACTACAACCTACAATCAACAATTCCAGAATGGGAGAGAAAGAATTACACGTTTGGGGGGGGGGGGGGGGGGGGAATGGGAGAGAGAGAAACATGTTTGAATTAAGTAGGTGTTTTTCTCTTCCAGGAGAATTTACTCTTCGTGCCTTCCTAAATGGCCGCTTAGACCTCTCCCAAGCAGAAAATGTAGGAAAGCTGATTTCAGCAAAGTCTGTGGCTGCTGCAGATGCTGCACTGGCAGGAATTCAGGTATGTCCTCTTTTCAGGACTCAGATTTCATTGGCCTTTTTTCTCATGAATATTTGTAGCATTTTGTTATAAATTACCAGCAAATGCTGATAAGATGAACTGAAATACCATATTTCCTTTGACAGGGAGGCTTTTCTTCTCTGGTTAAATCACTAAGAACACAGTGCATTGAGTTGCTTACTGAAATTGAAGCTCGCTTAGATTTCGATGATGAGATGCCACCAATAGATCTGAACCTAATCATGACTAAAATACATGCCATGTCACAGGATGTTGAGAATGCATTGGAGACAGCCAATTATGACAAGCTTCTGCAATCTGGATTACAGGTATAATCTGGATTGATATATCTACACACAGACACAATTGCCAAGCAACTGTACAATATTAGCCATATATTTGTTATTATGCTGCTAAACAACTGTATAATATTTCTAATTCTTGTGATTCTACAATGCCTATGCATCTATATTCCTAATCACTGATATTACAACCAATATAATGTGCACAAAATCATGATCAATAAGTTGTTTTATCTAACCATACTACATCATAACAGTTGCCTGGTCATTTTAATGAGTGTTTTGATAGGCTTAATTTGCTTATTAGGCTAAACCAATTTTCCCCTCAATTTCAGAAAATAAGCTACAGCAATTAGCTAATCCAAACCAACATTTGATATTTAGATGGTTGTATAAGGGGCTTTGCATTTGGGATTTGTCCTTCTTGCAAGCTTTGACAGTGATGTTCTGATTCAAATTCTTGCAGATAGCAATTGTTGGCCGTCCAAATGTTGGGAAATCAAGCCTTCTTAATGCTTGGAGCAAAGTATGTTGCAACCATTTGTATTTGGCATCAAATTTCACCTGATTGTTTATTTGCTTTGTCAATGTGTGAGGGAGTTACTCAACATCCGTATCTAGAGTCAATTTATTGCCGCTATGTCTGTTTTTGCTTATTATATTTTTTTCAGATCCTCTAGTTCAGTTAATTTGCAAATAGTAGTGTTCTGGAGAGGTACATTGGCTGCTCATTAGTCTTAATAGAGATGCCCTGTATATTGGCATCAAAGTACTCTCTCTTTCTCTTGGTCTGAGCATTAGACTACACAGTTATATAATGATGTGGTAATATCATTCCCTTGAGTTGCATATAATATGGCTACCCAGAAATATTGTAGACATGCATCCCTATACTCATGAAATTAATTTTGGGGAGATTATCCTTTGGGTCGCTTATAAAATGGCTAATACCCAGCAAATCATAGACATGGATCCTTATGAAATTAATTTGGGGGTGACTATCAATTAGTATTTTGATAGTAGAAACAGGATATGAATTGTGAAAAACAAGCCAAAAAAATTGATATGTCCAATATATATGAAGAATTGAAGATTTTGTTTAACTTTTATGTGTCTTCAATTTGTTCTTTTGTTTTTATCTTTGCATTGGAGCAAGAGCATGAGAACTTATTGAGTACCATGTTTTAATTTTAGCGTGCAGAGTGAGAGAGCAATAGTTACAGAAATTGCTGGAACCACTCGGGATGTGGTTGAAGCAAGTGTCACAGTTCGTGGTATTCCTGTTACCCTTCTTGATACAGCAGGCATTAGGGAGACTGATGACATCGTGGAGAAGATTGGTAAGGCTTCCTGCCTTGTGTAACTTCAGATGGAATTTAATTCTCTTTAAGTTCACTTTTAAGATAAGAGTAGTTGGTGTGGAGAGACCATATATTCAAGTGTTTCAACTACATTTTGACAATTTGAATATCTTCTGGTTCTGGTGTTATTTACTTAATAATGGAGCTTTGGACAATCCATGGAAAGTGAAGTAATTGATTATGTTTCACAATGGATTTTTGATGAGTTCATTTTATATTTTTATTAAACAGGTGTGGAGAGATCTGAAGCAGTTGCTATGGGGGCTGATGTAATTATCCTGACAGTAAGTGCTATTGATGGGTGGACTTCAGAAGACACAAAACTTCTTGATAGGATTCATTCTAATAAGGTATTACCACCTTCTCTCTCTCTCTCTCTCTCTCAATTTTACAAGTCAAGTTAGTCACTTGTCCATTGTAGTTAATACTTAATAGTTCAAATTTATGCTGATCTTTCCATTTTGTTGTCAGGCCTAATTATTCAACTTCTGTCAGATTTACAATGTCAGTTATTTCTTTTTGAACCGCAGAAAACAATTGGATCCTCTTCCCCAGTGATTCTTGTAGTTAACAAAATAGATTGTGCTCCATCTGCTCAAACCAAATGGGTTGATAGGGATGGCGATTCTTTCAGCAAGCATGTTTTTACATGTGCTGTTACTGGCGAAGGAATTCAGGATTTGGAGACAGCAATACTAGAAATTGTGGGTCTCAACAGGATTCCTTCAGGGGGACGCAGATGGACTGTGAACCAGGTTGGCTAACTATTTATGAGAATTCAAACCCTAACCCTGCACACAATGATAGTCTATTGAGTTTGATTCAATACATGGTTTGGTATTAATTCTGATTCATTTATGTGATCCTGTCATAATTTTTCAGAGGCAATGCGAGCAGCTTGTTCGAACCAAGGAAGCTCTTTCAAGGCTGAAATCATCAATAGAGGAGGAACTGCCTCTCGACTTTTGGACGATTGATTTGAGAGATGCTGCTTTGGCCCTTGGGCAGATAAGTGGAGAAGATATCTCTGAAGAGGTTTTGTCAAACATATTTGGCAAGTTCTGTATTGGTAAATAATAGATTGTTCCCAATATCTGAAACATGATGTAAAGTGCAAAATTTTGCTTTTGTTTGCTTTGTTTTTCCCTTTTCTATTCTTATTCTAAAATACTGGCAGCTGATACCAGCAATATGAGTACCATGCTATAGGAGGCTAAAGAGTAAGAGATGATTTAATGAAATATACTTTTCTGCATTTTTTAAAGGTAATGTTCGTTCTCAGTATTTAAAGATATTAACCAAAGAAGACTTTTCATATGAGATTCACTTACAATTATTATTTGAATAGCATCAGCATCCAATCACAAATATTAATTTGTGGGTGATTATCACTTACCAGTTAAAATTGTGCTTCTTCTTGAGAAACACTGAAAGAGGGCCCTGAACAGCACGCGCGCGCACACACAAACTCTGCTAGTTTACTCTTGTAATCTGTCTTCTAGTTTAAATTAAGCCTCGATGCAAGTTTATTTCCAGTACTTTCAGTTTTCTTCTAATACTTTAGTTTTTTGTTTAACTAAACTCTGATTGGTTCAATATAGCTTCAATTTACTATGTTATTATCGATTGTATTATTTTATTTTCGTTACACATTTAGATACAATTAATTTCATCAATTTCGAATTATGTCCAAATTACGATTGCATCATCACACCTAGGCTTAAGTCCTCTTCGCTAAAATGATACTAAATCCTCAAATCTTAACACGCCTCATTGAGGACACTTTACAATCAAACTTATTACAAACGCTAACCTCAGGTTAAAATTTTCCCATCGACCAAACATTAAAGTTTCATTTGATGAAGTCTTTTGGTAATATAATATATTGGAGGCTCGCAATTGAATTACGTCTTTACTAAGAATAAGCTTGAAATATATATTTTTTATAATAAATTTGGATTTAGAATAGGTACTCCTAACCCAAATCTATCTTTTATTAAGCTAGTGGACTGAAATGGAATGAAGTCACAGAATAGACTGAATTAGACCAAATGGATTGAAATTTGCGAAATGGACCAAATTAGACCAAATATTAAATTGAACCAAATTGACTGAAATAGACTGAATGGGCCAATGCGAACCAAAATGCTAAGCTAATATAGTTCAATAAGAACGTAGTAACAATAAATACTACATTTAAACTTATAGAGATTAGATAGATTAATGGAGGTTTGAGAAGGAAATAAATGTAATATTTCGTGCATGAACTAAATTTATATATATATATATATATATATATATATATGTGTGTGTGTGTGTGTGTGTGTGTGTGTGTGTGTGTGTGTGAGAGAGACCAAGAAAGGACTAAATAAAATTGATTCATTATACCCGACAAGGTTCAAATTCCCCTACTCCCAACTATCAAATTATCAAAAAATGAATTACACCTAATAATACGTGTCTTGTTTCTTCTTTTCTAGTTATCATAAACTTAATTCTCCACTTAATAGTATTTTGGCCCAATCGTCGTCGTCGTCGTCGTCATCATCATCATCATCATCATCATCATCATCATTATTATTATTATTATTATTATTATTATTATTATGTTTTGATAACAAGGCCCAATCATTAATTACAAGAGAATGGACCATACTCCGTTATGAAAGAGTAAGACCATCATAGTGATATTGCAAAAAAAAAAAAACAGAGAGTGCCAACACCACTGGCCAGAGTTGGTACAGCTAATAGTAATGACAAAAGAAAATTTGGATGTTCGAACCTAACAATGAAACGGCTTTACCGCTAGCTAAAATCCAACTCATAACATACAAAGAGAAACAGTTTAAATTTGATTCATCTTTAAGAAAGAGTCGTAGAGTCCTCAAAGCAAAATGTGTTTCAAGAGCAGAGAGAACTAACCAGGGAAGAATTGGAGAAAGAGAAGAGAAAGAAAGCAAAGCAAAAGGAGAAAGAGAGGAAGGAAGAGGAAAGGAAGGCCAAAGAGAAGGAGAAAAGAAAAATAGAAGAAAGTGAGAGGAAGGAAAAGGAAGAGAGAAAGAAAATAAAAAGAAGAAACAAACACAAGAGGAGATGAAGCGTAAAAAAGACACGGATAAGAAGAAACTTGAAGAACTTAAGAGAAAGGAAAGAGAGGAAAGAAAATTTGAAGCGCAAGGTGAAGAAGTAATGAACAAAGGTCCAAAAGAAAAAGTTTCAATAGTTCTTTTTGAAGTTTTGTTTTACTATTTTTAATATATAAAAAAATTATAAAGATGGATTTTTGTTTGGCATAGCATATTCATGCGTTGAAAGAGGTTATGTATTCCATTTAGACTAAAGAGTCTTATGGTTCTTAGATGTTGTTTATTTGGCATGACCAATATTGGCAGTTGGATCCAAGCCAAACCCTATGTTAAATTATCTAGCTATTAGTAGCATATGTTAAGTTCCTCAACCACCCCCCCCCCCCCCCCCCCCCCCTCTCATTTTCTAAGAAAATAGAATGGTAGATAAATATAACAAGATGAGCGAGGGAAATAAGATATCTTATTAGTTTTTTTTTTGATAAGTAAGATATCTTATTAGTTATTAGTGGCAGTCACGAATTTTCTTTTATTATTATTTTCCAATAGATAAAGAGTCCTCATGAATTCGCATTCACATATAGAATTAGCAATTTCAGAGATAATTACAAAATTATTTAAATAAAAGCTAAGGTAGATCAGCCATGAAGGGCACCAATGATACTGAACCTACAAAAGCTGGTCCTCCTTTAACTGTTGAAATATATTGGCTGACATTCTACTACAAAAGAATAGCAAAATTTACACTGTGCAGACCAATGAAACTGGTACCTGGAGTTCCTCCTCCACCTTCAATTTATGGTGAGGTTCCATATAACCAACAAAATCGTTAACCTATAGGGTAGGATAGTAGCAGTTGGATTTTAATCAACTTCCAAAAAGCTATCAAGATGTTACTGGGATTCAAGAAGCAATGGCACCAGCAATTGCAAGACCACAATCACTTGTAAAGCACCTTTTTTCTTTTAACCAAGCACCTTGCGAAGTTCTTCGATCAAATGTGCACGACTTGTTGGCTCCACCTGCAGTGATTTCAAATAATCACCCTCAGGTCACAAATTCTTTGATGATATAAACAAAAATGCTTTGGGAACAAGAAATGTTTATTTGATGGCTTACCTTGCTTAGAAGGGCAGCAAGTCCTTGAGGTAGGGCTTGCAAATCTGAAATTGAGTCACCAATATTTGTTAATTGAAGCAACACCTTTTGGACCCGTAACTGCTTAAGTTTATCCTCATAATTGCCTGTATCATCCTTCCATCTAAAGAAAGCTGCATCATCTTCCCAAGCATCTTCTCTGCCTTTTGCAATAGTAGAGTCCAAAAACCAGTTCTTGACCAAGTCCAATGAGGATTTATGAGACAGTTGGTCACCAGCAGCATTAGTTACAGTCTTGACCAGTGACTCTTCAGCAATTCTCCTACGCAATCTCCTGTAGAAGAAAGAACGAGAGTTTGCCCAGTCCACAACTTCTCTAATTACCTGTTTTGCAGCCATCCTCAGTGAAGTATCATGTAGTTCAGCAAATTTGGTGGCTATCTGGGTGTACACAGGCAAAAGCTGCTTCTCACGGGTTTGTATCTGTTGCTGCAGAGATTCAACCATCCCATGGGCCTCAGTGCTGATCCTGGCTTCCTGAAGTTTTGCCTTCAGATTAATCAGTTGTTGATCAAGCCTACCCATGCACTCCAGCAGCTCCTTTGTTCTAAATTTTATCTCAATCATTCCTTCTGGCTCAAGGACATTACCTTTAGCTGTTCGATCAGCATACATTTCAATGTGGTCTGAATTGATCCGACTGTCTACAACCACCCATGCCCCACCACGAAGCTCACCCATCATTGGAATGTATACAAAAACGGGCTGCTTGTATGTTCTAAGATTCTCAACAATGGTTGATCCAGCCTGAAGGATTCCTTCAAAAAGATCCCTCTGCCCACCTGAAAAGCCTCTCCAGTTGGCAAGAATAAAAAGCGGGAGCTCTTCTCTGTTGAAATCCAACAATGCTTGGGCTGTCTTACTTGCAGAATCAGGAAACCATACCTGTCCAGCCTGAGGGACAACCCTCTCATGTGAATCAAGCTGGCCTGGGTCAGCAGGTATAACTTGCATGACTGTCTGTGTCTCAACAGCAACTATCCCTACAGGGATCCCCCCAAGCTTAGCCCTTCCTGTAACTACAGTTCTTGCCCAGCCTTCTAAAGTCTCAACAAAGCTGTCCTTGTCAAAGATACCTCCCATCCACTTTCCACTACCATCCAAAGCACCAGAAATAGCAGCACGTGGATCACAAGAGTTTTCAGGGAGGTACTCAACAGACCTTTCTGGAGGATCTGATGGACTTAGAATGGGAAGTGCACCACCCACGTGGGGAGGAATATAGCTTAGCCACTTCAAGATAGCTGATATACCTTCAAGATCATCTGAAACTGTTAGATGAACTACCCCATTAGTTGCCATAATTTTGGGTCCACCGAGTTGCATGTGCGAGCTGTATACTTCCCGGCCCAGAAGCTTGTTTAGTGCAGAGAAACCAGTTAGAATTATGGGCTGATCAAGCCTCTGTATGCACCGCATCCCAAGCCGAGCTAGATAAGCACCAATTCCAACAGTTCTGCCCGTCACATATGTTAAGGTAAATGTTTCCTTGTATGCCCTTGAATATGCACCAGCAATGGCCCCACTTCCAGTTAAGTTCTCAACCCCCAAGCCATCCTCCTTCCCCACAATGGTATCTACAACCCATCTGATTTCCCCACTGGCCAGCTTTATTTCATGTGCTATTACAGATGATCCAATCCGAGCATAATCCTTGGGGGTTAAATATACATACTGGAAACCACGCTCAGGGCTTGATTCATCAGACCAACCAACTTTAAAGCAGGTTTTGACTTCATCAGCTACCCCAATACGGGCGCCAGAGTTTGCTGCTAAATAAATTAACGGTAGTTTCTTAGTGCAAGCAAGATCAGTTACTGCAAGGAAGAATGCATCCTCTCTTGGGCCAAAAGAACCAGCTTTGAACGTCACATCATTTGCTACAACCAGTATTGTCCTTCCAGCAGGGAACTCAGGGGTAGACATTTCCATGGTCCAGGCTACCATGCCAACATCATTGAGGGCAGGTAGACGCTCCACAGGAACAAGAGGAGTACCCCAGGCACCTCTTTTGTCAGCAAATTTGAGTTCTGTGACTCTGAGAAGTTTATCCTTGGCTTTCTTAGAACCTGGAAATTGGGATGCCCATGACTGCTCCAAGGCCGTCTCAAATGCCTGCAAGCAACATTTTTCAGGTAAACATTTGATCTGCTTCTTATATCTTTGCAAAATGGGGACGAGAGAGAGAGAGAGAGAGGACAAAGCTAACAAAATTAGTGTTATATTTAGAGCATGGTGCTCACCAGTGGAAAATCATAGCAGTAAGTGGTGCTGCTTTTCCTGGCCGAAAGACGTTTTCGATCAAGAGTTCCCAAAGGCTGATACTGTGCATTCACTGCTACACCATGCAGAGGACCCAAATCAGAGACTGAATGGTAGACCTCTCTGTGTGTGCTGGTATCCTCTAGTTCTCGATATATCTGAATATTGTATCGAACAACAGTATAATAACAATTTATGGAAAAACTCACAACATTTAGATATTTAATTAACACAGGAACATTTCTATTACCATTGACTTTACTAAATCTGTAAATATAATATCCCAAATATATGAATGTTACTACATGAAATACTATTTTCTGGACTATCAACACTGATGAAGCCAAACTACCCTTGACTACCTTTGTATACACATTAATGTTGTCCTTCCTAATGTAGATCATGCTTTTCATACAGTTCTCAAATTCATCCATAGAATATAAGCAAAATACATTATTGGAACAGATAAGTACTGTCCAATCAGTGTTCAGGAGATTTGGTTTTCATAGAAAGGTATGCTTCTAGCAAATTGTTTGATTACCAAAGCCTTTCGGCCAAAGGATTTTAACCAGGTCTAACATGACAAACTTAACCATTCAGTTGGTCAGGCATCCCCAATATGTTACATTAATCAGATCATACAAACCAACTCATGGGATTTGCAAATTCTTACTGCTGATGCCAACCATGGATCTATTTGTCAATTACATCTTTATACCTAGTAGATAACAAAATGACCCATAAGAGAAACTTAAGGTCTATGATCAATCTGAGTTTGACCAGTGATGCTAATCACTGATACCTATATGGGCCACTATCTAGCATGCATTTGCAATCCAACCTTTACATACTTGGCATTGGAAAATCATTTCTGGGTGGAAACCTTTTCTTAGACAACTGTAAATAATATACACACTTACATGTACTGTGCAGGTGTGACCAGTCACATTTGTCACCACAACCCTCCAAGCACCATTTGCCGGTCCAGGAGATGCCATCCAAAGCTTCACTTCCCACTGACAAACTCCTAACCTATGCATTCTTACACCTACAGATGCATGAATTTCATGTGCCAGCTCCTTCAAGATCACCTCCACAGCACTTTCTTCTTGCTCAGCATCTATGTCAACTCCCCTGGCAAGAATATCTTAATTGTAAGACCCCAGAAAGGAATTTCACCATCTTATTCTGGAAGAAAAGACAATGAATAGGAAGATAGATATATTTACTTGGGGTAAGGCACAAGATCACTTATTTGCTGCTCGCGTACAATATAAAGGTACATATGGGCATGGTCAGATTTGAGAGTAGCATTGTGTGCATTAAGCTCTAACTCCTCCATTGCAGCCATTAAGGACCTCAAAATACTCCTTGAAGTAAAAGACATAGCCCATTGGCTAAGTGTTGTTTGTGTGTCCAACCGTTGATATGATGTAAGCCCTTCATTTGATGTAGACTGTCTTACAAATGTTCTGAGGAACATTCTTTGGATTGGTAATGGCTTGTCCACAACAGAGTACAAATGCCATTGACGGTCCCGGGATGGGGTATACTGTATATTTTCATAGCCTTTAAGCTTGTCCTGGATCAAATCAGATGTTGATAATTTATCAGACCAAAAGTCCATGGGGAATTGATGTGTTTTCTTTTTCAATTTTTAACTATATACAGAGGGCTGAACCAGATATTTACTAACCAATTCAAGGTAAATGGATAGAGGTGGCTCCAGGTGACGCAATAGAGGCTCTTCCTCATAATATAACTTTTCTGCTGACCAGTGGAAGGAGTGCCTCATAGGGGCTCGCCCTTCATCCCTCTGTATGATACAGCTTATTACCCCAACACCTGCAGTTCGTAGGCTAGAGCCTACTTCTTTCTCTTTAAGTATTTTGGCTAACTTGTTAATTCTCTCTTGAGCCTGATCTTCATCACCACTGTAAATCATCAAGAGATAATTCTAGTTCAGAAGGGACACTTTTATATCAAAAGGTTCTAATCACCAGACTGAAAGTCTGAAACTTTGTCTATCTGGCACATGTTTGACATGAAGAAAGAATAAAGGGGCATGAAGAAGAAAAAAAATAGAAAAAAGGGCGAAAAACCTCTCAGCCATTGCTTGTTATTCAGGATAGGGTAGTCAAGTGATCTAAATTATATATGAATTCAATTCAAAGTCAATAAGGTATTATCAGATGTTGAACAAATATGCAGCAATGCTATTGCTAGCCCATTAATCCTAAATGAATTTTCAGTGCCTACATGATACATAAATAAATTACTATTTACATTTTAAGGTAACAGATTTTAGTGTAAGTACAAAGGGCGTTACACTACCTATCCTGAAGTAAACTCATCTGATTGTTGATGCCCGCCAATGCAATATGCATCATATTACCAAAGCTAGCAGGTTCTACTGATCCATTTGGAGCTGCTTCATTAAGGTTATGGGTTGTTTCCTTCAGTGCAGCATTAATAATTGATGGAAGAAATTGGAGTGATTTGGTAATAACCATGGCCCCCCATTTTCGCTCACTGTGTTTCTCAACCAGTGGTTGCTCAGACATTAGATCTTCAGTCCCATTCTTTCTCGCAATGTGCTCCTCTAAAAACTCCCATGAAGCAATAAGACCAGATCTGTGCCACTGCATCCTTACACTCCCCTTTACAAGATAGGGCTGATAACAGATAGACAAAGAGTTAATCAAGAAAATCATTGAAAAAAAAAATGAAAATAAGTTCACAGTTACAAGAGCTTAAATCATACCTGGTATAGCCTACGAACATAAGTCTCCACAACCCGCCTTTGAAGGGTGTGATCACTGTGATCAAATAGACCTACAAGGGCATCTTCAACTGCCAAAGGAGCACTCACAAGATCCTCCATTCTTTCATTAATGGCACTTTTCCTTTTGGGAGTATCCATATTTTCACCATCCTCGGTAAACATCTCTAATTCAGAAAGACTTCTAGCTATGCTGGAACGAAGTTCACTCAGTTTGGTTTGTTCCAGCAGTTGACTTGCCTTTAGTGCCAACTGCATAAACAAGTGTATAAGGACTCTGTTTAAATGGAAAAAAATAAACTACTCCGGTAAATGGAAAAAAACAATTATCACTGCAAAATGTCGTAATGGAAGATCAACCAACAAGAGAAAACAATAATCCTCTCCCCATGGGAGAGTAAAAAGTGATTCTTTACATTCTAAAATGGTTGAGCATAGACAAATACATCTTAAAGTTAATTGTTTATGCTTGAGTAACTCTATGCAAAGCCCAACCTCAGAATAATTTGTATGGTTTAGTGCAGAGAACCGGATTAGTATATCCCTGTATGCAGCAGGATTAGGGTAAACAAGTTGTTCCATTAGTTGTAGTATCAGCTTATTTTTACTCCTGACACCCTGCAAGCAAACAAAAACATGTGGTACAATTACAAATAATGTTATGGAAAATCAAAATACAAGGGCAAGACAGCTGAGCATGTTATAATTAGTACCTGATGAGAAATCACGATGTCCACAACCTTCAAAAGATCTTTCTTATATTGAAGTCGAAGACGTTCAATTACATCAGCCTGGACAAGCAATTGTCAATGAAAATTCTAAGTAGCAAATAATGAATAAAAAAATTCAAATTTGTGGAATCACACCCTAAGTTCCTGACACTTTTGGCTTTGCAAGAATTGATAATTAGTTTGAGGGCTAAAGAACAAGCTTGAAGGTACATGGACTAGACTTTGATGATTTTCACTAGCGAGCATCAATCCAACTTCAAAAGTTATCAAGATAACCAAAAAATTGTTGTGAATTCAAACAATTGTTCGAATTATAAGAGCACAGTGAAAATACCCTAATTGATGGAGTTATGAAAGTAGCAAAAAAAGAAGAAGAAGAATAAAGAGTGTACTATAAGAAAAAAGAAATTTGTTGTAGCCATTTCTTATTTTTGGGGCAAAGTCTTTGTTGTTAAAAGAGAGTATTATAAATGATCAATGAGCATATTTTGCTTAATCTAGAAGATATGAAAAGATAGGGAGACAACAATTGAGGAATTTATTTAATATAAGGAAAACCAGAATCCAGTCAGACAATTCAATTTTGGATATCACAAGAACTCTAATCCAGTCAGACAATTCAAGTTGGGACATCACAATACTTAAAAGAACAACAGAGGCTCTGGGAGAGCAGACAAAGAATATAACTAGAAGCTTTGAAATTAAAATTCTAATGCTTCAATCAAAGCCAGTAATATTTATAGCAAGCCATATTGGTGTTGGCAGTATTAATATGCAGCAAAACCTAGGGCATTATCATTTTTAACATTGAAGAACAATTTGTGTTCCATACTGACAAATTTACCTGGATATTGTCACTGAACAATTCTTCGACTGACAAATACTCTTCAAAAAGCGACTGAACAATAACACGGGCATGACTCTCTCTTCCACCCTCGTAAGACTTCACGAGACTCATCAAAGGTTCAACAAGCCTTTCTTGGGTTCCCTTTTCTTTATCAGGACAGGAAGATAGATGGGCCTGCCACAAAAGGCACATAACTTTAGTGTATTACAATGTAAGGAAAAGAACATGAATGTTAGTATGAGGAATTTGAAATAGTAAAACTCACTTCCAAAACAGCTCGTAATAATTTGGCAGGGAAATCAACATTCTGGGAGCTTGAAATCCCCTCGAATGCCTTATATTTTGATTCCAACTGAAAATTTTACATGGGTGAGAGAAAACTATAGTACAGTCACTATGTGAGCATAAAACTGTATAGGAGACCTAAAAGATAGTTATTACCTCAGTCTTGAGATCTTTTGGGAGGCGGGTCGCCAGAACAGCCAAGCATTCTTGCCATTGAAGGAAAGGGAGTTCAGGACTATCGAGGCAATTGAGCAAGCTTTGCACAACCTGAGACAGTCAAACCATTTGATAAGACTGGTCTTGAGACAAGTTTAGTATAGATAGGTAGTAGTAACACAGTCTAATAAATGAGATAATAGAATACTCTCATGTGCAAGACGCCAAAGCTCGGAACTCAAAACATAAAGGAATGAATTATGGATTCAGAATATTGTTCAAAGCTCTAAATCATGATGGAAACAGGAAAAAATAGTACTTACTTCATCTATGTTGTGCTCATAACCTGCAAGAATCATCCGGGCTGCATTTAAACTTGCGGCGCATCTCTGATGAACTTTACCAGAAATTGCAGTTGGAGGCCCCAGGACTGGGAAGCTCCCATGGAAAGGCTCTGCTTTTCTTACAGCTGAAGGATCATCTAGATCAAGCCTAGCTATAAGTTCACCAGCCTACAAAAAATTGACTTCTTAACTTCTGTCAAAATTGAATATTTTATACTTCTTCTGTTGAACATGATTTACCTGCATAGCTTGGCCTTCTGACATTTTGAAGTGGACAAGTCCAGAAGCGGGTGAAAGAAGAGGCATACACATCTTCATAACCTCAACCTCTGCATAAGGTGTGTCAGCATCAATATGACTACCATCTGCAACCAGATACCTCAGCAGTTTGCATGGTGTTTCTGCTATTAACTTAGATGGATCATGATCATTCTGGATATAACATAGAACAATAATTAATCTCACCATGCTTGTAGAAGAGGAAAGAAAAGGTAGGACATGAGGGAAGAAAATATTGGGGGAACCTGAAGCAAGCAAGTCCTTCCATCAATGAGAAGGCGAGTTCCAGCTGCTTCTTCCTCTGCATATATAACATGACTGTTTCCATCCAACTGTAAAAAAGATGGAGCTACCAGTTACACTTCTGAAATGTTGGAAATATGAAATGTAATAAAAGACCACTTTAACTGCAAGGCCCACCACGGTAGACCTACCTCCAAACCCATTTATTAGCCTGTAATGAAATAATCTTCCTTCACCACACAAATACTAGAATAAGAGAATAGGCTTTGGCTTAGTAGATTAAGAAAGACAATTTTTCTTCTTGTCAAGGTATGGGTTTAACCCATGAATTGGACACATAGCATGACTGCAGTCTAGACAAGTCTTATCAAGTAAACATAGTATTGTCACATATTGACACAAGAATTGTGGGTTTTTTAATATGGTGCTGCTTCTATCAATAGGAACCTAGTTAACCATATATAGCAGTCAATCATTTTTAACACATAGAAAGCTGTCTTGCCTAATACTTCTGATGTGATGCACTGATTAATTTTAGAGCTAAGTTAATGTGGTTCATAAAATAGCACCTTCCCAAGTCCAAAAGACGTATCCATCCCATTTACAATTTGCAGAAACTAATAAATAAGGGGAACATACTTTGTGCAAAAGCAACTATAAATGTACATTGCAAAGCCAGGTTAAAAGGATCCACACACACACATATAAAAAACATATATATTTGACATAAGACAGACTCACACACACAAATTTACAGACATATATTTGACTACTTCGTAACAAGTTTATGATGTGTGATTACATTCACAAAATGTTAAAAGTACTAAGAGTTTGCATATCTTATTGGCTTCCTTTGAGCATACTCATACATACACAATCTAAATATAAACAGCTATAAGCAAGAGCACAAAGACCCATGTAGCTAGTACAAATAAATACAAACATGTTCTAAAGAAAAAACTTGCCTGCATCAATAAACCTCCATCACGTAAAGTATGAATCTCTGCTTCAATCTCCGAATCATTCATCCTCAATCTATAGCTTCCTGGTCCCCCCCTAACCTTGTCAATCTAGAAACAGATTTCCACCATGTTGGTAAAATATATTAACCATCCCTATGAGACAAAAGTCTACAAAATTACTGACACAATAAAGGATTCCTTTACAATGGCACACATACCGTATATTTGCTTCCTTCAATGTTCAAGGACACTTGAGAGTGGACAAGCGATATATGCTGCAACAAGGATCAGCAAAGATAAATACAAATAAGAATTAGTTAACATGACACCAGAATTAGGACCCTTAATAGAGTATTATTTATTGCAATACCTTGGGTGGGATTTGCCCCTTCTCAAGATAACCAATGTAATCTGAAACCACAGCTGCACTGCTTGAAGATGCTTTCTGAGTTGGACATAATAGAAAACATAAGCTATCTTATTCTATGGCATGATACCTCTAGAAACCAGAAAATAAAACAAAATAGTTGTGCTTACAAACAGAGATCCTCCAACAACAGACAGATACCAAGGAGGCCTTTCTGCTCTAACTCGCATAGCAATTCTACTGTCCAACCAGCCGGTGTGGATTTTATTTTCTCTGTAATCTGAAGCCTGCATAACATTTTTACTACTGTTAGAATGTTTCCTTTATTTTTCTTTTAGGATGGATAGGATGGGTAGTCAATAAGTGAGAAGTTTACATGCAAAAGATCAATTGTATAATCAACATTGGTTCGAATCTCTCCCCGAATTTGAATCTCCTTCAGACCAAGCACCATGTTTGCAATAGCTAGAGCTCTGGACTCCCCAAATGCAAAAACATGTCCTGAGATATGACTCAAGGATTTTAGCAATAGACACTCTTATGACAAATAAAGATACATGCATTGGAATACTTATGTACGCAATATATCCTATCCTAGAAAGATAGCCATCGTTTAGAATTACAAGTTACAAATAAGTAACACAATTGAATATCTTCATTGAGGATAAAGTTGGTCCATATCTAAATTACAACATTAATGAGTCAATGAACCGCATTAAAAGTTATTGTGGATACACTCAATCTGCAGGCATTTTATTAGTCATTAAACAGACTTTAAAGATCTTCTGAAGCAACTCAAGGTATGAGGATTTTAAATATTGCCCCAACATAGATCCTTAAAAGAGAAAAAAATTGCTCAAGCAGCGAGGAGGATCAGACACAGAATAATTTAAATTCAACATGAGCCATTTTTTGTTTGTTATATCTTGATTTTAGAAAATCAAAGTTATCAAATACTCACACCATTCGTTAGTTAATACTTACCAAACTGAGAATCTGAGAATTCATGAATTCCTCCTCCAGACTGTAAATCACAATGTCAATCACAATTCAGTCTGAAACTTCGAAGATAAGTCCACACACAATTAGACAATAAAAATTTACCTTAACAGAGAAGTATGCCCACACATTTGGTTTGCTTTTAAAACTCAGCTCCTGTGCAAAGTGTAAAACTCAATACAGGTTTTTAATATAAGGAAATAAATGCTCAAACTGAGACTACCATGAACCTTGGAGGCTAACCTGTACTTTCCCACTTGTAGGCTTAAAACCATCATCCGGGTCCTCACTTGTCACACGCACAGCTACGCAATGACCTTTTGGCCTTGTAGACTCTGCCTTGTCAAAATCAAATGGGGTGGCAAGAGCTGACGTTTTCCTCCAAGCATCATATCCTCCACCATATTCCTTTCCATAAAATCTCCTTATCTCTAATCAAATAAGTTACATGAACACAGAAGGTGAAAAACTTTAAGTTGATGGTGGAGAAATAAAACTTGAAGAAATTCTGAAATACAGTAAGAACATACCAGGAATCTGCCAGAGAGGGATGCCCATTCCAACTGCAACTTGGGCTGCTGGTAGATTGACTTCAGCAATCCACTCAGTCACAGGGTGCTCCACCTATATCAGGATAAATTTATAGGACATTTAGCTGTGCTTATCAAGTGAGACATAATAGCATCATCAATTTACGTTCAAACATCCAGATGAACCTCTTATAAGGATAGCAGGGTGTGTTTAGCATTGCATTAAGAGGGGAGAAAAGGAGCGTTGAGGGGGCTTAAAGCTCTTTAGCAAAAAATTTCACCCATTTGGCAATTTTGCTAAAGAGCTTTTCTCCCCCCTTAAAGCTGGGGAAAAGAACTCTGGGAATTCCAAGTTTTAGCATTACAACTCTTCTGTACATTGTTCCAACTTTTAATAAAACTAAAGAATGAAAGAAACGCTGATGCATATTTATCAAATTAACACCCGATGCCCACCCATTTTGAGAGAGAGAGAGAGAGATCATAATATTGACAATTAAATATAGGCAAGTAATATTAATTATGAATAATATTAATTGAGTTCAATTATGAAAATAAAATATATAAAAAACACTTTTATTATGTCTTATCTTGTCATTTCTCACATCTAAAATTCTTTATCAATTTGGTTACCAAACTGGTGTAACAGATTCAAAGCACTTTATCATTGTAATTTTCCAATTGCTCCAAATGCGAAAGAGCTTTTCAGTTTAAGCTCTTTATCAAAAAAGCTCTACAGCTTAAGGCTTTACTTTTTACAGCAATCCCAAACGGGCACTTAAACCGCTTGCAAGAGGTTATATGGCCTAAATTGTGTTAGCACACAAAATAATTTTAGTAGATTCTCTTAACTGCCAGAAGCCTCACAATGGTTTTATATCTATTCTGGGTCTATGCATCAAATATCTGTTGCAAAATAGCGCTCCAGTAAACAGACCCAAAAGGAGAATATAAAGAATTCATAAGAATGACAGCGATTACACCTGAATTAAGGTTAGAACAAATACCACATACCTGCAAGCGAGGGTTGAGCTCTAAGAAATAGTACTCGCCAGAGTCCATACTGTAGAGATACTCAACAGTAGCTGCTCCAACATAGTTTACACATTTAGCTAACCTTCTAGCAGCCTGCTCAAGCTTTTTTACTGTTTGTAGAGGTGCTACAGTAATTGGACCCTCCTCAATAATCTGTTTAACATAGAAGACCAAATTAGATCAATAAGAGAATATACCCAGGATGACACCATGCATTAAAAATTTTTGGAGATAAAAAAAATATGAAAGAAAGAGAGACAAAGTAACATAAATTCATGAATTTGTAATGATAAACACAAGAAAGCCATTTGCTTCCGAAAAAGCAATTAATTAAATTTGCCATATAAGAGATGAGCTTACCTTCTGATGCCTCCTTTGAACACTGCAATCACGGCTATGCAAAGCCGCAACATTTCCATACTGATCACATAGTAACTGTACTTCTAAATGCCGGCTCTAATTACAAATCACCAAATGGATAGTCAGAATATGATCTAGACTATAGCAGCTCTGGTCATTTAGATTGAAATTCAGTAGATTATCTAACCTGGGAAGCAAGCTTCATTATGAATATTGGCGAGCCTGGAACTTCACCCTGAACTTGCTTGAATAGTGCCCTAACTTCATCATCATTATGAACCTAGAAAATTCATGCAAAGCAAATTACTTCAGTTACATTGTTAAGGCTTGTAGAGTTAGTACCTTGACATGACAAGTAACTAATTAGTTTTACTTATACCCAACAACTTACACACACTTTGTCCATATAAGGGATAAAATACTGTGAAATATTAGTTATGGAAGATTATATAAGTTGTCTGATTATTATCGCGCATAAAACAAACCTTTCTTATGCCTTTGCCGCCGCCGCCCCAAGATGCCTTGATCATTGCAGGGTAACCTACAACCTGACAACTCGCAATTGCTTCCTCTGTGGTAGAGACACATGCTTCCCTATATAATTCTTCTGGAACTAATTCCAAGCAACTTGCTGCTGAAGTTTTAACCTGGAAGACAGATATTAGATGTGTAATGACCTTGCAAATAAATAATAGAGCGCAATTTTAAAGAGTAAAAAGGTTTACATGAGAGCCACTCCATGGAAGGGTGGGGACTTCTGCTGCTTGAGCAATCAATGATGAACCAATCTTATCTCCCAATGCTGCCATAGATGTAGCTGGAGGCCCAAGAAATATGATTCCCTTTGCAATCAACGCATCTGGCAGCTCAGGGTTCTCAGATGCATGGCCCCAACCAGGCCAAACTGCATCAACATGGGTTATCTCTGCCATCTGGGTATTGAATTACAATTTATCAGGAAAACATAAAACGTCAATATTGATTCATGAATAATTTAACTAACTATAATTATCAAACCACTAGCCAGGACAATTAAACTATTTCTAAGAAGAAGAAAAAAGCTACCCAAAAAAAATCCATTACAACTTCCTGACTACTTGATACAGACCTCATATTTTTTGTTCAACTAATTAGCCTTGTCCAGTTCTATTATACGCTTTTTATCTACATGAAAAATCAATAGTTTGTGTAAATTAATATTAAAATAAATGAGAGTGATCACATTTCTTCAGCTAGAAAGTGCCTATATTGTTTTGTATTTTGGCTTTTTTGTTACAATTATGGTAGTCATCAACAAAGGGAAAACTCAAAACTGCACAACACAGGGTTTATGATACATACCTCTACAATAAGTTGGACATTGGCATAGTTATTATTATTGGTCCCACCAGGAACTTCCACAAACTGATAAGCAATTCTAATATGTTCTGCATTGATTCTCATGTCCTCTGGAGTAGCCATGGCTACCAACAGGATTGCTTTCTCTGTGCCAAATGTTTCATAAGCCCATGTTCTAACACTACGTATAAACTTGACAGCCGCCATTCCATTGTTTGCAATTAAAATACTGTGGATTGGTTTCTTTCCTCCAAGAGCATGGCAGAATTCATCAACTTCAGATATTGTAGCAGGGTTCCTGATAGAAACCAACCCATTTGCATACCCATTCACACGCCCTACACCAGCCATTGTGGATCTCCTTTGAGATTCAGACATGCTGCCCTGCCTGAGAATATGCAAGCAATAGTTCAGGGGACTGGAAGTGTAAGAAACAAATTGAATTTCTATGAGTCACTTCATTCTTCAACAAGGAAAATGCTAAGGCTACTACTAATTTTACCACAAACTGACATGGCAATAAATGTGAATGGTGCCACTTCAACAATATAATAAACGTCTGAATTACTTCTTTGTGATCAGTGAGAGTTTGTAAGACTTATGCAGTAAAATTTTTAGAATCCCTAGCATAAGTCCATCAACAAACTTATGCATACAAATTTGGAAGAAAAGCTACTCTAATAATCACTAGGCCTTCCATAATTGACTTGTTTCTTCCAGGGAATCAAATTCAAGTGAACAACAAAGTCTACCAAAATTTTCTAAATTAAGTCCAATTTAACAGCAAATATTAACAAAAAAAAAATACACTAAGTGAGCTAAGGATGCGTCTGGTTGCAGATAATTGGACTAATATTGAATTCCGATTTTGTGGCATTAGGAACTCTTCCTTTCACCGTTAACCTTTTTCAGTAAACTCAGAATATGCATAATTACACTCAACCCCAAATCCATTGTTCCATTAATTATATTATCCAATTCTACTTTGGAGCAAACAAACACACCTAAGGCAAAAGTTTCTCAGGTGCAGTATCAAATAAACATCGATTGCAACGAAAAGGGCACCAACCAAATGATAAAAAACGCATTTCTAACAACATAGGACCCGCAAAAAGGTAGTAAATATAGATTCCCAAATCCACCCAACCGACAAAAGTTCCATAACCAACTCCAAACTATAATTAACCGGTTTAGCTATCTCTTCCTGAAACACCAATAACATAGCCAAAAAGATAAAGACCCATTACCCAAATCAGACTTAAAAGATTCAATTACAACTACCCAGGAGAGAATTCATAAAAAAGACAAGAAAGAAATGGGCCACAGACCTTGGAAAAATAGGTAACAGCAGCTGGAATTTTTTATAGCTGTGATCAATTAGCTTCAAAATGCTTTCTGGGTATAAAGCATTGCAAATGAAGAAACGGAATTTTGAAAAAACAAAGACCCGGAATTATTGGGTTTGTGCATATGAATGTGATCATGCACTAGCAACACAATGAATTGCAGAGAGAGAGAGAGAGAGAGAGAGAGGTTGGTTTGGTTTCTGGACAGAACCAGAGTTGGGACCTTAAAAGGTATACATTAGCCTTTAATGAGAGATGCACGTGGTATCTGCCACTGCCACACCGCTCTCGTTTATAGTTGTAGTAGCTCCCAGCTACCCTCCTCTTCTCTCAAATCATTCATGCGGGTCCAAAACCAAAAACGACTCAAACTGGTCATTTTCCCTCTCTCTCTTTCTCTCTCTTAAAACTAATTTTTTGGGTTAACCAACACATGAAAGAAAGCGAATTCTTTTTACATCAAAAAAAAAAACCCACACATGACATCATATGAATGAATCAATTTTCTAAGGAGTTGGTCTTGACTGTGAGTTGGGTGGTGTAGTCGACCAACCCTTCCTCCTATTATTAGATGTGTCACATTTCAAGCCATACTCCTCTAGTCCTCTTACTCTTCCTACTTTTTTTTTTTATTTCTTCTTCTAAAAGCGATAGTTTAGATTTTTATTTATTTTTATTTAAGTTATAACTAATCTCTTTTTTGAGTTCTCGCATAATTTTTGTGCCACAAATTTAACATAACAGATTATGAGAAAGTGTTTGTCATTTCATTTTAATTACCTTAAAATTATGGTAAAAGTTGTGACACATTAATTGACTAAATATTTTTGTTTCTCCTTGGTATCTATTAGATGATACATTTTTGCTTTTATTTTATTGGAAAGTGGGGTCAATAAATAACATATTGATTGGGAAAAGGTGTTGTAGGTGGAATTTTGTTTAATAAAATAAGGACTTGGGGATGGGGGTATTAATTTTGCATGAGGTTGGCTTATAGTTGGGGGTTAGGTTCATCTATGCCATGACATGCCATCCTCACCTCACATTTGTTATGTTCTAGTCGCCTGCATTCTTTTGAGCTTAATAATTTAATGACAAAGAAAGGGTTATGGCAGACCCAACTACTATCGGTAAAATTAAATGGTTCACACTAAATCATGGTTTGGATTGGATGATACAAGGAAATGGGGTTCCTTTGAAAGTTGATAAAGTGTTCTGAACTGAGAAAAAGCCATCTCGTAATCTAATTGAACAATTCTTGGAAGATTATAAACTGACATGAATGTTGAAAAGTAACATTGAAACATATTATATTTAATCTCATTCCTTAAATCTGATTGAACATCGTACTCAACGACTTGATGTTATGTATTACACTGGTCATTACCAATGTTAATAACTATATGAATTTTTAATAGAGCTAGTAGTAGTAGGGATGACCAAACCTATAGGAAAATGGGTAACCGGCCTGACCCGCCCAGTTTATGCGGGTTTTACCCAATCCGGTAGGAAAATCGGGTATTTGCTTCAGGTTTTCGTGCATGTCCAAACTTTTCGAATCGAGTACAAGTATTCTGTATTTTTTTTTTAACATTTTCTTTTTCTTTTTTCTAAAACAACTAGGTTGGGCCACAAGTGCAAGGCACATTGTGTTAGGGACATATTTGATGTAATTGGCTAATCTTTTGACAAAACGCACTATACTTGTAATTTGATAGATCTAGGATGAATTTAGTACTTCAAGAAACAAATTTTTAAGTTTAGTATTGAAGCCATGCAAGTATGACCAAGAAATAAGTGAAGAAGTGTTGTTCATTAAAGCTCGTTAAATGTCTCGACAGAATCATTTTTGTAGAAGATTAATGTTGAAGCTTGACAGAAGCTGTATCTGTCAAGAATTATGAAATTAGAATTTTCAGATCTGATTACACCCATATCCTTGAGTATTTGTGTAGGGTTTCTTTTCTCACAATCGTAAAAATATATAAAGATTATTTTAAGGGCCGTCTCAAGGTTGTTGCACTTGTTGTTACACGCATATCGTGATCGGAGACAAAAATTGCTCTAATTCATCTTTTTCTTTGTAGAAGCTACTGCATCTTTACACCAAAGGTTTTGTGACCAAGGAGCTTCTTGATCTTCATTGTTGATGAACTGAAGAACTTTGCAGCCAACATCTTCTTCAAGTTGGTGTGTTAGTCATATGCTGGGATCCGTGCATCATTGGTTAATCACGTACTGGGATTCGTGCATTGAATTGAGATATTGCCGCTACAATACAAGTCTAATTGGGTATTGGGCTAAGGGTTCAACTGTAGGTTGGTATTAGGTACTAGGATTCCTTTTACTTGTAACTGCTTGTGATTGATAATAGTGGATTCTCGAGAGTGATAACCTTAAATTCACCTGGTGGGGTTTTGCCTCAGAGGTTTTCCTCATTTGTAAACAAATCAGCGTGTCAAATTTATTTTCCATGGCATTTAGTTTTTTTTTTTTTTTTAGAATCAGGCCTCAGCCTATGCAAAAGTTTTATTAAGAACCTGAAAAATCAGCAATAACAAAGGAATCTATATCAAACAGAACATCCTCCATCCAAACTAACAATGGAAAAGATAAACAAGCTCTCTGAGTTAAGGCATGGGCTACAAAATTGCCTTGCCGAACAATGTGAGCGAAAGAAAAACTCCTCAAAGAGTTTACACAAACTAAAGTATCTTTGACTGTATGGCCAAAGGAAGAGCAGAACATATCCTCATTTTTAAGAGCCTTGATCACAACTTCAGAGTCTCCCTCAAACTGGCAGCTTTGTATTCCAATCTCATGTGCAAAAATTGCAACCCTTCTTGCTGCCATCATCTCTAGACAGTCCACAGAATGTGGTTTTTTTATTTTCTCAGCTAGTGCCGCTAGTACCTGTCCTGAGGAGTCGCATATCACAATCCCGATCCCAGCTTCATCACATTCATCAAACCATGCTCCATCAAAGTTGGCCTTGAAATCCCCTGCTTGAGGAGGGGTCCATTTGCACCTTCGTGTCCGTCTCACCCCCTTATGACCTTCACGTACTGACTGCACCTGCTGCACTGAGTTTTTTGCAGCTACTCCCACTCTGCTCAGTGGTAAAGTCCTATCATTCAACCTAACTTTGTTCTGATGATTCCAAATGAACCATGCCGTGGTCCCAAACAGCTCACCCATACCAAGTTTTGTCACACATAAGTCCACAAAATCCATGAATGACCCATGTGCTGCCATTGCCTCATTCACCCAACTAAACTCCACATTCCATACACTTCTCACCACTTCACAATTCCACAGAGCATGCATCGTGTTTTCTGGAAATTTTCCACACAGCTAGCATAGAGAATTCGCAACAATTTTTCGCTTCATCAGGTTTGTTTTTGTTGGCAGACAATCAGTACAAGCTCTCCACAAAAAATGATTAATTTTTCCAGGTACCTTCAAACTCCAAATTCTAGACCATAACACTGACATGCCTTGTTTGCTAGAACCCGAAGCTTCATCCTTTCTTTCCTCCTCACGCAGCAGCTTGTATCCCGACTTCATTGAATAAATGCCACTCTTCTCTAAGCTCCAATAGAAGTAATCGGTCTGAGGCACTACACATAGAGGTAAAGCCTTGATTTTCTGCGCTTCATAGGGGAGGAAAATAGAGTCAATCAGCTGCCCATTCCAACTAGTTTTGTCGGGAGTCATCAACTCAGCAGCCCTCAAATTCCTGTCCACACTCGAGTGAACATAATTAATCTTCCCACCCCCTGACCCAGGCAGCCAGCAATCTTCAAAAAATTTGATAGATTCACCATCACCCACCCTCCATTTTGCTCCCAATGCAATCACTTTCCTAGCCTTTATAATGCTCTTCCATGCGTAAGAACCAGATTTGTGGGTAGCATCAAAGATGGAGCCATTGGGGAAATATTTTGCCTTAAAGACACGGTAGAACAAAGAGCTTGTGTCATGACTAAGTCGCCAAACCTGTTTTGCTAACATAGCATCATTGAACTTTGTCAATTCTTTAAACCCTAAACCTCCTTCTGCCTTTGGTTTACAAAGTGTCTCCCAATTTTTCCAATGGATCTTCCTTCGTTCCCCTCGTTGCCCTCACCAAAATTTTCTAATTAACATTTCAATATCCCTACACAAACTACTTGGGAGCTTAAAACAACCCATTGCAAAGGTTGGAATTGCTTGAACCACTGCCTTCAAGAGCACTTCCTTACCTGCTTGTGACACTAATTTCTCCTTCCACCCTTGTAATTTCCCCCACACTCTATCTTTGATGTAATTTAAACTTGCTCTTCTATTTTTCCCCACCACTGCAGGTAGCCCCAAATACTTCTCACATTGCTTTATTTTAGGCACACCAAGTAATACTTTATTTTAATTGGTGATTTTTTTTGTACTACCACGCTATTGCATGTTAAATTGACTTAATTAATTAACTTGGATAATTAATTAATTAATTTGCCAAATGGGTCAATACATTTTTGGCCTATCACATTGCATGTGCTTGCCATGGTAAAAGAGATGAGTGATTAAAGTTAAATTTAGAGTTTATTTCTAACACATACTAAAAATATAAATCATTTAATTTTTTAATTACTTAGAAAAAAAAATAAAAAAAATACAATAAAAAGAGACATTAATCTATCTACGAAGATTTTTAAAAATTTAAAAAAAAACACTAAAATAAACTATATTATAAACATATTATCGAAACTTTAGTGAGCCACCAAACTTTAATGGAGTTTCATGTAGATTAAATTATCAAAATGCAAACATATATTGAGCTACTTGGCATAAGAAAGAAATGTAAAGTATAAATTTTATTATATTAAAATACAAAATTATGATAGATGGCCAAAATAGTTAAAATAGATTCTGAATTTTGTTTTGAATTTCTTAAAACAAAATGAAATAAAATTTTAAGTTTCTAAGACATAGCTAACAAAATTTTATCTAAAGTAGGTTAACCTAATTAATGAAAAATTAACCATTTGTCACAAACAAAAAAATGGCTACCTAGCGCAACCACAAATCTTAAACACAAATTTTATTATATAGCATATGATAGTAATAAAATCTTGAATGTCCCACTTTTTTTTTTTTTTTTTGAAACCTAGAATGTCCCACTTTAAATCAATATAATTCATTTTCACTTTAAATTCAAACTGTTACATAATAGTCATGCCCCATTTGTTGTAATTAAAAAAAAGTAGGTCAAAATACGAAGAAGACCCTAGGGGAATTGGGTCAATCACAAACAAATCCCATGTACTTTAAATTTTGTGTTTTTGACTTTTGAGACGTAGGAAATGACAAATCTGACCTCTCCATCTCACTTCCATCAATCATCACTAATAGAAAGTGCAATGCTATATACACAATAAATTTTACAATAGTTGATTTAACAAATTTTTATTGGTTCTTATTTAAGTTCACCATTAATGTCATTTTTTGTTTACTTACAACTAACAATTTGCCACATGAATAGTTGCGAAAATTTAGATGTCTATAAACTTTCTCCCAATAGAAATGTGTGTGTGTGTTAGTTGCATAGGGTTTAGAAAAGTGGTGCCACACAAGCCAAACAAAAATAACCTAATACAAGTCAAGTGTGCCACAGGGCACATCATATCATCATATCATCATATCATATACTATATAATAAAAATTGGGCTAAGAAGTAGTGGTTATGCCAAGTAACTTTACCAAATTACAATAATATTTTGAACAAAAACAATTTTTTAAATAGAGATAACAACTTATTTGTTCTTATCAGTTTATTTAGATAAAATAGCAATAAGTGTTTTAACAAAACATGAAACATGCATCTAAGTTTCAGTTAATAATCTCTCAAAAAAAAAGTTTCAGTTAATAGAGACAACAACTTATTTATTCTTATCAACTTCTTTAGATAAAGTAACAATAAATGAAGAAATTATATAGTCCTTATGATGGACCATGTCACTTATCTACCATTCTACGTCATTTTAAACATAAACTGACTGCTGACTTAGCAGTTTTAAATAGGCAAGAGTCTTTTAGTGGAATGGTAAATAAATGGCATGGTCCACCTTGAAAACCTTATAATTTATCCAATAAGTGTTTTAACAAAACATAAAACATGCAACATGCATTTAAGTTTCGGAAATTTAAATCCTCCTCCAACTAAAAATCTATTATCAAAATTTCAAAACTTATATATTTGTGGTCTTTCCATAGAATCTCTCCTGCACCCACATTTTTGCTTTTTTTTTTTTTCTTTTTTTCAAGTTGCTACTTTCGCATATGTATTTGTATTGAAAGGATATACATGTTGTATAGATTCATAAGAGTTGATAAATTTATGTGATAATCTATCTCTCTCTCTAACAAAATTTTTTTCCTAATAAACAACTACTCTCATTAATTATTAAATTATTTATTTATTAATTGTTAGGATATATTTTCTCAAATTAAAGGATAAAATTAACAATACTTTAATTTACATTAAAAAAAAAACTTTATCATTTAAATTTTAACAAATTTAAATTTTATTCAAACTAAAAGTCTATTATAGATTTTTTTTAACTTCCTTCCCTAGAAAAAAATAAATAAATTCTAAACTAAAATCCGGAATCTCATACAACACCCCACGTTTTTTCCCCTTTAAGTTTCATCTTACATTTTATTAATTATTTTTAAAAAATTATTTTATTAATTGTCAAGATATATTTCCTCGAATCGAGGGATAAGATTTAATTATAATTTAATTTAACTAAAACTTTTTCATTTAAGTTTCAAAATTTTAAATCCTACTAAAAATTTGTTATCAAAATTTCAAAACTTTATATATATTCACCAATGGTCTTTCCATAGATTCCTTCTTGCACCACACATTTTTTTTTTTTTTTTTTCAAGTTGCAACTTACACATGTGTTTTTGTATATGATAGTTTTGATTAAATAAATTCATCTTACTTATTGTTATTTACTTCTAAATTTTCATATATGAATATTATGTCAAAGAAAGTTTACTATAAAGAAGAAAAATAAGGGACATCCATATAAATGATTGGTTTATCTTAATTAAGTTATTTATTTTTTATTTTTTAAATTCTCAACTTTTTGAACTATTTTTTGTGTTTTAGGTTTTGGTTATTCTATGTATTTAGTTTGTAAATATTTTGATCTATTCAATTGACTATCACTACGAAAAATCAGGTTCAAAACATGTCTTTCATGTGCTGTAGTGCAATTTGATTCCAAGTTATTTTTACTTATTGATTGTTAAGAGTTTATTGATGTTTATCTATTTTTATATTTTAAAATTCTATTTTTGCTTCGTGTTAATTTCTTAGTATGCAGAATCCCTCCCGTATCCTTTTAGAACATATAATTTAAGGTTCATGTGAACTTTTTCATAACTGCATTTTATCGAAAGTCTAATTAAATTCAATTTAGAATTCCTCCTATATCCTTTTAGATCATAGATAATATTTGACTAAATTAGATCCATCAGTCCAAATTCCTATATAAGTCTATATTTACTTAACTTCTTTTTCATTTTTTTTAAGTTTCAAAATTTGGATTGTTTTTCATTATAGAATTAGGATTTTAGCTTAATTTTGTTTTCATTAATTTTTGCATTTGTAATATTAATATATGTGTTCTTAAAGGCTAAAACACAACAATATAATTAGAGACATTACTCAAGTTGTATAAATTAGGGTGTTAACCATTTGATTAAAATCAACACTAAAACAGATGATTTAAATATCAAAATAAGATTTGAAAATAAAATTTCTTTAGGTGTACAAATACAATTGATTTTTTTAATCTTTAAGTTTGGAATTAATTATTTTAGGATAACCTTATTTATACAAGTATAAGAAAATATTTAACTGCTCAAATTCAAATCACTATCTTCATTAATAAATAAGGAATTATAAAAAAATTAGAAAAGTTTTTGCAATCATTTTAATTAGAGATATTATATATAAAGACAAATATACAAAATTATGCGTTTTTATATAATAATAATCATTCATTTAGTTAGAAACGAGTTATAAAGTTATGTAATAATAACTCATTAAGTTATTATTTTTCAAAAAAATATATATATAAAGAAATTCATGACTAAAGTCATGCAGTGCATGAGACTTTCACAGTACATATATAAAGCTCAATAGCTATAAGTAGTTAGAGATGGAGCATTCAAACCCTAATTTCTTCATAAAGGAAAATAAGACAATATCATTAAACTATAAAACTCTTTACCTCCGAAGATGTATTTGAGCGTGCCATCAAGTCTAAAAATTAATTTGCCTCATTTTCCATGAATGTAGGGCTTTCTTGAAATGATGGTAAGCGTGTGAAAGTTCTCTTGCGTGTATGATTTGGTCATACAAAAGGTAGTTTGACAATAACATTTGTGGTTATACATTAGACATAACTATATTCCTGATCAATTTGAGAAGGAAAAAAAAAAAAATCTATATCCATGGTTAATTTTCCAATTTGATTGCCACATTAATTTCACCTCATATAGGCGTTTAAACTTTGAAGTGTTTTTTCTTCTCCTCTAAAAAAAAAAAAAAATTAAAATTAAAAAAAGTGTTTTGTCTTCTTTTTTTTTTCTTTTTTTTTTCCTGCATTTCTTATTAAATATGCGTTTCCAAATTAAAAAAATCAGCTTATTTTACTATTAAGCTTATTTTTGCTACTATTTATAGGTTTTCTGTACATTTTGGTATTATTCTAGATCTCATTGTACTATTTTAACTAACTTTTATCTTATATACAATATTTTCAACAATTTTTTTTTTTTTAATTTCTTCAAAATAAGCGGATGCTAACTAATTCTTTATATAGTGGTCGCAAGCTTATGAATTGGCTTGTCAATTTCTATTGTGCGATGTCAGTCAGCTCTGATACTTAATTTCTTATGTGTCTAACTTGCTGCAGATCATTTTATCTCAAGAGAAGAACATTCAGAGACTTAACGAACTTGTGCGGAGTCTCCGAGAACAATTGCAGCGGTGCAGAGACAATAATAAGACTACAGACCTTATGACTGAATATGTTATTGATTCTGGGAAACTAGGCTGGGACCATGCAAGTTCCTGTTGGTGTGCTTAAATTGTAAAAATTCACCCAGGTTTCAGTTTGGTGCAAGTTCCATACATCTGCAGATTCACTATGCTGAAGGCCCATTTGCCCTTCAATCTTCACTGATATGAAGATGCCATTAGTATTTAAGGGTCACTATGGATCACTATAATGGTAATTATAATAAATTGAAAATCATTAATAGTTGTACACCGTATTAAATGTAAAGCTATTACAGCTACAATTCTATTGAAGCAATTCCTATGAATGATTGGGATTAATAATTGTAGACAGCAACATTAGCAATATCGAGTTCCAAAAATAAAAGCATTATGCTAGATACTTTGGAAATAGGAATGTTTTGCTACCTAGTTTAAAAATAAATGATATTTACTATTTAGTCATTTTGTCCCAAACTTGCTTATACACGGTTTTAATCATTTTCTTGTGACATTAGTTCCTTAGGAGCATCTATTTCTATAAAAAAAAAAAAAAAATTCCTTGGGAGCATCTCTTATAATTCATAGGACTTTAGATAGTGTTCATGCTTGTAAATTGTAAGTGCTTCGTTGTAGTTTTGTTACTCACTGTAATCTTGTTTGTATAAGTTTAATTCAGTTTGATTCAAGTTCTTAATTATTAATCGTGCTTCATCCATTATACATTATCTTTGATCTATTTACTTAGGCTATGAGATGTTTTCATTACTTTGCATAGTTTACCTTCGAACTGCTCTGTTTACAATCAGATTTAGTTGCTTGGAATCCATTGGCATTTAATCTTACTTAGAAGTTTAGTTCTAGTACTTGATATATATCTACTAGCTTCATCACACACACTTCGCACGTGCGATGAAGCTTTTTTATTTTTAGTGGTCCTATTTTGTAGAAAAGAATTTGTGTTTTTTTATTTTATATATATATATAATTTTTATTAAAATGTAATTTATAAATGAATAAATCAATTTGAAAATTAATAGGAAAGTTGTCATGTTTTTTATATATACTAGCCTCTGAGCACACGCGCAGAGACTCTTTTATTTTTTGGGTAAAGGTTAATTTAGAGCATTTATCATAATTTGAGATTATTACATTTTTCAATCACAAAAAAAAAAAAAAAAAAAAACTAGGGGTGTGATGAAATCTTTTTTCTTACATTTTTGTAATTGAAAAATGTAGTAATCCCAATTTATAATAAATGCTCTAAATTAACCCTTACCCAAAAAATAGAAGAGTCTCTGAGCACGCGCGTGAGGCTAGTATATATAAAAAATATGACAACTTTCCTATTAATTTTCAAATTGATTTATTCATTTATAAATTACATTTTAATAAAAATTATATATATAAAATAAAAAAACACAAATTCTTTTCTACAAAATAGGACCACTAAAAATAAAAAAAACTTCATTGCACGTGTGAAGTGCGTGTGATGAAGCTAGGTGCGTGAGGTTTAATACATATAAGTAAAGTTTCTCACCCAAACTTATCTAATATTCCATTCCAATGACTCCTCAATGCAATCCAAAAAATTTGTGCGTACGTGAACCTGAAAAAGATAAAAGAATTAGGGTTAAACCAAGTATTTAAAAAAAAAAATTTAATCAACAAACCATAGTTAGAATTTAACTCTATCATGAACTCTTTAAAATCTAATCACCAAATCATCAACTATTTAAATAAATAAATAAAATAAAATTTAACGCCAAAAACATATAAAATGATGGTAAAAAAAAAACTAAAAAACTTCAATGCCAAAAACATATACAATGATGGTAAAAAAAAATTTCTTAAAAAGAAAAAAATACGTAGAAGGAAAAAAAAAAGTGAGGAAACAGAAGATAAAGATTTTTTAGAATTTAACTCTATCATGGACTCTTTAAAATCTAATCACCACATCATCAACTATTTAAATAAATAAAAATTTAACGCCAAAAACATATACAATGATGGTAAAAAAAAAAACTAAAAAACTTTAACGTCAAAAACATATACAATGATGGTCTAAAAAAAACCTTAAAAAGAAAAAAAATTACGAAGAAGGAAAAAAAGAAGAAGTGAGGAAATAGTAATTGATCATTGATATTTTGATCATTAATCAGGGAGTATTGTAGTAACTATTTTTATTTCAATTCAAATTTTCAAAATTACATTTAAAAAAAAAAAAGAGTTAACGTGATACATATTAAAAAAAAAAGGGTAAAACTCAAAAAAAGTCGATCATAAACCAAAGAAAAGAAAACAAAGAGGAACTTGCAAAAGATAGAACCTGAAAATTTGTTGGTTGAATGCTTCTTTTGTAGCATAAGGCAGCCCTGTCTTTGGATCACAATACCTACAACATGAAATGACAATTCATTAAGAAGTACAGTGGTAGAGGATACGAAGGAACCATTCATTTCAAAATTACATTTAAAAAAGAAAAAAAAGAGAGAGTTAACGTGATACATAAAAAAATAAAAAGAGAGAGAGTAGAGCTCAAAGAAAGTCAATCATAAATCAAAGAAAAGAAAAGAAAGAGGAACTTGCAAAAAATAAAACACAAAAATTTGTTGGAGCCTCTGACAATAAATGCCTTTAATCTAAAGAAAAAGAAAAGATGGTGTAGAGCGAAACTAAATGTCTTCAATCTGAAGAAGAATGAGAGATAGAAAGTGAGATAGAAACTGCAAAACGTACGTGAGTTTACGAGTTTTAAAGTGTAGGAGTTTTAATTTACATATTTATCCCTGTTAGTTGAAAACTTGTAAGTAAGTATGATTAGGGTACTTTAGGCATCCAAAATGGGAAATCTAAATAGGGGAAACCCCTTAAATAGTAGTATAGATAATTTTTATTTCAAGAATCTAATTTATAAGTGTTTTTTTTTTTAGAATGAATCTAATTTATAAGTGGATAAAGCAATTTGAAAATTAACAGTCTTATTTTTTAGGCAATGCTTTAGTGGGAGTTAAAGTTGCATTTTTTTTATAAAAAAAAAAGACCTTGTTGAAAGAGAGTACACTAATTGATGATTGAGAGGAGAATGACTAAAAACCGAGAGCTATCGAGAGAGAAGGAAGCTGAACTTCTCAGGAGTAAGAAGAAGGTGAAGGAAGGACACCATGCTGAGTTCAATGATGGTGTAAGTGAGAGTGCTCACTCATAGGAAGGCCAGAACGCTTGGGGGGGTAAGAAAACCTTCAAAGACAAATTGGTGGGGGAGATTCCAGGTGCTTATGCCAAGGCTTTTGAGTTCTCAGACCTCATGGATATGGAGGCGGAGGCGGAGTCAAACAAGGAGGTTGAAGAGCTCCGTGCGGGGTTAGTGGCGGTGAAGCTCACGAGAGAGACTAAACTTCGTATTAGAAAACCATGGGCAAATGCGTTGATCATTAAGCTGTATGGCAGAGCGATTGGTTTTAACTTTCTCCAGAGTAAACTCAATCTACTGTGGAAACCATCTGGGACATTAGACTGTCTTGATCTTAGGAAGGAATTTTATTCAGTGAGATTCTCATTGAAAGAAGACATGGATGCAGTGCTTAAAAATGGTCCGTGGTTTATTAGTGGTCACTTTCTATTCATTAGGCCATGGGAGCCATTTTTTAAGCCAGCTTGTGCTAGTGTCTCTTCTATAGCGGTCTGGGTTAGATTACACGAATTGCCTATGGAGTTTTATGAGACGGAAGTGCTGAAACAAATAGGTGAATCCATAGGGAGAGTCCTTCGGATTGACTCCCATATTGCCATGGAAGCCAGAGGGAGGTATGCAAGGCTTTGCCTTCAGCTAGATGTCAACAAGCCTTTTGTCATTACTGTCCTCATAGGTAGGTTCGAGCAACCTGTGGTTTACGAAGGGCTGCATAAACTTTGTTTTTCATGCGGTAGGATTGGGCATAGGAAAGAAGCATGTCCATTCACCATTAAAGGTCCTGAGCCGCTGGTGGAGGGTGAGCCAATGAGAAGCGGAGAGGAAAGGAGGATGTACCAAGAAGCAAACCAACGTGGAGTGCATGACCTGTCCCGTACAACATCAGGTAGTGGCATAACGAAGGACAGAGGTGCTGGCGAGGAAGACGACAAGTATGGCCCTTGGCTGCTAGTGACACGCAAGAAGCCTAGGCAGAAGAAGACAAACAATTCTGTTAAGACTGGGGACCATTTTAACCATAGGGTGGGCCAAACTGATCGTGGGCTGAGGCAAGAGTCGAATAATAAAATAAGGGGCTGGATGGATAGTAATAGGAATGCTGAGGACATTGGGCCTGAGGATATGGGCTGAGAACTGAACCTTGGTGTTAAAAAGGTGGACAAACATTCAGTACTCCGATTCAGCCCTTCAGTTAAGGGCAAAAAAGAGATTGCGAGACGTAGGCCAGGTAAGTGGATAACTATGCCAGACACAAGGGAAATAGGAAAGCACACTTCATACACTACACCTATCTGGACCTCTCGGGATAGAAACGGCAACGGTGATGGCTCTTTGGATCTCTTTCAGTTCAAAGCAAAGGGCTAAGCCGAGCTGGACCTTGATCCTCTTCGGAAGGGCTGTGGAGAGTCCGGTAGAGGCTGTTGTGGAGAGCTGAGCAAAGTCAAATCTCGGGATGGGAAGCCTTGTCCGGAAGATGGTAATAACGCAGAGAGTCAAGGTCTCGTGGACAGAGGACAATACAAGGAGGGGATTTCGACCTCTCACGAAGTCAATTTGGGAAAAGAATCAACAAATGGTGTGGAGGGTGCCATCCCAAATGTTGTAGGTCCTAGTATATTGCGAAGGAAAGCTAAAGGAGAAGAGCTAAGAGTGAAGAAGGTTAATAGCTCCAATGGAGAATCGGCTTCCATCTCTGGTCTTCAGCACCCGTGCCATGGTGAGGGAGATGAATTTGTGTGTGTGGGAGAAGCTGGTATCTCTGTGCACAGGGAAGGGAAAGATAAAGGAGATGATGGCTTTGATGGGATGGAATTTGAGGAGGGTAGTGGAGATTGTGCACTCTCTAGGTGATTGTTCCTCTGATTTTATTCATTTATCCATGAATATTATAGTGTGGAATTGTAGGGGTGCTCTGAAGTCCAATTTTCAGAGTCATATTAGGGAGTTGGTAAGGAGTTATAATCCTGCTGTTTTGGTAGTTATGGAAACGCGGATTGGGGGAGACAGAGCTGAGCAGATTACTGACTGCCTCCCATTTGATGGTGCAATTCGTACGGATTCGATTGGCTTCGCAGGAGGTATTTGGTTGTTGTGGAATTCTGATAGAGTGGAGATTGTGCAGCTCGCAAACACGAAGCAAGAAATTCATGTCGAAGTCAACGTATTACCTTCTAACCTTTATTGGATCAAAACTGCTGTGTATGCTAGTCCTAGGTTTGCTGAGAGGCAGGTGTTGTGGGAAAACCTTGCTAAAGTTGTTGACCTCCATAATAAACCGTGGATAATTGCGGGTGATTTCAATGAGGCCTTAGCAAAAGGTGATAAATTTGGGGGTAGACCGGTTAGCATTAGTAGATCCCTGTTGTTTAAGGAGTGCATTGATAAGTGCAACATGGTGGATATGGGTTTCAGTGGACCAAGATTTACATGGACTAATAGAAGGGAAATCAGTGGTCTTATCCAAGAGAGAATTGACAGATTTTTTATGAATCCTAACTGGTGCCTTCTCTACCCAGATGCTAAAGTGTCGCATTTAACCAGGTGTCATTCGGATCATTGTCCCGTATTGATGGAAACAAATCCCACTAGACAGTTGTTCCTCACTAGGCCTTTTAAATTCCAGTCCTTTTGGTTGTCTGATCCCTTCTTTCCTAATGTGGTGAATCAGGCTTGGCAGCAGCCTCGCAAGCTTATGGAAGCAATTGAAGTATTTTCCAGGCAGGCCAGCATATGGAATAAAAATCATTTCGGGAATATTTTCCAGAAAAAGAAAAGATTGCTAGCCCGGCTTAATGGAGCGCAGAGGGCTCTGGCCAATCAGCCGTCTTCTTCGTTAGTGGCTTTGGAGAATCAGCTTATTAAGGAGCTGGATGTGGTGTTAGATCAAGAGAAGGAGTTGTTGGCCCTTAAATCCAGAATTAATTGGATGATTTTGGGGGATAGGAACACATCCTTTTACCACGTCTCAGCCCTTGCTCGCCGGAAACGTAATTGTATCACTGCAATTAAGAACGATGTGGGGGAATGGTTGACTGAGGAAAGGGAGGTGGCAAATCATATCAGAGAAGGTTTTATTAAAATTTATACTACATCTCAAGAGGCAGCAACCCAGGATTTCAGGTATAATGCAATGGCAACCCAAGCTTTCGAATGAAGAGAAGAGTAGTATTAGCCACATGGTGACGGAGGAGGAAATTAAAGCTGCTCTCTGGTCTTTAAAGCCTTTAAAGCCCCCGGCCCGGATGGGCTTCACGTTGGATTCTTCCAAAGATTCTGGCTTGTTGTGGGTAGGTTGGTTTATGAGGAGGTGCATGCCGTTTTTAGACATAAATCAATTCCGGAGTACCTGAATAGAACTAACATTGTTCTCATTCCGAAGACTAAAAGACCTGAATCCATTGGCAATTACCGCCCCATAAGTTTGTGTAACTCTGTATATAAGATAGTTTCCAAGATTCTTGTGGGAAGGATTAGACCACTGTTAGATCAGCTTATTTCCCCATGCCAAGCGGCTTTTGTGCCAGGTCAGAGGGGAGTCGATAATGCAATTATTGTGCAGGAGATAATCCACACCATGGGGAGAATTAAGGGGAAAGGTGGTTATATGGCTCTCAAAATCGACTTAGAGAAGGCATACGATAAACTCGAATGGAGCTTTATAAGGGGTATGTTGATGAGATATAACTTTCCAGATAACCTCATTGAGATTATTATGAGTTGCATATCTTCTGTCTCGACATCGTTTCTTTTTAATGAAGGGAGTCTTGAACCTTTTAGGCCATCTAGAGGTATAAGACAGGGGGACCCGCTGTCCCCGTACATATTTATCCTCTGTATGGAGTTCTTAGGTCAGTTTATTCAAGAGAAATGTGAGGCTAAAGTGTGGTGTCCAGTGAAGGCTTCTAGGAGTGGCCCTTCCTTCTCCCACCTTTTTTTTTGCCAATGACTTGGTGTTCTTTGCTAAGGCCAATGCAGATAATTGTAGTGCTATTAGAGAGGTTCTTGACACTTTCTGTAGGTGCTCCGGGCAAACAGTGAGTGATACTAAGTCAAGGGTTTATTTTTCGCCAAATATTAATCAAGATGATAGGGAGGCTTTTAGTGATATCCTCGGCTTCCATCAGACGGAGTGCTTGGGGGAATACCTAGGCTTTCCTATTAAGCATAAAGGAAACAATAACCAGGACTTCGGTTTTGTGTTGGATAGAGTGAAATGTAAGCTTGCGGGCTGGAAGGCTAACCTTCTATCCATGGCTGGGAGAGCAGTGCTGATTCAAGCCTCATCGTCAGCGATTCCGGCATATATTATGCAAAGTAACCTGCTGCCTGGTAAGGTGTTGGAGGGTATTGATAGGGTTAACAAAAACTTTTTGTGGGGTTCAACTAAAAATAAGGGGAAAATGCATTGGGTGGGTTGGAAGAAGGTTACAAGACCTAAAGATGAAGGGGGATTGGGGCTTCAAACAGCAAAAGGAAGAAATACAGCGCTTTTGGCAAAGCTGAATTGGAGATTCCATACGAAAGATAAGGCACCATGGGCAAAGGTTCTTAGAATGAAGTATTGCAACCCTCAAAGGTTAAATGCAAGGAATGCAAGTAAGCTCCCTAGTTCTAGAATTTGGAAAGGAGTTTTGCAGGGAGAAGAAATCTTTAAAAAAGGAATTAAATGGCTTTCGGGTTTTGAGAGTAATCTGGATTTTTGGAAAGATAATTGGTCTAATTTTGGTCCTTTAAGGAATATCATCCAGGGTCCATTGACTAGAGAGGCCTCCAATTTGAAGATTAAGGATGTGGTGGATTATAATGGTAGATGGGATTGGTCTTCAGTCCAAATGACCTTTCTAGATGAGATTTTTAGAGACATTAAGGCCATTCCAGTTCCGCTTACTGCCAGATTAGAGGACAGATTGGCTTGGAAGTACTCGGATAAGGGGGATTTTGATCTCATGAGTGCGTACACGATTGCAACGGAAGGCATAAGAGATGTTCCTTTCAATGGAAAGTGGATTTAGAAATTGAAGACAATGCCTAGGATTCAAATCTTTGTCTAGAAATGTATGCATCATAGTCTTGGAGTCAACCAATCTTTATTGGTTAGAGGGATGCAAGTGGAGGCCGGCTGCCCTAGATGTCATCGTGAAGAAGAATCCATTCTCCATATGTTGCATGACTATCCTTTAAGTAAAGCTGTGTGGCTCCATCTAGGCAAGCAGGTAGACAATTCTAATTTCTTCACTTTGAGCCTGCAGGATTGGCTAAACACTAATGCTATATCAACGCTCCATCATAAGCCTGGTCCTTTGCCTTGGAATCATGTGTTTCTCTTTGGTATATGGCTAATTTGGAAAGATAGAAACCTTTGTACCTTTAGAAACATAATCCAAATCCCAACTTGGGCCAAGAAATTGTGGAGCGTGCTTTGGAGTATTTTTTATGTGCAAGCAATTCGCTAGTTATTAAGCAGACTATTCCAAGGAGCATCAGATGGGAGAAGCCGAGAGCTGGCTGGCACACCTTGAATACGGATGGCTCAGTAGCAAGTAACTCTGGATCAGTGGGTGGAGGTGGGCTCATTAGAGATGAAAAGGGTGATTGGGTAACGAGTTTTGCAAGGAGGATTGGAGGCACAACTTGTTTCATGGCGGAATTATGGGCTCTCCGTGATGGTTTGCAGCTGTGTTTACAACTTCATATTTAGTCTGTTACAATTGAGTTAGATGCTAAGGCCATTGTGGATGCCTTTAACTCCCATAATTACTCTAGTACTATTGTATCCACTATCATGGATGATTGCAGACACATGGCTACCCGGATTCCTCAGAAGGTATGCAGACATGTGTACAGGGAGGCTAATAAGTGCGCAGACTTCCTGGCTAGATTAGGTACTGTGCTTGAGAGTGATTTTGTTGTATTTCCTAGTCCTCCTGTGGACTTATCAAGTTTATTAGAGGCTGATGCCAATGGTCTGTATGTTACCAGGCTCTGCCCAGAGCCTTTGTTTGCTGTTTAGCTTTTAATGAATTTTCCCTTTTACAAAAAAAATTTTTTTTTTTTTGCATTTTTATCGAATTGTTCTTTAGTTTTGTCTTTACTTAGACATAGGGATGGAAGGACATTTTTGAACTAAAAAAATAAGGAATCCAAACAGAGGAAGCCCCTTTAAATAATAGTATAGATAGATACTACTATTTAAGGGACTTTTCTTGTTTGGATTCCTCATTTTCATGGTTCTAAAATGCCCATACATCCCTATGTTTAAGTAGAAACAAAACTAAAGGACAATCTAGTAAAAATACAACTCTAACTCCTACTAAAATATTGCCTAAAAAATAGGGTCACTCTTCTATTGATTTTCAAATTACTTTATCCACTTATAAATTAAAATTTCAAAATAAAATTATATATATATATATAAAAAACACATGTTTTTTTTTTTGCTATAAAATAGGACCACTAAAAAAAGCCTCACTTATAAATTAAATTTTCAAAATAAAAATTATATATACAATAAAAATGCTTTTTTTTTTTGCTACAAAATAGGACCACTAATAAATAAATAAAAAGCCTCATTCCATACGCGAATCATGTGTGATGAGGCTAGTCTATACTATTATTTAAGGGACTTCCTCTATTTGAACCGGATTTTTTTTATTTCAAAATATCCTTACACCCCTAAGTTTAAGTAGAGACAAAACTAAAGGATAATCCTTTAAAAATACATATTTAACTTGCACTAAAACATTGCCTACAAAATAGGAACACTCTTCCACTAGCCCACTTCTTCAAAACAACTATTTAGAAAGTTCAAATAAGAGAATTAGAAATGTAAAATAAATTGTTTTAAAATTTTCTAAATTTTAGATAACTTAAAAAAAAAAAAATTGCCTCAAATCCACGTTCCAATCCTATCAAAAAAGTAAAATAAAAAAAGTCCACGTTCATTCGGATAACAACTTCTTAAAAAACTGAAGCAGTTATAAAAATCTATGTTGCCATTTTTATTTTTAACCCAAGGGGTGAAGGTCTTGCCATTGTTTGACATCAAATATGATGACTACCCAACAACTACATAGAGTGGATGGCATTTTAACAAAAACATTTTCTCTTTCAATGTTTGTGCCTTCATGTGTAGGTGAATCTCATTTATAGGCAAGATCATGGTGGCCCTTCATATCAAAGGTCAGAATTTTTTTTTCAATTTTTTTTTTTGTTAAATTATGTTTCTCTTTTTGATCTGTCGTTTACTAACACATCAAATTCTTATCCTCTAAAACTATTTTTTTTTTACAGACTTACCCCTTGAACCTTAAAGGCTACGATTCCAATGAAAACTTTTCATTATTGAAAACGTGAAATGGCTTGCAACAGACATGAGATCATGCAAATTCTAACATACCAGAAGGGAGGCAAACATGGCTCTGCACATTCTCTGGCACACCCCAACCTCAAAGCCCAGTTTTTAGAAGCTCCTATGTATATGGCTTCAGGATATACCAGCCTCCATTGCAAATGTTATTTTTATTTTTTAATTGAATCATTGTTATGTTGGTTTTTGATGCAGCAATAAAATTATTCATCCTCTTCTTTTTCTTTTTTCAATTATTAGAAAAGTAGGCAAAAGAATAGAAATGAAGTTCCAAGAAGTGAAGAACATAGAAAAAAGGGAGGAATTTGTCTCTCTTTCAGAACCCACACATCGTGTGGGATACCGAATATGTTATCAAAGACAATATTAGCCTAAATATTTAGGACTTTTTAAGAGTTTTTTAGATCTCCTTCAGGTTTTCATTTTCTTTTTTTAAATATCTGATATTTACAAGGGTTTAACTTATCTTCAATACTTTTTCAAGTGAACATGTTCTTTTATTTCAAATATACAACTAGCGCGTGTGTTCAAATGCTAGTATTTTTTAAGGAATTAGTCCTTGATAAATTAGAATCCAATTTACTTGCTTTTCATAATTTATTGTTACTTCATTTCCTCATTCAAGCGTAAAAAATCCTCTTAGTTGAAACAATAATGAGACAAGTTCCATTAAACAAATTAGATAATCCATCCAAGCTCTTAATTATTTAATTCAAAACTTGGAACAAAACATTGAATCGCTTGTAATCATTTTGAACCCGTTAAAATTAAAGGTCATCTCAAACAAAAATAAATAAACCTTCATTTTTCCTCGTTCTAACAACCCGTTCGTACATTTTCAAAGAAGACCCATAAGTCAAAACCACTAGATACCAAAGTGTGCTTACTTAGAAATTAGAACGAGCTGCAATCAAATTAAGGCTTAATATACTGTGCTTTGAAAGAAAAAAAAAGTAATTTCAAACCACATTATCGCAAAGCCCACAATTTCCTGAAATAAGATAATCTTACAGTTTTATATCCTAGTAATAGACTCATTTAGTTATTTGATTTTTTTTTGCTATAATTTTTATTAAGTACATGTATATACTTATGTGCGGGCAGAGTTGTAGACATTATATGTCAAGAGAGAGAAAAATAAAAGTAAAAAAGTTTCATAAAAGCACTTAAGAGGTCATTTTTATAAGATTCTCAAAAAACAGGTTTCATTTTTATAAGAGAAAAGAAGACCAAATTAATTTAATAGTATAAAAGAGAAAAAAAAGACTATATTATTATTATTATTTTGAAGGAGTTGTTTTGGTTATTGAATTATGTGTCACAGTCATGGTTTTAAAAATCAAACTAGACCGGCCGGTCCAACCAGTTGAACCAAGAACCGGCAATCAGTTCAGTCCAAAAAAACCCCAATAACCAATCAATACCAACCAAAACTAGTCAAAAATCGGATTAAACTGAGAACCAGAGACAAATCCGATTTTGCTCTGGTATAGTTTTTAAAACCATGGTCAGAGCTTAATCTTGACTTTAATATTAACTCTTGTTTTCACTATAAAAATTAATGATCACAAATGTATACATTGTGTCGCTTTTAATCTCTTTGATCTCTTATTACTGAAGAATAAATATATTGCATATAAACTCACTCAATTGTAAAAAAAAATTTCATAAAAATACTTGAAATTCTACACACACACAAAAATGGGGAAAATAATAATATTGAAATTCTTGATACAATCAATAAAGCAAGAATAAAATTAGAGTGAAAAATATTGTTTAATGACCAACATTTTAATTTATCTAAAAAATAAAAAGTATATATATATATAAATATCTTTTAGCCACTTTTCAGGAAAAAAGAAATGTGTATAAAAAATGCACAACAAATATGTGCTTGGAAATACAGTGGCTATAGACCATGTATTTTCCTTCATGTTATTGCACTTTCTGTATCTTTTTGTTTTCTCATAGGGAGATTCTTAACTCACTTCAACTTCAATGGATTCAACCGATTTATGAACAAGTACTAAATTAATTCATTCCAAAAGTGCCAACAATTATAACAAAATGAAGAAACTAGTTCCAATTACACAACCTAAAAAAGCATGGAACATAATAAAAATGATGATCATAACCTACACCATGATACAGGAAAGTGTAGCAATAAGCATACTAAAAAGAATTACAAATGAAACTGATGTAGAATAGGTTCCAGCATGTACTCCTGGGGATGAGACTGGAGGAGCCCGAGCAAACATTCCTCCTTTAGTGTTGTTGTTTGAGCTTGCTGGAACTGGAGTATTTGAATTTGGAGGCACTAGAGTTGGTGCTTTTGGCAACTTTGGAGGTGGAGCATTCTTTGGTGGTGGTGGGACTGGAAATGTAGTCCCTGGTGAGCTTGGACTTGGACGAGCATAATCTGGTGGTGATGGGCTTGGAAGAGAAGGGTTTGGTGGTGCTGAGCTTGGAGGAGTAGACTCTGGTGGGCCTGGGATTGGAGGAGTAGTTTTTGGTGGTGATGGGCTTGGAGTAGTTGGTGAGCTTGGAGGAGTATACTCTGGAGGTGATGGGCTTGGAGCCGTTGGTGATGATGGGCTTGGAGGAGTGTACTCTGGCGGTGGTGGGCTTGGAGCTGTTGGTGATGAATTTGGAGGGTTAACTGCATAACATCGTCAACAAAATGAGAATAACAACATTGATGAAATATATATATATATATATATATATATATATATATATATATATATATATATATTCCTTCTTCTTTTTTCCCCAAAAAAAAATGTGAAGAATTGTTTAGTCTATACTTAAGATCACGATAGGCTCAATGTGCATTGAAATAGTATATTCTATTATTAAGTAAAACTATCAAAACTATATATTAGACACTGATTTTTTTTTTTTTTTTTTGGAGAAACGTTAGACACTGAATTGAGACTTGGCCTTGACACATTTTTTCGATACAAAATAGAATTTATACTCTAACATAATCTAAGTGTATATGTATGTAAAACTCTCTTCTAGAAACTTGAATCCCGGCCTTTGCTTTCCACACCCTACAAGCATTTATATTTGTACAGTGACCACCGCACTAAGGGGAGCGGTGGTACTTGGCCTTGACACCTTAAGAATTCATTCTATTTTTTTTTTTTTTTTGTTCTTTTTAAAAAAAAAAAAATCATCATTAAGTTCATTAATGTTGCTCAACTTAGAATCTAATTTTGAAATAACAATAGTAAAATTACATGGAATACAAATAGAACATACCAGGGGGTGTCATGGGAGACCCGAGAACTGCATGCAAAAATAAAACCCAAACAATCCATTAAACCTCAAATAAGAAAACAAACTAATTAACAAATGTAAAAATGCAAAACATGAGAGATCTCACTTACTGTCACAATCATTAAAGGGAAGAACAGATGAGCCACAAGCAGAAGGCAAAGCAATCGCTCTTGCAATATTCAAGGTAAGACCAAGTTCACGACTACCCTTTAGGGCTACACAAATGCATTCTCGGCTTATTTCCAGAACTGTTTCAAATGAGGAACAACATAAAGCATCTACCTTTGTTTGCTCACTCCCAGCACTCAAATATGGAATGCAATCAAGCACATCATATACTATGGCATAGCAATCCGAAGCTGGTGTGGTTGATGGTGAATAATCATTGTCACCGTTTGAGAGAAGAAGTAATGTGTAGAAAATGGAAGCAAAGATAAAAATTCTATTCATATTTTTTTTTGAAGGGAGGAAGAGTCACAAGTCTAGTCACTTTTTGTTTTACAAGAATAAGGTTTAGTCACTTCATCCTCTTTTGTTTTTGGCTTTAAATAAATTTCATCAAGTTTTATTTTAAATCAACATATCAACAATATATAGTTAAGAGTAATTTGATTACTTTAAAAAAAATTTCTATTTACATTATCTAATTTAAATTTAAACTCTTCATCTTAATTGAATATTCTTGTGGGTTTTCAAAATAAAAATTCTTGTGGTTTCAATTTTTTTTGAATATTCTTGTCACGCTGTCAGCAGCCCAAGATATTGGAGTATCTTGATTTATCAATCCATTGGTATTGCACAACGTTGAACGATCACTTTTTTGGATAGGTTTAACTTTAATTTCGGTAACTAACAGATTTGAATGATGTTGGTATCTAGTAAGGCTAGGCCTATTATTTCACTAGTAATTTTAAGATCCTGATTGGTAGAAGGATTTTTTTTTTTTTTTAAATAGTATAAAAAAAAATTTTAAAAATTGACCTTAAAACTAGTTTTCAAATAATAATTTTTATATTTTACATGTTTGGCTATCACTTTTAAGAACAACTTTAAAAATACTAAAAACAAAAAAATAATTGTTTAGGAGACCATTTCTATTTTTGAGATTTAAAAAAAAAAATTTATTTACAAAAAGTATCACGTAGAAACTGTAGATTTTTTTTTTTTTGTGTGTGTGTGGATAATGTTAAGAGAATAGAGCTCTTTATTTTTTTTTAAAGGAAGTTTCAAATTTGAAGTATGAGAATTCTTTTTGTAATAAAGATAAGCTCCTTAATTTAAGAGATAAAAGAGTTTGGACAAATATGTGGAGTCCACTATTTTCAATTTATTTACAACTATGTCATTAAAAATATTTTCTGTATCTTGAAAACACTCTATTAGTCCTTTTCAAAATCTTGTTTTAAATTAGGAAAATAGGATACAATTTTTTGAAAACTGTTTTTAGAAAATATTAGCCAAATAATAAATTCAAGTGTGAGACCTACCATTTTATGAATTGCAAAATAACAAAATATATTTAAATACTCTTACCAAATAGGCCTTAAAGGCCTGATTGGTAGAAGAATTTTTGTTTTTGTTTTCAAAACAGTATAAAAACAATTTTCAAAAAATTGAACTTGAAACTAGTTTTCAGAAAAATTTTCAAAATACTATAAACAAATAAAATAATTTTTTGGGAGAACATTTCTATTTTTGAGATTTAAAAATATATATATTTACAAAAAGTGACGTGTAAAATTTGTAGATTGCTTTTTTTGTAGATAACGATAAGGAAATAGAACTCATCATTTTTTTTTAATGATAAGTTTCAAATTTGAAGTGTGAGAATTCTTTTTGTGATAAAGATAAGTTTCTTAATTTAAGAGATAAAAGATTTTGGATAAATATATGGGGTCCACTGTTTTCAATTTATTTATAACTATGTCATTAAAAATATTTTTTGTATCCTAAAAATACCTCCTTAGTCGTTTTCAAAATCTTGTTCTAAATCAGGAAAATATGATACATTTTTTGAAAACTGTATTTAGAAAATATTAGCCAAACAATAAATTCAAGTGTGAGACCCACCATTTTATGGATTGCAAAATAAAACACTATATTTAAATACTCCTACCAAACCGACTCCAAGATTTTCAACAAGAATAGGTCTATTTCACTAGTATTTTTTTCCCATGTCCATATTTTAGTATTGTGACATTTTCAGGCCAACCTAATAATATTTGTCATTGTGAATAATGATTCTCTTGTACCCATTTGCTGGTGATGTAAGAGAAATTGGTTTTATTAGAACAAGAAACTTCATGAATTTTACCAAAACAAAAAAAAAACTTCATGAAGTTCATGTTGTTTTGTTGAAGGCCAAAGTTCATGTTGTTTTGAATCAGCTAGTTCATTAGGAAATTCCACTCATAATTTGTTATTGCTTTTACGGTGTTGTCCAAGACTAGATGTACTTCCTCCTTTAGTGGATCCTGGAGAGCGTTTAGCTCAAGCTTTGGATTTGGAAAGCAATGCTACCATTAACACCAATTTGAAATCAATGATAGGTGATGAAGAAAAAACAAGGGAGATACTATCATTTGTAAGAATAAATTGTCTCATTTGATAACGTATCTATTTGATAACTTCATATATATTATAGTTTAAAAAGATGTTACATTCTCTTAAAAAATTGGTTAATAGAGAAGTAAGTTCCTTAAGTAACTTCAACTTTGATGGACAAGTGGAGGTTATAGGTACAAGAAATTTGGTCATCTCTCTACATGTAAAAGAGACATTCAGTTATCCCATCACATCTGAATAATTCAAAAGAAAAGAGGGTTAAGAGAGAGAAACTAATTCTATAAGAATTAAGAGCCTTTTATAGTTTATACTAAGACTTAATCTTAAGAAAATTTTAGCAATGAATCCAGGTAAGTTTTATAATTATTTTGTGTAGTTGTGACTTCATGATAATTCAAGATCCTAAAATTTATATTATGTTCGTTATAATCTAAAAACATAAAAGAAAACATTTTCTATCATTAAGCAATCACATGTGGAGCCCAAAGCAGAAGTTGACTATTCATCAAAAAGCAGAAGTTGACTAAACTAATCGGTTGGAGCCATAAATGAATCCATTGGGAGACAACCAAGCAATGGATCAAGAAGCACAGGCCTCTAAATTGGTTACTTAAGCATATGCTCTATTAAACAATTTTAAGGAAACCTTGGCAGGGAGGCTGAGAAAGCTCAACCCAAAAAACAATGGTGAAGTCCTGATCAACTTATCATGGATGAAATTATAATGGAGTCACTGTGTGAGAATGTGCTCCTTGTGTGACTGTGCTACACAAATTGATATTGGAACTTGGAAGCTGTTTTGAAATATTTCATGTAATTGTTCGGTGGTGTTAGAATGTGGATGTTGACCTGTATTTTGTGTTTCAGAAGTGTGCTGTATTTTGTTTTTGATGGGTAGTTTTCTGTTGTTTAGGTGCATTGATACGACTAGACCTGTACTATAACATTAGTTGTTGTGTTTATTGTTCTTGCAGTATTACTTGTCTGTTGTAAAATTTGTTGTATTTAATAAAATTTTCCTTGGAAATGGTTAATTTCTCTCTCTCTCTCTCTCTCTCTCTCTTTTTTTTTTTTTTTTTGCTTTTCCAATCTTTTTTTATTTTTTATAGAAAGTTTTGCTCTCCTAGTCTAAATAGCACATCACACGATTGAATATACTTTTGCTCATTCATAAGAAATTAAAAAAGGAACAAAAGCCCTCCTCTAAATTTAAATTAAAAAAAAAAAAAACTTTGACGAATAAAGGAGAAAGTAAAGGTTACACCTCATTACAAAATATTTCCCAATGGGCTATAATAAAAGCAGAAAACAATAGCTATCAAGTTATTGAGTGTTTTTTTTTTTTCTTTCTAAATATTCGGTTTTTCAAAATTATTTTGTTCAAAAGTTTTTATCGCAACTTATTTAGTTATATAACCGTTTTTAGAATTTGACTTTCTCAAAATTGAGTTCAAAGTAAAACCTATGAAGCACAGGTGCATTTCTGAATTCGAGTGCTGGTGCGAGTGCGGATATGGATGCGGGACTCGGCAATCTTTGAAAAAGTAGAGTGTGAGTGCGACGGGGTGCAACGATTAAAAATTATTAAAAAAAATTTATTTATATTTTCTATATATTGCTAAGCATACTTTTTCACATTCTCTAAACATATACCAAATTTAAGAGCAATAGCAGATGATAACTAAAACATGATGTTCATAAATTAAATACAATCCATAAGTTTGAAACTAAAACGTTGGAATTAGAATGCAAGGACGGAGGCAGAGAGTAGAGAGAGGCAAAGAGCAGAGAGGCAGGGAGGCAGTGATGGTTTTAGTTGTTGTTGTTTTTTTTTTTTTTTTTTTTTTAAAGATGTTTTTGCACTATTTTTTTTAAAAATAATTTTTACTTGAATTTCAGCCTGATTCTGTCGATTTCGGCCAATCAATACGAACCAATTCAACTCGAATTAGCACGAATTCGGAAACGAAAAAAAAAAAAAAAAAAGGCACCGACACGTAGACAACAACGTCACCTACCACACCTCGCGTCAAACACTGGTGCGGCACCCCTATAGTCGTGTTAGTACTTTCCTGAGTAGAACTCGATTTTGCCAAAGTCAAATTCTATGCAATTCAATGATATGTGATCAAAGTTGAACTTAGTTTTCCTAAATTTGAATTTCACATTCCACAAAATTACATAAAACTCAATTTTGGTGAAATTGAATTCCAAGGCTACGTAACTAAATAAATATGTAGCCTATATATATATAATACAATCGATCACCAACTCAACAAAACACCAAGGAAACGGGGATGTCCAGGTGGTATACATTTCAGCTTCTCCCTCATAACATGTGATGCCTAAAAGTGAATAGGACTTAATTATATACTGTGAGGCAGTGGTTGCATACAATTCCTTCTATAACATAATTTAATCTAACTGGGGCCAAAGGTTTTAAAAAAAAAAAACAAATAAAAATAAAAGGGAAACGACAGAAAAGGACTCCATTTCTATGTCCCTCAAAAACACTAAAGGAGGCATTCTAGCCCCATGCTTTATAAGAGACAGCCTAACGAGGCTAAATTACAAGCAAAATAATTTGCTGCCCAAGGCACATGGACAAAAAGACCAAAGAGCAAAAAGATTCAATCAGTACCCGATGTCCAAAATAATGTTACTGATTTCCCAATTAGTTTAAAATGGTGTTCCTTTTTAAAGTTCGTACTACATAATAGAAGTTAATAGGGACTAGAAGAATTATGTTAATAGGGACTAGAAGAGATGGATAATAGTTAATTTTATTCAAATTTTTGAAAAGTTTGATTGTCGTACTTGAACCCATGACATATTGTTTAGACGTATTAATGACATTTACCATCACATTAAGCTCCAAGCCTCCAACTAGTAGTACTCTCTCGTTCAGAGAATAAACTTTTTATTTTTTCCGGTGTATATACTGTATAGTCCTTCCGTCCCACCCAAACCAAGTAATTATAATAAAAAAAATCTTTGAGGATAACTCCAAGATGTTAGGAGTTAGATACATGTTTTAAACTCAAAAACTTATGAATATCATAAAATCTTAAAAACTATCAACCTAACCTGCAAAGTTAATTATTGTATTTTGTGATCGTTTCAATTGTAATATTCATTAAGATAAATGTAAATTATTCTTATAAATAGCTTTAAGACAACTAAACCCTCAAATTGTGAACTATAAATATGAAAAGCAAGGAGGAAGTAATAAAACACAATTTAAAACTTGACTATTAATAAGAAAACGAAGGAAGAGGTAATAAAACACTATTTAAAACTACTACCATTGTTGATTGTCTTTATTGTTTTACCTCATTGCTGATGTCCTTATTGATGTACATTGACAGTAAATGTGTACGTTAATTAATAATTTAATAGCAGCCTCAGTATTTAAATTTAAAGGGGGCAGAAATTGAACCCTCCCCAAACAGCAAACTCAAATATATAGTATATAACATAGGTTTGACTGTTGAGTTGATGACATTATGACAGTATATAATAAAAAATTTATAAAATAAAAAATCAGGTGGGAAATCAAGTTCACGGATTGGTTGGCGCTGACCCCATGTTACAAAAAATTGGGAATCTCATCTAAAAATCTTGAGTCTTGAGTCAGCTCACCTGATATTTTTCTAAATTGAAAGCTACGATTAATCGAACACACAATAATTTTGAGTGCATATTAACGTTTGTTTATTAGTACTTGATGCAGACACACGCCCACTTGTACAATTTCCATTTACATTAAACAAATTTCAAGATACGAGATTGTTGCACTTTTTTTATTATTTAATTTTTAAAATGTAATAAAGAAACTGAATAAAGTAACTTTCGGGCTCTTCTTGGAAGTAGCTTATGAATTTATGAGTACAGGTTTTAACCCATTATTATTTGTGCCTTTGGTTTCCTGATCCTCGGCAGAATGTGCAATTTGTTGGCACCCAATGCCTCTACTTTCCTAGCCTGTCCGGAATTAAGAGATTATCTTGTGGATTACATTACATATATATAAAAAAAATTAAATAACAAGAATCGTGCTTTTTTTATTATAAAATAATAAAATTTTACAATTTTATAACAAAATATATATATATATATATGATAAGCTGTTACTAATTTTCATTTAGGCAAATTATTTATATACTTTTTTAACTATCATCAACAACTTGTTATTTATAATTTTTATAAAATTATTTTGAAAATATTATATCCGTACTCTGTAGTATTATTCTTTTAGAATAGTGACATATTTGTAGAAAAATGATGCATACTGTAATGTCACTTGAAATATATATATATATATTTATTTATTTATTTATTGACATAAACAACTAAACACGCATGGGCACATATATTAATACTCAAATTGAAAGGTAAATAAATAATCATAATAACAACAAACTATAACAACAGTTAATATACTTAATCTCAAAGACTTAGTCTAATGGATTCCAAAATCTCATGAAACCTATGAGGTCATTCAAAATTTTCAACCAACATTTTAGGATTATCTCCAATAAGACTTTCCTTTTAATATATATATATATATGTGTGTGTGTGTGTGTGTGTGTGGGTGGTGGGGGTTGTAACCTGGTGTGTCTTGGGTTCAAAATCATATATCTATTGAAGTATATATACACCCTCTTTTTTTGCAATGATACCTCTATAGTTGTAACCATTTCACCAAAATCCATACATTGAGAATTATTATGGTGCATTTCTGTCTTTAATCATCAGTTCATCACTACTTCACTAGTGACGTCTATTTCTCATTTTCTCTCTCTGATATTGGAAAATATATCTTTTTATATATATATATTAATAACGATCACAAACTCACAAAAGGATAAGATTATAAGAAAGAATAAATAGCACGACATGATAATGAAGAAAATGAATATTGGAATTTTATCATTATCGTTGTATATGTTAAGGTTATTTAAAATACCATCGTGCATCATTGGCATAATAGTCACTCAATAAAGTATAAGTGTTTGTGGAGTGTGACTGTGTAGAAGAGCAATGACTAGAATTCAAGTCTCCAATAGAAAATTTCACATACATAAATCTAGATTAGATTAAAGTAAAATTTTATCTCAAATAATATATATATATATATGTATATAAATTTGTTTTGAAATATTATATTGTGAAATTTTTTTCTCTTTGTCCCCAATTACATAATTGGGAAATAAACTTGAAGAGTTGGCACATTTAGTTTGCACTTACAGCTTACAAGTGATCATTGAGAGTTTCGTCTCACCAAATCTTTGTGGTATAGATTTCATCATTATATGTAATTCATTTGATTCAATTCATTATTATTTATTAATGACAGATTCCACATGAGAAGTAAATCACTAAATTAAGTTTGACCTACGCTTTGACTCTTCACGTGCACTCTTTTTAATAAAACACAAAACGTTGGAATTTCAATTTCAATCCTTTCAAAATTTGGTTTAACTTTGAAATGATTCTGATCATTATATGAATTTTACGTTTTTATCCATTGATTACACTGGTAACCAGGTCATGTGAGGGACATTATTAGTTGTGCCATTAATTTTGTTGTTCATCGATAACAATATGAAATCATTGAAATGTTGAATACTGAAAAAGGAATAACAAAGTTTTGAGATCTTAGTAGTAGTTATTATTTATGGTGACAAATATTTTTTTGGGATGAAAGATAACAATTTCTTGTGTTTCTTTTGTTGCGGTGGAAAATGTTTTTAATAATTTTTAATATTTGGAATAATAATAAAAAAGCTACGATCAATCGGAAATAACGAATTCTATACGTGGAAAACGTTTTACCTCATAAAATTGAAATTGTTATTTGTTATTGTCCAATTCCTCTAATCCCACTTTAAAATTTTTTATTTGTCTCATTAATTTAACAATCTAATTTGTAAAGCATGTTTTCATATCATCATATAAAATTAGGACTTAAAAAGAAGTCATTTTAATGGAACATTTGTTTTTTTAATGAAATATTCTAATGGGACATGATGATGTGAATATTTATTGTTTTTATTGATAAAAATTAAGAAGTAAAAGAGAAAAGGAATATGAAAAAAAAAAAAAGTACAAAAATATAGATCTCGAATTGTCTTCCTTTTTCTTTTTTTTTTTTGAAAAAAAAGTTTAGGTGAGAGGAGGCTATCCCATACCAGAGTCAGGGTAAGCCGCAGGTCTCAGAAAAGACTTATATTGAACTTTATATATTGTCCACGCAAGAAGATTATTGACAACGAAACTCGAATCTAAGTTTTTTAAATAAAGCATTCAAGCCTTACCAATTGAACTAATCCCTATTAGCTAAATCCCAAACCAAAAATAGAAAGTTTGATGGTAATAAATACTCCAGTATAATACAGATGGGGGTGTGAAGCTCTCTCAAGTCTCTAATGGGTATTAATTATTAAATGAAGGCATACCGGTCCTCTTGCTCCTCAAATAAACCAGCTGTCCGCCGGTCCCCATAAGCTAATTACATTTTTGCAAATTTAGCTTCAACATCATTGTCACCCACTCATTTCCATTCCATATAGTCCCAAAATACACACAAGAAAAAAACACAGATTGATCTCTCACATGGCGAGGAGTCATATCAGAAAAGACATCATAATCATGTGGATCCCATCTTGAGAAAACGAGTGGGGACGTTGATATTCATTATATTCATTTTTTTTAAATTAATTAAGTGGTCCCCATCACTCTCGCAAGTCCCAACTCCCAACTCAACATCTCAAGCAGCCAATTGCAAGCCTAAAATGAAAAGAACAAATGAATCACTGAAAAATGACCCTCCCTCCACTCCAAAATGAATATCTTTCCCCAATATTTCTTTTTCTTCTATTGTGCGAAATGGGACCCAATCCATTCAAGGCTGAGCTGAGTCCACAGATTCCTTCTCCCACAACACACCACACCCCCCACCATTTCTTCCTCATAGACATAGCCACTATATACCACAACCGTTCTAACCCCATCACTTTTCTTTTTACCCTATCAATTTAACCTCTTTTTTCTTTTTTCTTTTTCGTCCCAATTCTATAATGAAAAATTCTTACTTTACATTACATTGATTAGTAAAAATTCTTGGTATTTTTGGAGTACGGAAAAATTGCGCTCATTTGTCTCACATTACTATATATATAATGAGTAGATTATACCATAAATGTGAGAAGAAAGACACTATTTTTCGTGCTCCTTTTCGAGAGAAGGTATTTGATATCAAATGATACTATGTCAACGGTATTAAAATCCAATAAGTATGAAACATTTCTGTAAAAAATAACTACCTCACTAACAAATGAAAGACATGGTATTATTTATTTTTGCATATATATCTCTCGTTTATTGAATTTTGATATGGATGATGCAGTATTATTTGATACAAAATACTTTTTTTCTTTCCAGAGCGCGGAGATTGGTGTTCAGGAGCATGGAGAATGATGTTTTGAGAGTACTTAAAAATTACTTGATAAGAAAATATTTTATTATCAATGTAAAATTTACTTTGTTTTTTAATAAACGTGTATAACATTATACACTTATATGTAAATGCGTACAACATTATAAACTTTTTTTTCTTCTGTTGTATTTAGTCTACAATTTTTTTTTTTTGAGATAACCCTACCATTCGAACCAATTCACTCCAAGTTTCTCAAACCCTTTGTGTATGGAGAGATTCAATTATTAGGAAAATATAAATATATCATTTTCATTCTATAATTTCACTTAAACTCCACTGCTTTTGTTTCTTTCTGTTGACCTTTTTATTTAATGAGAAATTTTGCATTCATGTGGGTGTGATAAATAATGTAATCCTTCATTAGAAAAATAATTCATAAACCAAACGGAATTTGTTGTATGGGTTGGCCAATTTAGGTACTGAATTAATATGATTGGAACACGTTTAATCTGTCTTTTATTTTTTGACGTAACAGGTTCATCAATTAAACCATTGGAATAAAAAAGAAGGCAAATTCTTTGAATTCCTATTTATTTCCTCCACCTTCTTCTTTTCTCTCTCTTCCTCTTCTCTTTTTTGTTTTTTCGTTTTGTTTTTTTAATGCCCAATTGGCATATCATGAATACAACCAAAAGTCATGGGGTTACATTAAAAAGAGGACCTCTTCAAAACCAGTACTATCCTACCAAAAACTTCGATGGCTAATCAATTTTCTCACTGAAAAATTAAGCACCATTCACATAACTTGTAAAATATGCAGATTTCTTCCATTACTACCAAAAGCAAAAAACAAGAGGGAAGAAACTAACAGAAATTACAGGCCTGTGGTTGTTACTTGTATACGTTCTAGATGATCCACATAAAATTACAGCTTCCATTCAAAACTTGACCCCCCACAATAGCATTAAAAAAGAAAAAGAAAAAAAAGAAGGATATCTCCACCCTATATAGCACCTGCACGCAACATATATTATAACTCTAAGTTCTAGATATTAAATGTAAGATGTTGTGTATAAGCATGGAAAGTGTCGGATTGGGGCTACAAGGCCACAACAGTTTCACCTTTAGTGGAGACTTGGGGTCCGGTTGTGGTGGACGAAACACTAGTCACATCTTTCTTTGAAGCCAATGAGCACTTTTCCATTCGCTCATCTAGGTTCATCTGTTGCTGCCGACACTCTAGACTGCAGAAAGCAGTATCACCCCTGCAAAAAAAAAATAAACAATTTTATTAGCATGATCCCATCAGTATATCATGCTAATACATGTAGCAAATCAGTAAAGTTTGAGACTTTCAAGCTTCAATGTTAGCCTGAACCCCATCAAACAGATGTATAGTATTATTATAAAATTACAATACCTTTGATAATCAAACTACAACCTTAGTGATATCATTCAAGACAGGATTTTTCTATCCGAGTCCTATATAGGAAATTACCCCAGAAATATTTTGAGGACAGAAACCCCAAAAGAAAACAAAAGGAAGGAACTTTATAAAAACAAAGGACTCAGAGGGAAACAAAAAAATCCATAATAATTATACCTGTACATGTAGATGTCACGGCCAGGGAACAAGCGGCGCTTGCAGAGAGAGCAAGCCCTTAAGAAGTGAGCGGTGTCAACAAAATCAGCAGAATTGCGCCTATGGTCTCTGGGTGAGACCATGTTTGTGGGTTGCAAGAACTGCTGGTTTAGTCCATCAAGGCCACCACCACCTCCACGTCTCTGCTGTGACTGTGAGGCACCACCACCACCACCACAAGAAGCATTAGTAGGTTGTCTCTGGGGGTTGTTCTGATGAGTGGTAGAATCGGAGATCATCAGCAGCGGCGGTGGAGCACCATCGGAGTTGGTGTTTAGATCAAGAGTGATCTCAGTCATGCTCGATGTTCTTTTCATTGGTGGACGTGGCCTCTTTCCCAGCATCATCCTCTCCTCTCTGCTATAAAAATATTCCTCTCCTTCTTCTTCTGCTAATAGCCTAAAACACACACACACACACTCTCTGTCTCTCTCTCTCTCTCTCGGCCTTGTCTTTCTTTTCTCTGTGAAATCTGTGTGAGCTTAGAAATGGAGGAGCTTGAGCGAGAGACAATGAGAAGAAGTGGGGTTTGGGAAGATAAAAGAAGGGCCAGGAACCGCGGAGTGAATCTGGGCCGTTAATTCGCATATCTGTGAACTGATTGATTTCCCTATATAATATTAATTACAAATCAAAACCCACGTCACCCTCTCATTCTTTATTTTATTTTTTAACCCTCTTATTGATTTATTTTTTTCTTGGTAAATGGGGGGAGACTTTGGATACTCTTCTGGAGTCTCCATTCACAGTGGGATAACTTTTGGGTTTTTTTAGGGCCCACATATGTCACAGGTTTTATTTTATTTTATTTTATAATTTTTGGTTTTGCCATATGTTTGCTCAGCATGCGGATCAGCATTCACATTAGCAAATTTAGCTTACTTTTTTGTATTTTTAATTGATCACTTTTCAAAGTATATATTTTTTTATATAAACTTTTTAAATTTATTTAATTATTCCTCTCTCTTCAAATACATAAAATTTGATTATTATCAATTATCTCCATACTCAATTTTACTTTTCTTATTCTTTTTCACGCTTGCCTAAGCCAAAAATAAATTATTTGCATAAATTAAACATGTCTGCTAAATTTGGACCGTCCATATAGCAAATCTTATTTTGTATATAAATACATAAGATTTTTTTTTTTTTTTTAGTTCATTAGCCAAATTTAAGGGCTTATGCTAATTTAGTCATATGGTGTGAATGCATAAAGATTGGATACATTTACTTTTTTTGTTATTTATGTTAGTTAGTAAAATCATTGGAGTAAATAATAGTGGACATGATTTAGTTTAGCCAATTAAGTTCGAGTTGTTCCTACTTCCATTTTCATATTTGACTTAGAGGATATTTAGGGTTAATGATTACTCTATTACTTAATATAGTAATTGTGTAAAATGCTTCCATATCAATTTATTTTAGAATAAAGTTTGGCTATAAGCTAAGTTGTTGCTATTAATATCTTGTTTATTGGGTGTGAATTTTGAAAAAATCCACCACTAAATAATTTTTTTTTCTTATATCCTCTATACTTGTAAAATTTCTAAAAAAAATCAAAGATCAATAATTATATTATAAATCAAATGTTTAAATTCCAAGTTTTTGTAGTCTAAAATTATGCATACAAAATAATTTAATGGAATGAATAATAAATAACATTCAATTGGTACAGAATTTAACATACGTGTTAAGAACATATAGAGCATGCAATCTAACTTTTATAATTTTCAAAATATGTAGTCATGTTAATTTTTTATAGGAGTTGTAGCCATTGACTACAACTAAGTTTGTAATCAAACTTTGTCACTTATCTTATTGTTGAATTTTATGATTTAAATGAAATTACTGTTTTCTAATATATATCAAGTTACACCTAAAAATCTCATTATTGGATTACATGTCATGTATGTTAAACATATATGCCAATTTTCATAAAAATTGAATGTCATTAACTATAATATTTTATGCATTATTTTAAATTACAAAAATTTGAATTTTAAAAAAAATTTAATTGATAATATGATTATTGATTTTTTATCATATTAAAATTTTGCAAACATAAAGAATATATGAAAATAATGTGAACTAATAGTGAATTTATCAAAATTCACACAAAATTAAAAAATTTAAAGAGGTTTAAAGCCTATGCTTGGTTTTTAAGAGTTAGACCCTTTTGGATATATACCACTATCAATTTTTTGAAAATCTTCTCCTCTCTCCCCATATGCGTGTGTGTTAAAAGACTTAGTATTTAAAAAAAAATTAAAGTGGTGTAACATTATTTAATATAAGAAGGCATATTTATAATGTGCATTGCGTTGAACAGATATAATCAACAATATTTTTGATGAAAGAGAATCGATATGACCCCCAAACATGATGGAGTTTTTGGATAAGAAGTCCTATTCAGGTCCTCTGGTGGAGCACAGAATCAACAAAATCTATGCTGCTGGTTCATGGGAAATTTTTTACTTTGATTTTGAGTCTGTGGTTACAACATTACCGTTGACTATCAATCTTGATTTTTTTTTTTTTTTTTTTGGGGAGAAAAATCTTGAATTTCAATACAATTGTCATTTTATATGTTAAGTTTGAAAAATTAAACCTATGATTTTAAAATTTGTAACAAATCAAACATTTTCCAATAAACCTAACTGATTTAGGGTGAGTTTGAATTAATTTTTTCTTCTTTTTTTTTTTTTATAAATTTTTTCTTTATTTTCTTATATAGTAGTAATGTTTTAAAAGAATCACTTTCCATAGGTATAATTGTATCATTATTAGCTCTACGCAAATAAACTTTTAACAAAAATCTCTTCTAAAAAAATAATAATTTAACAAAAAACTAATTCAAAAGCACATTTAATCACGTAATATGCACATGAATTTTATTACATTACGAGCATTTGAGCACGCGTTCGTGCAAGTACTTAACGTCCCTTTTTTTTTTTTTTGTAAAAACTAATAATTTGCATTTATTATAATTTAGAAATATATATATATATTTTATTTTTCAAACAAATAATAAAGATAAACTTCAGAAATAAGAAATAACTATAATTTTTTTTTTTGAAAGTGAAGGGAAAAAATCCTAAATTTTAGGAATTCTCTTTTTGAATTTAAAATGAAATTTGTTATTTGACATCTATGACACTATTTCTAAATAAAATTACCTTTCATTTTTCAAAGTTAGGGAAATATTTGTAAACATATCAAATTTTGTTAACTCACAATTCACAACCTAACATCACTTCGTATATAATCTTCATCAAATTTATGATATATACACCATGATTAGGAATTTAGGACTTATCATTTGGTTGTTGACAAACTAATCTTCTCTACGAGGCCAAATGTTTGCATACTCCAAGTTGTAACAAAGTTGATTGATGTTTAGTGTTTACTTGTATAGTTGTTTTCATTTTGCTTGCTTGATGTCAAAAAAGCTTTGATTGTCTGCTTCTGAGTTCTGAGTTCTTAAAGTGTGCAACCTTAACATTTTTTCCCTTTTTTTTAAGGACTTATCATTTGGTTAAGAACTTAAGGCATTAATGATAACTTCTTGATATCTTGTTGTGGTACAACTCATAGACTCATAGTTAGTAAAATATGGCTATTATATCACATGAAAAAAAGTTTAACATAATTTGATTTTTTTTAATCAAAATATGAAAATAATAATTATGATAATTATTAATAGACATTTATTATGATTGTATTTGTATATGAAATTATATGTGTTAACATTTGAAGAAAATAAAATGTACTAAGATTTTAATGGAATTGGAAGGTTTATATATAGAATATTATTTAAATTCAATGAGATGTAAAATTTTGAGACTTTAAAAGCTTATGTGACCCAATATTATGAGGTCAATAAAAAAATCAAACCCATTTAGTTTTATATATATTATTATAGATTATAGGTTATTGATATGAAAAGAACATATTTAAAAGCAAACACACGAATTAAAGGCAATTTCCGCATTACATTGATATCAAAAATTTCAAAATCTATATTTTCTAATTTCATATTTTGGTATTTGTTTTTGTCATCAATATTTTTATATTTGTATTTGTACTCTTGAATTTTTTATACCTTGATCTATTAATATGTTTTTAATTTGAATGATTATAATCTAATTAATATCAAATCTTCTTTTGAAAAATCTAATATCAAATATATATTAGTAAAAGAAATAACTTAACTTGTATTATTTTTTTAGCCCCAAATTTCTAATTCACTTCAACGATGCACTTGTTCATAATTTGAATGTCGAATTTTCAATGCGTGTTTTAAAACTTTGAATGGAAAGAAGTGTGGGGAGTAAAAAGATCTTGATGAGAATATGGGCCGTTGGGTCTTGCTAAGGAGGGCCGACCTGCTCTTGGGATTAGGGTTTGTTGGTACTACGGGTCGGCCCATACGCTGAGGATCTGAAGATCCAGCCGAGGATGTTTTTCCCCTCAGACTGACACCGGAGGACCCGAGATTTCATAGTAAAGATTAGGGGATGACACGGTTAAGGCCAATGGTTAAGAGGGGTAAACCCTAGAACGCCCCAGAAGCACCGGTGTTGAAGAAATGTCAAAGATAAAGGCTTCTACCTCCACATTAAAGACCCTGCACCTACCACCCTGGCCGCATTTATGGGGAAGTGACACCTGAACAGTGGAAGAGAAACTTCTGGTTACTATTCAAAGGCACTGAGAAAAGAAATATCTAGGCTAAGGGGGAGGTGAGGCAACACGTGTACAAAGTATTCAAAAGAGTAGTATTTAAAGAGCAATCTAAGACAGAAAAAGGGGACGGACTTTTTGTAACCTAAAAAGAAAAAGAAACAAAGAGAAAGATATAATATAAGAACAACTCTCGGTTTACATCCGAGGAAAGGCGATTTACGATATTCCTTGTAGTTTCCAATTACTTGCAATTTTTAGTTTGTCATTTAATCCTCACACGCTTCTAACCTGGGTTTCAAGCCCACACTCTACAAATTCATATTGTTTAAGGCTCATTGGGCACGAGCCCATTCGTGGGACCGAGGTGCAATTGTGCACTTTCAATTGGCGTCTCTGGGAAACCTAGTCTAGAAGAGTTAGGGATATTATGGCGAGTGCTTAGGCTCACCATGCAGAGTCACAAGGATCACAACCGGAAGATCATTTCGAACGTCTTGAACATCGTAGGGATCGTGAAGGAAGCGTCCATACAGAATACCCAGGGGCTAGCCATACTCATGGTGGGGGTAGCACTACCCACGATGAAGGTTCTAAATCCATGCAGAAGGAAATCAATCGTTTGAAGAGGAAGTTACGCCGTGCTAAACGTAAGGTTTCCCCGTCCTCGTCTAGTTCTTCTTCAGAGAAGGATAGGGGAGTTGGCTACAGTTCAAGGTCGTGTTCCCCCACCAGCGCAACATCCTCCCGTGAGGAGGACGACCAGCCAACCCGCAGGCGTAAGAAGCTTCGCTCTAGGGGCTTAGGCAACGATACCATGAGTAGGGCGTTGCACCAACTCTCTAAATCCCCGTTTTCATGGAGGATTGAGAGGGGGAGGCTTCCCAGGAGGTTCACCCAGCCCACCTTTACCATCTACAATGGCCGGACTGACCCGGTGGAGCACGTGAGTCACTTCAATCAGAGGATGGCAGTGCACTCTCACAACGAGACTCTGATGTGTAAAGTCTTCCCCTCCAGCTTGGGACCTGTGGCTATGAGATGGTTTAACGGTCTCAAATCGGGGTCTGTAGGCTCATTTGGAGAGCTAACTAGGGCATTCGCTTCGCGGTTCATCACGTGTAGCAGAGTCCCTCGGCCATTGGACTCCCTGCTATCCATGGCCATGAAGGAAAGGGAGACACTGAAAGCATACTCCGACCGATACTGGGAGATGTTTAACGAGATAGATGGTGACTTTGATGAGGTGGCGCTTAATACCTTTAAGGTGGGTCTTCCTACTGACCACGACCTACGAAAGTCTTTGATGAAAAAGCCTGTCCGCAGCGTACGCCGCCTTATGGATCGTATTGATCAGTACAAGAGGGTAGAGGAAGACCTGAGCGAGGGGAAGGGAAAGGAGAAGGTTATCCGCGGGAGAGAAGGGATTTCAGGGTCGGATAGATACCACGACAACAAGCCAGGGAGGGATTACTTCGGTCGATCGGCTCGGCGGCACCTCAGGAGGAAATACCGTGTTTGAGAACCAGTGTGCATCGGAAAGTTCGTAAAGAGCCCTTGCGGAATGGCGCAGGAAAGATGGCAGGGACCACTGCGAAAAGAAACCAAAACCTCTTTTGTCGGTACCAGGATGTGGGCCACATCGAGAATTGTCGGACCCCGGAACCACTTGGAACGGCTTACAAATGTGAGGGAAACTGAAGCGACACACCTGTGCTACCCTAATGGGCAGGGATCTAACTGCTTCGAACAACCAGGGAACAATTCATCTCGGCCCGAATTAGGAAAAATTAATGTTATCTTCGCGCCTGGCACTGTAGGACCGGCTCGGTCCCACTAGAGTGATGACGGTTTCCCATCCCCGTAGCCGAGGATTTGGGTAGCAGACCGAAGAGGTTGAAAGGGCACCTTGCCCGTCCTAGGTTTCTCAGGGAGGACAAGATAGGGACTATTCAGCCCATGATGATGCTCTTGTGGTCACCCTCGGAATAGGGAACTATGATGTGAAAAGGGTGATGATAGACCGTGGCAGCGTGCAGATATCATGTACCTCGATCAATTCAAGGGGTTAAGATTGAGGTTGGAAGATCTTACTCCTTATGATTCGCCGCTTATAAGTTTTGAAGGGAGAGCGTTGTGCGAAGGGACAAATTCGTTTGCCCGTTCGATCCGGCTCGAGAACGGTTGAGGTGGACTTTATTGTGGTTGACGCGTACTCTCGTGACGCCCATCCTTGCCAGGCCATGGCTTGCACGCTCTTGGAGCTGTCTCCTCTACCTTGCATGTTAAAGTTAAATTTCCCTCGGGGGAATGTGTTGAAGAGGTCCTCGGCAGGCCGTCGGTGGCCATGTGCGTATATCGGCCGCCTGCCCGCATCAGACGGAGGCCGAATCTTCGGCCCTGATTACTAAGGAATTATAGCAATTAACTGCTCCCGGTCCATCTGGGATGGTGACAGGGGAAGAGACACATTGTGAGGGGTTGGAGCAGTTTCCAGTAGCCGATGACCCAGAGAGGTTCTTCCAAGTCGGTGTACTTTTGCCACATCAAGAGAAGAGGGAATTGTTAGAATTTTTGAAGGATGTTGATGTTTTTGCGTGGGATCCTTATGAAGCTCCAGGAATTGATCCGAGCTTCATTTGTCATCACTTAAATGTCAATTCAGCTGTCGTTCCGAGAAGGCAGCCACCTCGGCGGTCCTCCATGGAACATTCCGAGGCTGTGAAGGAAGAGGTTCTTAAACTTAAAAGGGCTGGTGCTATCAAAGAGGTTTTTTACCCCGAGTGGTTGGCCCATACGGTTGTTGTGAAAAAGAAGAATGGAACGTGGAGGGTATGTGTGGACTTCACTGATCTGAACAAGGCCTGTCCTAAAGATTCGTTCCCAATGCCACATATTGATCAACTGGTGGATGCCACTGTCGGACATCCTCGGATGAGTTTTTTGGACGCCTTCCAGGGTTACCACTAGATTCCCTTAGCATTGGAGGACCAGGAGAAAACTGCCTTCATTACACCGACGGGGAATTATCATTACAAAGTCATGCCATTCGGCTTAAAGAATGCTGGGGCTACCTATCAAAGAATGATGACCAGAATGTTCGAACAACAAATGGGGAAAACCGTTGAGGTATATGTTGACGATATGGTGGTGAAAAGCAAAGCAATACCCTCACACGTGAGAGATACGGCCGACACTTTTCCAGAGATGCGAGAAAGTACAAATTACGCCTTAATGCCTCAAAGTGCTCTTTCGGCGTGGGGTCGGAAAGTTCTTGGGGTATATGATTACTCATAGAGGCATAGAGGTAAATCCGGTGCGAGGTGAAGGCTATTCGGGGCTTGCAGTCTCCTCGGAACCCAAAAGAAATCCGAGAGATTAACGGGAATGATTGCGCCCTCGAATAGATTCATATCTCGGTCGGCGACCGGTGCCGCCCTTTCTTCCAACTCGTTGAACAAGTGGAAAGGGTTTCAATGGACCGAGGAATCGTGAGCTAGCTTTTCAACGGCTCGAGCAATATCTTTCTCGGCCACCCATTCGTCTCGTCCGGAGGCACATGAGATTTTGTTTGCTTATCCGGCCGTGGCCGTCCACGCGGTCAGCGGGTCCAGTAAGAGATGATGACGGGGTGCAAAGACCGGTATATTATGTAAGCAAGTCTTTAGGTGATGCCGAAGTGCGTTATCAACCTTTAGAAAAAGCGTTCTTGGCCGTGGTTCATGCCACGCGAAAGCTTCCCCACTATTTTCAGTCTCACACGGTGGTTGTTCGACTCGGTCTGCCCCTCAAGGCAGTGCTGCGTAGCGCCGACTACTCTGGAAGGGTAGCGAAGTGGGGTACTATCCTGGGGGCTTTTGATGTTAAATACAAGCCTCGCACCTCGGTGAAGGGCCAGGTCCTCGCTGACCTGGTAGCGGAATTTGCCGAGCCATTGCTGGAAGAAACTCTGAAAGAGGCCCACATAGGTGAAAAATCAGTGGGGGCAATCGTAGCTGCGGTGTCTCCGATTTGGGAAGTGTATGTGGATGGGGCTGCTAATCAGAGAGGATCAGGTATTGGACTCGTTCTAATATCCCCTGAAGGAATTGTCTTTGAAAAATCTTTAAGATTGGCCTTCTCAGCTACTAACAACGAGGCCGAATATGTAGCGATCTGGTAGGCATGCAGATGGTACTTAAGATGGGTGGTAAGGAAATCCATGTATTCTCGGACTCTACCGGTGGTCGGCAGTCCACGGGGACCATGGAGGTGAGACCCCGGAATGCAAGAATATTTGGCCCGGATCAAACGTCGGAAAGGAGTTTGGTTCCTTCGCCTTAACCCGTATCTCTCTGGAGCGGAAACACCCATGCGACTCCTAGCCACGCGGCAACTACCTCGGCTCAAGGTTTACCTAGGGTTATCCTCGTTCAGATTTGCTAAAACCTCTGTTGTCATTGCCAACGCACCTCGCATCCATCTAATAAGGCCCTGGACCTAGTTGGATGGACTCGATCATATCCTTTCTTAAGAATGACATCCTTCCCGAGGATGGTAGCAGTAAAAATACGTCGAAAGGTGCCGCGTTTACGGTTGTCAGGGACCGGAAGCTATACAAACGATCCTTTCGAGGACCGTATTTGTTGTGTGTTCACCCATTTGAATCGACGACTCATTCTTGGAGGAACTTGCAGAGGAATTTGTGGGAGCCACACTTGGGGAAGGTCCTTAGCCCATAGAGCCACGACCCGGGGTTATTGGTGGCCCAATATGCAGAGGGAGGCTCAGGACTATGCCAGAAATGTGATCAATGTCAGAGGTTTGCCCTAATATTCACCAACCTCGGAGGGGTCCTCGAACCCTCTCTCCAGCTCCTTGGCCTTTCGTACAATGGGGCTTGGACATTGTAGGGCCATTTTCGAGGGCTGCGGAAACAAAAGATGGCTTCTCGTGGGAACGAGACTATTTCACTAAGTGGGTTGAAGCCGAGCCCTTGGCAAATATTAGAGATGTTGACTCCAAGAAGTTCGTCCGGAAAAAACATCGTCACTAGATTCGGAATACCACACACACTCATCTCTGACAATGGTTTCAGTTCGATAGTAAGGCTTTTAGGAAGTATTGTGGTGACATGGGTATCATAAATAGATATTCCACCCGAGCTTTATCCTTAAGGAAATGGACAAGCCGAGGCCGTTAACAAGGTCATAGTCAACGGGCTCAAGAAGGGTTGGACGATGCGAAAGGCGATGGGTAGAAGAGCTCCCTCATGTCCTGTGGACGTATCGGACCACAAAGCGCGGGTCCACCGGAGAAACGCCATTCTGCATGACTTATGGTGCCGAGGCAGTGATACCACTGGAATCTGGTTTTCCTACTTTAAAGACGAGTTCTTTTAGCCCAGAGAATAATAAAAGACTCCTAGAAAAGGATCTTGATTTACTTGAGGAACGGCGTGAGGTAGCTATGGTCCGAATGGCTTATTATCAACAGAAGCTAAAACGAGGGTATGATGCCCACGTGAAACTAAGGCCACTCGCGCCAGGCGATCTTGTACTAAGGAAAGTTGTAGGCACTTCTAAGAACCCAGCTTGGGGTAAGTTGGTACCCAACTGGGAAGGTCCCTATCGCATTGTTTCAGTAGCAGGCATAGGGTCGTATAGGTTAGTTGACCTAGACGAAAGAATTGTACCACGTCCATGGAATGTAAATAATCTTAGAAGGTATTATTATTAATGAAATGAGTTTTTGTCAATTAATATTTCAAAGTTATGAGTAGCTCTGATGCTCGCAGTTATCATTTTTAAGGATCAAACAGAAACTTGGTTAAGTGCAGTCCTCGGACCACAAACCTTGTGGAAATTGATGTCTTATCATTTGTTAAACAGAACCTTAGTTATGTCGGGTCTTCGGACCTCCTGCTTTGGGAAAATTAACATTTGAAGTTACTATTCTAAAGAATCAAACAGAAACTTGGTTAAGTGCAGTCCTCGGACCACAAACCTTATGGAAATTGATGTCTTATCATTTGTTAAACAGAACCTTAGTTATGTCGGGTCTTCGGACCTCCTGCTTTGGGAAAATTAACATTTGAAGTTACTATTCTAAAGAATCAAACAGAAACTTGGTTAAGTGCAGTCCTCGGACCACAAACCTTGTGGAAATTGATGTCTTATCATTTGTTAAACAGAACCTTAGTTATGTCGGGTCTTCGGACCTCCTGCTTTGGGAAAATTAACATTTGAAGTTACTATTCTAAAGAATCAACGAAACTTGGTTAAGTGCAGTCCTCTGGACCACAAACCTTGTGGAAATTGATGTCTTATCATTTGTTAAACAGAACCTTAGTTATGTCGGGTCCTTTGACCTCTTCTAAGGGAAAATTAACATTTGAAGTTACTATTCTAAAGAATCAAAAAGAAACTTTGTTAAGTGCCGTCCTCGGACCACAAACCTTGTGGAAATTGATGTCTTATCATTTGTTAAACAGAACCTTAGTTATGTCGGGTCTTCGGACCTCAAGATTTGGGAAAATTAACATTTGAAGTTGCTAAAGAATCGAAACGGAAACTTGGTTAAGTGCGATTCCTCGGACCACAAACCTTGTGGAAATTGATGTCTTATCATTTGTTAAACAGAACCTTAGTTATGACGGGTCTTCGGACCTCCTGCTTTGGGAAAATTAACATTTGAAGTTACTGTTCTAAAGAATCAAACAGAAACTTGGTTAAGTGTCGCCCTCGGACCACCAACCTTGTGGAAATTGATGTCTTATCATTTGTTAAACAGAACCTTAGTTATGTCGGGTCCTCGGACCTCCTACTTTGGGAAAATTAACATTTGAACTTACAACTTTGATCAAAGTTATTTCCTTATTATGTCTGGATGTTAATGCGTTACTGTTTAGTAAACTTGGATCTTAAGTTTTATATCTTTAAGTGTTAAGCAACTTTGTGTAAGGAATGGTCCTCGGATCTTACAGCCTACTAGAAACAGTGTTATGCATTATAAGGGTTTAATTGTTATATGAGGTCCTCTCTTCTTCTTCTTAATCGAGGCATTGTTCAAATATATTAACCATGTCACCTTTTATTAAATCTTTAATGATATGCGCGTGATTATGTGAAAGTTATGATTGTGCAATCCTTGGAGTTAGATTTATTTACTCAGAGAAACTTCTGTAATAAGTACAAAAAGAATAAAGTAAAAACAGATACAACCCAAGTGAAAAGCAAATGAAATTGTTCTTCATTAATCAGTCAAATATACATTACATATATATAATTCAAATATGGAAAAGGAGAAGTCCTAAAGATAGATCCTAAGCTTTGGTAGGGGGTCTTGCGAGGAATGCGTGCCCTCGGTCTTTCTCAACTCCGGCTCGAAGGGAGTCAAGACTTGCTTCCCCTTATCTGCTGTCTTCGATGGAAGGACGTTGGGCTCCACCTGCCGGCTCAAGTCCTTCTCTGCATCCCCTCCTCCTTCCTTCTCTTTGTTGGAACCAGAAGGTTCTGTAGGATCAGGAATTTGCTGTGGGACCACCAGAGGTAGAGCAGGAAGAGTTGTCTCAGGGGTAGGAATGGCAGCAGGAGGCTCCTCAATCTCTTGTATTTCTAGGGGAAGCCAAACGTTCTCGGAATTCCTCAACTCCGAAGATAGAGGAACTCCCTGCTGCGTTTAAAGCTTCCCCCATACTTTTGACAGGTATTCGCGGCATAAAGCCGCGAACTCCTCTGCGAGGCTCCTCTGTGGTTGCTACCCCTTCTTCGAAACTCGCCTGTTTGGGCGCGAAGAGAGAGTTGGAAGTAGCTGGCTTCTTTCTTCATCAACGCCAGGTTCCTTCTTCGGATACGAGCACTCCCTTCGAGCTTGGGGAGAGCTCTTCATCTCTTTCATGAAGGAGCTTGCCTTGTCCTTCTATCTGGGTCTTCATGGTCTTCAAGTTTGACTTGACCCCATTTTCTCTTTCCTCGGATCACCACCTCGAGGTCGACTTCTCATTTTCGGCAAGGGCGTGCCCGAGGACTTCTCGGTTTCCGGCCTTATTTCGAGCTCGGTTCGGCTACCTTCCGAGTGTCTTCTATAAACTTCTCGGCTACGAAGACCTCTGAATAGCCGTAACAAAGGATGATGAGTTAAGAATATTAAAAAACAAACTTACTTATAAGTATTGTTAAAAGTGGAATCTTCCTAAAAAAAGGAAAAACTTACCAGCTAAGTCTCTTTTTAGTGAGAGAAATAATTGTGGCTGGCCCATTTTTTCCAAGGTCTCCATGTCCTTGGGCGGCGAGAGAGGGCGTTCTAAAACCTCGGCCGGTGGTGGTGGGCATGCCTTGTTGAACCGCCCTTATCTTGGGCAAGGCGATGAGATGGGTGCGCCGTCCAGTCTTAGATCGGGGGACCAGGTGGTCGGTGCGCGGCGCACTTCAGCCTCGTCCTTGAATTTCCCGATTTCAACCGAGCGGGCCCTACCCTTGCCTTTGTCCAGCTTCTGCTGCTGGGCCGGTGGGAGTTGTTGTCGTGGTTTCTTGGGGTCCTTATTAGTCGTCCCCTCGTTATCCCCCTTCCTCTTCTTCTTGGGATCCTCGGCTGGAAGTTTTAGCTCAGCTGGAGGAGGGGGAGGTGGTAAAGATGGGGGAACTTGAGACGTCCCCCTCTTTTTCTCTGCAACCTTAGCAGCCCTATTGGTGAGGAGACCCTCCATTCTTCCCATGTCTTCTTCAAATTCGTCCTCGGGAAGGGCAACCACAAACCCTGCAATTCCAGAGGCCTCGGTGGCTTCTTCCTTCTCGTCGGAAAGTACCACAAACTGGTTCCCGCGAGGTCTCTCGGTGTCTTCGAGATGGAATTGATCTATCTCGTCGTCAAGTGTGTGCGAAGAAGACACCTGCTCTTCTGAACGACAGTTGCTTGTGAGTGCACAGCAAGGGGAATTGCTGCTATAGGCTGGTTGTATAAAAAGGTGTTAGGAGCGTCCGGGAGGTCGCGGTCGTCCAGAAAGTGGGGCCGAGCTACGTTTATCCTCCTTCGTCTTCGGTCGCCCGCAATTATGGCGTTCTCTATCTCCTGGAAGTCCTAGAAAAGGGGGGTGTACCCTAGAACGAGATGAGCAGCCCGGAGTTGTAAGTCTTCGCTAACGAACACCTCGAAGCGAAGTACTCGGTTTAGATCTGCGACGTTACAGTGACTCAGACGAGGACGCACGTGCTGCTTATCTGCAAAAAAGACGTCAAAACAAACAAACCTGGTGAGATTCACACAGATATTTAACAAGTTTAAGTAAGTACGAATACGCATTTCTGTGTGTGTTAGAAGAAGTTGTGTTGTGGGGAGATTAATCCTACGGCATCGCACCTGGATCCCCCCACTCAACTGGGCAGTAGAGGCCGTCGTGCCAGTTCCCAGACACGATCAAGTAGTCGTCCTTCATGCCTTTGTTGGATTTGGGCAGAGAGGAGATTAGCCTAACGGTGCTGGACCGAGACTTAATATAATAACCTACCTTAGAAAGTTTATGGGACTCATATAGGAACACGACATCGTGCCATGTGAGGTTTAAACCCATCTGCTCGTTTAGAGCATCTACACTACCCAAAACTCTAAAAACGTTTGGGAGGCATTGATCGGGACACAACCGGTGGTTGCGAAGGTATTCCCTAGTTACAGGTTTCATTGGAAGGGTCATCCCACCCTCTATAAAGGCTATCATAGGGATGATAACCTCTCCCTCTTTCCTAGAACCGGCCACGGCACGCCGGGCAATATTTTAACCCTACATCGCTGGGAATATGGTATTTGGCCCTAAAGCCTTCCATCCCAGCGGCAGTATCAACTAGACACTTAAACCTACCCATTAGAAAAGAACGAAAGGTTAAACTCTAAAAGGGAGAACGTTTATGAAGAGACAGCCCAGGACCGCTATCCGAGGAGAAAAGGTTAAGAATAGAGAAAGCAAGAACTTACAAGGTTGAAGGTACAGGTTCCCACGGTTTTCTGCTGGTAAAGAATGATTGTTGGTGTTTTGATGGGATTGATCCCTGATGAATTAAATGAAGGCGCAGGTTCCCGAAGCGTCACGACGTGCGAAAAGGCGGCCTCGTAATTATATTTGTCCCGCCTAAAATTTCGTGGAGTAACGAGGATCGTTGGATGCCCATCTCACCGTTGAACATGGGAGACAAAGAGTAACTTACAGTAATAAATGCGCGCGTTTTTGAAAATAAAACCGCCAAATGGCATCTTCTGGGACGCGAAACGATTTCCACACGTGCCATCACTTTTAAAGTGTGTGGAGGGATCCTCATCAAATCAAAACCCTATTTTTCTCCTCGGATGTCGAAAATTAGAGTTTTGAGGGGCTATTGTGCGGGAGTAAAAAGATCTTGACGAGAATATGGGCCGTCGGGTCTTGCTAAGGAGGGCCGACCTGCTCTTGGGATTAGGGTTTGTTGGTACTACGGGTCGGCCCACACGAGGATCTGAAGATCCAGCCGAGGATGTTTTTCCCCTCAGACTGACAACGGAGGACCCGAGATTTCATAGTAAAGATTAGGGGATGACACGGTTAAGGACAATGGTTAAGAGGGGTAAACCCTAGAACGCCCCAGAAGCACGGTGTTGAAGAAATGTCAAAGATAAAGGCTTCTACCTCCACATTAAAGACCCCGCACCTACCACCCTGGCCGCATTTATGGGGAAGTGACACCTGAACAGTGGAAGAGAAACTTCTGGTTACTATTCAAAGGCACTGAGAAAAGAAATATCTAGGCTAAGGGGGAGGTGAGGCAACACGTGTACAAAGTATTCAAAAGAGTAGTATTTAAAGAGCAATCTAAGACAGAAAAAGGGGACGGACTTTTTGTAACCTAAAAAGAAAAAGAAACAAAGAGAAAGATATAATATAAGAACAACTCTCGGTTTACATCCGAGGAAGCTGATTTACGATATTCCTTGTAGTTTCCAATTACTTGCAATTTTTAGTTTGTCATTTAATCCTCACACGCTTCTAACCTGGGTTTCAAGCCCACACTCTACAAATTCATATTGTTTAAGGCTCATTGGACCTGAGCCCATAACTGTTCTTGGGACCAGGTGCAATTGTGCACTTACAAGAAGTATATACGTATTTTAGATCATATATATTTTATCCTGTACATTAGCAACTATCATACAACTCCATCATATCCATACCATTATATCCTTAACTTATGTGGTGTGACAATAACATGTCAAAAGGTTAAAATCCTCCATGTGAATTCATGAATGATGATATTCTGAAGTTCAATGAAAATGTCACATTAGTAACAAAAAAACATGTAATGAGGAACATATGACAACTTAGTAAATGCCTTAATCACAACAAATGAGGATTGAGCATTTACTTTCCTTGTAATAATAGTATAAAAAGAATAACATATCAAATAGAAAAGCACTTTTTTTTTATAAAATGTTTTAATCTATGGTGTCCGCTTTTGATGATTGTTCTTTATAATCAGATCAAAACACTTTACCAGTTAAATTAACTGAAATCTACATGTTACTTTAACTAATTGACTTTTTTATCAAAGAGAAAACTTGCGATTTTCTTCATAATGCGGTTCATTTATACCATAATCCTAAACAACAAGAATCAAAATTAGAAGAATAGATGCAATTTTGTGAGATTCTGTTGGATTTTGTTCGCATCTTTTACTGGCTACGATGGAGAAAAAAAAAAAAGTTCATATCCTAGAGATTTTATTATATATGGTCCTAGTCCAACCTCGACTAAATTGCCTTTCACCAACGACTCTGAATGAATTCTAGCCCTACAAATAAGCTTATAGCATTATTCTTCTATAAAGTATATCGACTTTGCTTCTATGTTGGCCTAAAAGGGGCAAAAGGGACACCGAAAGTGAACGAAAAAACCCAAAGAATCGCCTTGAAAGTAGGCTAAGTAGCACGATGCAATATAGGTGTGCTCACCCAAATTAAGCTAAATGCATGTCCTATATTCTTTTTTTTTTTCTTTCCTAATCTTTAAATCTAACAATCTTTTGAGTGATTTATTCTTATTAACTCAGGAATATTTTTTATATAATTATACCGACATCAGAATTGTCCTCTAAACAAATTAACAGGCAAGTCAAATAAGCATCTATCTATATTTTTAGTCTGCAGGACCTACTTTAGTTCTTAATAGTTAGGTGACTTATTTCAATTTTGGCCTACTATTTGGTAAGAGGATTTAAATTTTTTTTTTTTTTTTGGAAACCAGAAAATGGTGCCTTACACATAAATCTATTGTTTGGCTGTTGTTCTTTAAATACAGTTTTCATAAATTTATTCCCTATTTTTATTATTCAAAACAAGATTTTGAAAACAGTTGAATGAATGTTTTCAAGATATAAAAATATTTTTAATGGTCTAGTTGTAAATAAATTGGAAATAGTAAATCCCACGTATTTGCTCAAACTTTTCTATCTCTTTAATTAAAAAGTTTATCTTTTTCATTTTTGAGAAACAATTAAGAAATTTATCTTTATTACAAAAAAAAAAATCACATTTCAAATTTAAAAATTATCATTTTCCCCCAAAAAAGGGATACATGAGCTCTATTTGTGGACTTCAATTTTGAAGCTTATCATTATTCAACAAAAAAGGCTATCTACACTTTCTTTTTTGTAAAAAATGAAAAATAAATAAAAATCTCAACAGAAAAAATGGTCTCATAGACATCATTTTTTTTGTTTGAAAATTGTTATTAAAAGTAGGAGCCCAAACACATATAATGTAAAAATTATTATCTCAAAACTAGTTTCAAATTCAATTTTTTTATTAAAAAAGAAAATTGTTTTCATACCGTTTTGAAAAAACAACAAAAATTTTAGTGCCTATTAGGCTCTTAATGAATACTAATATAATTTCTATTTTTTCTTTTAAAAAATTAAATACTAATATAATTTTTATTTGTGAATCTCCTTATTTAAACGTCATGTAATGGGTTGAATGGGGATTCCACCAACTCGCGTTAGAAAAAGAGTTTGCCCAATCATGCATACATTGGTTAGAATTTCATAAAGGCCAATGCTTCAATCCTATTTGCTAGAAATCAATTAAACGATTTAGCCTCCTTTATCCTACATTGCTCAATGGCAATTTTTTATTATTATTTCAAGGAGAGGTCTCTAGACTCTCTACTCATAAAAAAGAGTTACTTTTGGAATCTGACATTTACTTGGGTAAAATATTTACAGAGACTTTATTGTCCTGTGATAACGATTGCCACATATAGCAACAAGTCCGAACTTACATAGGAGGCCCCCCATAGTAGGACCCATCTCATTCAGATATAAGTCCATTTTGGACATGGGAACCAACACATGGGAACAGCTCAACTTGAAGATGAGATGTCCATATATATGCTACAACTTGCATCTTCTTCAATAATTAGCCCAGAAATCGTTAAGCAAAGTTGGTTTTGCTTGGATGCTACGGCCTTATAAGAATATCTACAAGTGGGCATTCCCAAAGGGATAAAGTCGTTTCTACTACAGTGACCAGCGAGACTTATCGGCAATAATATTTTTAGAACAGTGACCACTGACCACTGGCAGTGAAGACTAAAGACTATGGCACCCACCGTCATAACCAAAAATGAAAAATATTCCTCAATTTGGTAATAGTTGGGCACCCACCCCATTGGACCAAGTACATAATGATAATAATAATAATAATAATAATAATACATTAGTGCTCCTATCTTTTTCCCCAGATATTTTTTATTACTTAAATTATTGAGAATGACCTATATAGATGTAAATGCTCATGAAAACTTTGTTTGTGAAAGGTTTCTGCCCTGCGTTTTGAGGTTCTGTGATAAGAGTTTATTACACAACTTTTATATATGTATGAGTGGATGTCCCACATGTAATAAGGGAAAAAAAAATGAGTTCAGAAATTAGAGTAGTGTCTCTATTAAAACATTAAAAATTAGTACTAGTTATGTACATGGTTGGTTCTAGGCCTAGGCCTAGGCCAAAGTCCCTCAATTATAACAAGGTCCCATATTGTAAAATAATAATTGGTTTCACATTTTTTAAAAAGTTGTGTACATTCTTTCTAATATTCAAACAGGCCCATAAAAATAGAACTAATAAAAATCAAACTAAATTGAAACCATAAACTATTTCTCCAAAAATATAATATAAAATTTATATGAAAATTTGAGGCCTAACTCTTGATAAAATTTTCCCTTAAAAAAAATTGATAAATTTGTTACTGGTAATATAAAAATATGACACAAAATTTAGATGAAAATCTCACAAACGAATAAAATAATTCATAAAAAGTTGAAGATAAATATAGCAATAAGAATTATCATAATGATGTTTAAACATTTGATATAACAAAGTAACAAATCTTGATTGTATAAAAAGTCTAGAATATTTTTCAAAATGTATGTATTGCTTACAAAATTTTACTGACAATTAATATTTGTTATAGCTGTTTATGAAGAAATAAATTTCTCAAAATTAAAAGTGATAAAAATCTTACTTAAGATCAATTATGTCACAACAAGATTAAATGGATTAGCTTTTATTAGTTAAAAAAAAAATAGCAAAACATAAATAAGAGAACTTAATTAGTAATTATGCATCTTAAAAATTAATAAGAATTATTTTTAAAAAATATATAATAAAAAGTTATATATAAATATTATTTAATTGATGTTTAAATATAAAAATTCTTGCTTAAATTTGCCGTCTTAGGCCTCAAACTGTATTGAATGAATCCTAAATTAACATACATCAATTAGACTCAATCCCATAGGTTTAATATTTTGGGTTAATTTGTGTTGTATTAAAGTTTCAATTGTAGTGTCTCAAAGTATTTCACTGACACTGGGTAATTGGATATCAAAGCCAATGGTGATGCGCAATAAGGTCACCAAGGTCCTTTTGTAATTAGAGTAATGATGGGTGCATGTACTTAGAGCCCACATAAACGTGCCACAAAGCAAGCTCACAAAGTCCCTTACAATTGATTTTGGAAAAAGGCCTTACAAAGTAGCACTATGAATGGTGCTATATTAGATCTAAATATACGAGATTTCTATGAATAACAAGATAAGTAGCACTATGAATGGTACTATATTAGATCTAAATATTCGAGATTTCCATGAATAACAAGATAAGTATGTGGGGTTGACATGTAGTTCTTATGAATAATGATATATAGTATATTAGATGGATGATGTATGGTACAGTAAAAAGCCAATAGACAAGGAGGATAGAGGGTCTTGCTCATTTGCCAAAAAGACAGCTCTCAAAGTCCAATGAGAGGTAATAATTCACGTAGGAGAAGGAATTATTAGGTATACACGAGTGAGTTAAAGTCCGGCACAAAACAATGATATGGAACTTAAAAAATTAGATATACACAATTGGGTTAAAGTATTTCTATTTTTCAGATTTTTGGAAAGTTTTCGATCGTTTGGTTTTGAAAATCCAAAAGAAAAAGTAAGTAGCATAAAAACAACAAAAATCTTTGAATTTATTTTTTGTATTAATGGGGTGTTACCCACTAACATGATCATGTCCAAAACTTCCTTTTCTAAGGGCATTATTGAGTTTGTCGCTTAAGGATGATCTGTGGGGCAAATGGTAGGTGCAGTTAACAAGTGCATCATTGGAAACTGCTTAAAAAAAGTTAAATCATCAGTCATCAGTGTGTGATTCACTAATCACCATCATTAAACGTCAAAGTCTTGCCTATCCCCACCGTTTCCAGCTTGTTTAGTTTATACTAAAATACACCCCAACTGAATCTCCAATGTTTTTTGTTCTTTTATGTAGAAATTAAGATTAACTTTTCGAGTTTAAGTTGATTATCAACCAATCCATTTAATCTTTTTTTTTTCAGAATTAGTAAGTGGTGATGATTTTAGCAATACCAACTAATTTGTGCTAAAATTACATCAGCATCAATTAGTGGAAGATCCATTGTTTACTCCGCCCCACTTAAAATCATGAGTGTTATAATCAAACTTTTTAACAATTGGGTTGTAAATATCTTTGAACATTCTTAAGAAAATGCATTTATTTGTGAAGTTAAAAGAAAGGTGTCTGATATCGCACTTGCTAACGGGAATTTAAAATATATTGTAGCTTGGCATAGGAAACTAATAATAAAAAAACATAAATGACAATTTACCCCCTATGTTTGGGCCTTCCCATAATTTTGTTTACGTAGTTTCAATTTATATTAAAAATGAAGCGGTTGGTTTTTGCACATGGTACGCATTTTTTTAGTACATATATGATATGTGAACCATTCTATAGAAACTCTCTAAAAAAAAAAAGAATATCTAAAAAAAAATTATATTATATAACTGTCGTATTGATCTGTAAGACTCACATGCTTGTGAGAAGCACGCTTTATATAGAAAATGGGTGCACAAGATACCATATCCATTCAATGACACTAACTTGATGAAAATACCATGCCATTCTCAAAAAGCTTTTCAAATGTCCCCCCTTCTTGCCTTACCTAATGCCCAGTATAGGATTGTCTGCCATTTCAAAAAAGGTTTTTTAAAAAATTTGGTAATTAAAGAAAAAAAAATTCTCACTCGATCTATAGAATTCTCACAAATTCAAAAATATTATTTTCTTCAATTTTTACTTGAGAAAGAGTGAGAAAACAATAACGAAAGTAAATTAAAAATAGTAAAAATTATTTAAAAATAAATAAAATGTAACTCTAATATCATATTAGCAAAGCTAATACGTAGCTTTGATATAATGATAAAGCGTATGAGAGAATATGAAAAAATAAAATAAAGTAGGCAAAGAGGGAAAGAAATAGAACATTGGGAATTATCATGCTACACCCCTATAGACCTAAATCTATCTCAAAAGGTTCTTGATTGCTACATTTTTGCTACTAAGTTCTGTATTTTATAATAAATTCATTGAAGAATATTTCTAATATGCTAAATCTTAGTCTAACCATAGACTAATTCATGGTTAAGAATTAATGCTACGAATTCTATAGTTCAATTGGAATTGCAAAAACTACTCATGAATATAATATAACAATCAAAGAAGAGGCTAGATATCAAGTATGGGGTGTTAGCAAAAAAGTTTTTATTTGTTTTAATTTTTTTTAAGGATGCATTAGTTTTAATTCAAGTAGGGTTATGGACCAAACTTGGCTAAATTAGAAGAGCAAATGACAATCTGCAAAGATGCTTGTGATGATTGAAGCTTGGATGTCGAGCATAGTGCATATATATTATACTTGTGGAGGGCTCAGGGCTGGAGGATACTAATCAAAGACGTCTGAAAAAACTTTCTAAGAAAATGATAGACGTGTGATCAGAAAGAAAGCCAATAAAAGTTATTGATCAAGCAGGTATATATGGCAACAACACCTAAAAATGATAAAAGATGCATGCCCAAAATGAAGTCTAATAGAGGAGGTTACCGATTAATGTTGTATGCGATACTCAGCCAATTAAGATAATTGAGATCGCATGCTCAGAGAGAAACCAATAATAAAGTCTACTAATCAAAAGAGTATCTGAGTATTGTGTGTGCATAAGCAGGAGTTACAACTTACAACCTAGTATCCTCTTAAATATAAAACAATCAATTCATGCCTCTAAGCCTATTTCTTCCTTTGTTCTTTCATTGGTAATCCCTAAAATCCCCAACAGTTATAAATGCGAAGAACTCAACTTTCACCACCAAGCATAGTTTAAATCTATCTATGCCAAAATTTATAATAAAAAAAAAAAACAAAACCTTTAATCAATATTTTACAGTTGGATGGTTCACTTACAACAGGGTCAACAAGTCTCTAAAATAGTTCTATTATTTTTATCAAACACAAATTTTATTCTATTGCAAATTTTAGATTTAAAATTTAAATATACGAGCAATTAGCCAATTATAACTGCATATACTAAATTGCGAATGATTTAGCCCAAAAAAGAAATGATAAAAGGAACTTAGCAATCGATTGATCTCAAGGTGAAACGGGAAAACCTTTCGATTCCACTCATAAAAATCAAATCCACAAGAAAAATAGCAGATTATTTGAATTTCTGTTATTTAAAAAAAATATTTGATTCATTTTGAAGAATAATAAAATTTCAAGTGGAAACCCTCCCAGTGCCACGTCATCAATGCCTTTTGCCACCATTATTTTGTGGCTTTTAAACAAACTAGTGTTGGCTGCACGTCCAAGCCCAGCAGTGAGAAAATTAATATAAATTTTGTATATGAAACTATGAATTTTGGTTCATCTAATTTGACTATATTAAAAAAGAAGTCTAAGAATATAACAAAATATCACAATATTTTTACAATACCTTCATTTTTAGAATCCGAATAAATATTTTTTTATTTTATTTGAGAGAAATGCTACATTGATAATATTTTTAGAACAAATTCTAAATGACAAGTTATTATTGGTTTTAAACTGATAACATTGTTATTGTTATTCTCAAAACATTTATTTTTAGTTGTGGTTAGTCACAGTTTCATATTTTATTATTTTATTTCGACTTGTAAAAAATTGATACTTCAATATTTGTAAAAATATTGTGAAATTTGTTGTGTCGGTATAACAATATATATGCCAGATTACATAAATATTTAAAAGAAAAAAAAATACAAACCGATTACTGGAAAAAAAAAAAACTTTAGGCACGGTTAATGTAAAATTGTTGTGGACTTAGCATTTTTTTATTTGATCTATAAGAAACCGAGATTTCAACAATTGTGAAAATATTGTGAAATTTGTTGTGTCAGTATAACAATATATATATGCTAACTTACATAAATATTTCAAAGAAAAAAAAAACACAAACCAATTACTGGGGGAAAAAAAAAACTTTAGGCACTGTAGCTACAGTGCCAGTTGAATAAACCAAAAGCACTATAGCTCCAGTGCTATCTATCAATAATAGCTTACCTATGATTTGTTGTGAAATTAATGTTAAAATATTATGGATTTAGCAATTTTTTATTTGATATATAAGAAACTGAGATCTCAACTATTGTGAAAATATTGTGATAACAATAAGTGTTGTAACATTTTCTCAAAACATTTATTTTCAATTGTGGTTGGTCACAGTCTCATATTTTATTTTATTTTTATTTCGACTGGTAAGAAATTGATACTTCAATAATTGTAAAAATATTGTAAAATTTGTTGTGTCAGTATAACAATATATATGCCAGTTTATATAAATATTTTTTTAAAAAAACACACAAACTGATTACTGGGAAAAAAAAACATTAGGCACTGTAGAAATTAATGTTAAAATGTTGTGGACTTAGCATTTTTTTTATTTGATCTACAAGAAACTAAGATCTCAACAATTGTGAAAATATTGTGATAACAATAAGTGTTGTAACATTTTTTAAAAACATTTATTTTCAGTTGTAGTTGGCTACAGTCTCATATTTTATTATTTTATTTCGACTTATAAGAAATTGACACATCAATAATTGTGAAAATATTGTGAAATTTGTTCTGTCAGTATAACAATATAAATGTCAGCTTACATCAATATTTAAAAGAAAAAACAAAACACAAACCGACTACTGAAAAATATATATATATATATATATATATATATATATATATATATATATATATATATATATATATATATATAATATAGCTACAGTGCCAGTTGAATAAACAAAAGGGTTTAATAAACTAAAAAAAAAAAATAGACTCACTAAACAAAAACACTGTTGCAGCTACAGTGCTGCACAGTGTGAAAGCACTGTAGCTACATTGCCGCTATTGTAAAATTTGTTGTGTCAATATAACAATATAAATGTCAGCTTACATCAATATTTAAAAGAAAAAAAAACACAAACAGATTACTGAAAAAAAAAAAAAAAAAACTAATCTCATATTTTATTTTGACTTGTAAGAAATTGACACGTCAATAATTGTGAAAATATTATGAAATTTTTTGTGTCTGTATAACAATATAAATGTCAACTTACATCAATATTTAAAAATAAAAATAAAACACAAAACGATTACTGGAAAAAAAAAATTTAAGCACGGTAGCTACAGTGCCAGTTGAATAAACAAAAGGGTTGAATAAACGGAAAAAAAAAAAAAAAAAAAGACTCACTAGACCAAAACACTATTGCAGCTACAATGCTGCATAGTGCCAATACACTGGATGCACAGTGCTTCGCATTGTAGCGGCATTGCCGCTTTTATCTAAAAGAAAAAAAAAAAAAAAAAAAACAAACCGATTGCTAAAAAAAAAAAAAAAAAACCAATCTCATATTTTATTTTATTTCGACTTGTAAGAAATTGACATGTCAATAATTATGAAAATATTGTGAAATTTGTTGTGCCTATATAACAATATAAATGTCAGCTTACATCAATATTTAAAATAAAAAAAAAACACAAACTAATTATTGGATTAAAAAAAAAAATATATATATATATATATATATATATATATATATATATATATATATAAAGCACTGTAGCTACAGTGCCAGTTGAATAAACAAAAGGGTTGAAAAAAAAAAAAAAACTCACTAAACCAAAGCACTGTTGCAGCTACAGTGCTACATAGTGCCAATACACTGGATGCACAATGCGAAAGCACTGTAGCGGCATTGTCGCTTTAATTATAAAGATAAAAAATTCTTTTTTTGGGAAGAGATTATTTTGTAACTTACATAGGTTTTTTTTTCCTTTTGTCTTTTTGAGAAACTTGTAGCTTATTTAGTGTCCATTTGGCATGATTAATTTTGCCAATTTATTTTACTATTCAGCTTATTTTTGCTACTATTCACAAGTCTTACTGCACTTTTTGGTACTATTCATAGGTTTCACTATATTATTTTAGCTAACTTTTACTTTTATCTACAGTACCTCTAGCAAAAAAATTTCAGTTTTAGCAAAATAAGCGGATTCCAAATAGACCCTTAAAGTGTGTTTGGGAAGTGATGAAAGTTGAAGCTTATTAGTGTTTTTAGCTTATTTTTGCTACTAATTATGGGTCTCATTATACTTTTTGGTACTATTCATATGTTTCACTGTATTATTCAGCTAGCTTTTAGCTTTTTTTTACATTACTTTCAGTAAAAAGTTTTTAGTTTCAGTTAAATAAGTTATTTCCAATAGATACTAAAGTTTTTTTTTTAATCAAATACAGTAAGCAAATTAGACCCCAGAGCCAAAGGGTCTGCTATTCACATGAGGAAAATCGACGAATAATTGAAGAAAACGTGGCCTAGTAAAATTAGGAAGTCTATAAAAAATCAGGTGATTTAAGAAGCTAACATATTCATAAAGAGGTAGCCCATATTAATAAAAAGACGATGGAAAGTTAGTTAATATGGGCTGGTTATGTTTAGATGAGAGCAACTAATGCACGGGTATAAAAGAGGAAAGAGTGAGCTAATTCAAATTGAGGGAACGAAAAATAGTAGAGGATTCAAACTCCAAAGTCGTCCTTAAAATTTTGAAATTAAGACTTTGTTGTTATCCTATGAAAAATTAATTAATGTTTTAATCCGACAATAAAAGTACACTAAAAACAATTAAGCCTGATTATAAAGAGCCAATTCTTATGGAACCACTTCTCAAAAAAAAAAAAAAAAAAATCTAAAGAACCACGTTATAAGTTCAAATACTATGTTTTTTTTTTTTTTTAAATGGAAGTCTTTTCATTTGGTTAAAAGGGAATTATTTATTTGATCGAAGTGTTTGTTGAAAAAACTTCATTTACTAATACTTATCAATTTAAAGAAGTTCATACCAAATAATAAATCAAAAGAGGTCCGTGATTTTACAAAACCTAAAAAGAAATAAGTCTGACTCTTGTTCTGTTATTTTGGCTGATTTTCAAAAAAATGGATCTCTCTACTTTTACGCACATCCTTAAAAGATAAAACTGTTTCCGATTAGACGAGTTTGGGCTAAGCCTTTCGCCACCATTATTTTGTGGCTTTTTAAAAAATATTTGAGAAAACATTATTTTGTAACTTACATAATTACATTAGCAAGCAAACTGCTATATAAATGCAAGAGTCTAGTTAGTAAAAACGCATATTGTACATGTACAGTACTTGTACATCCGAAACTTTTTTAAAAAAACTTTCATCTCCCGTTTTAATTCCAATGGTACGAAACTAAAGGCGTATTTTCAAATCTGAAAGTGTAACAACCGTTGGTTACGGAAGAAGTAAAATACGCTTCTTAAATACGTTGGTTTCCAAAAAAATAAAAAACATTTGGTCAAGTGAATTAAGTTAAGAGAATATTCATGGAAAGAAAAATCTCTGATTATCTCAACCAGACCCATATTGCCCTTATTCTGAAAGTTCAAGGGCCTGGGTCTCTTGGAAACTACAGCATCAGTTTGTGTAATATAGTTTATAAGGTGGTGACAAAAATTATAGTAGCCAAACTTAGGCCTCATCTAGAAAAACTTATATCCCCTCTTCAAACAGCTTTTGTGCAAGGGTGGAAATGAATTGATAACACCATAATCGTGCAAGAACTTATCCATTCTATCGCTAGAAAGAAGGGCAGGGTGGGCTACATGGCAATTAAAATCGACTTGGAGAAAGCATACGATAAACTAGAGTGGAGTTTCATCAAGAATATGATTTTGAGGATAAACCTCCCAGAGGACCTTACAGATCTTATTATGAGTTGTGTTTCATTGGTTTCCACCTCGATTCTGTTTAATGGTGCGCCCTTAGAGCCAATTTTCTTGTCAGGGGGAATTAGACAAGGAGATCCCTTATCCCCCTACCTTTTTTATTCTTTTCATTGAATTCCTTGGCCAACTCATAGAATCCAGTTAAAGCTTCCAAAAGTGGACCAGCCTTCTCCCACTTGATTTTTGCCAAAGATCCTGTTCTTTTTGCAAGGGCGGACCACTTTAATTGCTCCACCTTTAGGGATGTTCTTAATGAGTTTTGAGAAATCTTGAGCCAAACGATAAACGATGCAAAATCAAGAGTTTATTTTTCCCCGAACGTGGATAGGGACACAAGGGAGTCCTTGTGTGATATTCTTAGGTTTGCTTCCACTTCGAGGTTAGGAAGGTATCTTGGCATCCCCATCAAACAACCTGACACCTCTTCATAATACTTTAACTTTATTTTGGACAGAGCAAAGCAAAAACTTGCAAGATGGAAAGCTAATTTGCTGTCTCTGGTAGGAAGGGCAGTCCTTATTTAGGCCTTGTCATCAACCATTCTATCGTATTTTATGCAATGCTACTATCTCCTTAGAAGAATTCTTGAAGGAATGGATTAGGTCAATAGAAATTTCCTTTGGAGCACTACAGAGTCAGTGAAGAAGATTCATCGCGTTGGTTGGCATAAGGTAGTCAAACCCAAGAAAGAAAGAGGTCTGGGATTACAAGTTGCAAGAGGCAAAAACAGTGCCCTTCTCTCGAAACTAAACTAGAGATTCCATGTAGAAAAGGAATCCTTTTGGGTGCATGTTTTAAGGGCGAAGTACTGTTCTAGCCATAGGATGTGCTGGAGCAATGCAAACAGGCTCCCTTGCTATCAAATGTGGTATGTGATGAAGAAAGACATGGAAACTTTTAACTAAGGCATTAAATGGGTAGTGGGAAGAAATAGTAATCTTAACTTTTGGTCTAACCCTTGGATAAGTCATGGAGTGATGCAATATATGATCCATGGTCCTCTCTCTCGAGAAGCATCTCAGTTAAAGGTCCTGGATGTCCTAAGAGATAATGGTTGGGATTGGAATCGGCTAGGTTTTGACCTTCCCCAAAACAAGAAACTCATGATCCAAGTTACCCCGATTGCTTTGGCTTTGAGAGGTGAGGACAGGTTCGCTTGGTCAGGATCTCCTCAAGGAAGCTTTGATCTTAAGACTGCCTACAAGATGGCCATGGGGGACGATTTAGAGACAACTATATCAACCAACTAGATTTGGAAATCGGATGTTTTGCCCAGAATCCAAACCTTCTCCCAGATGTGCATGCACAATAATATTGGAGTTCGAAAATTCTTTGGGAGAAGGGGAGTTTTGGAAGATATAAATTGCCCCTTATGCAATAGGGAGACTAAATCAATTCTACATACCCTCCCTGATTGTGAAAAAATTAAACCTGTTTAGATACAGCTGGGGAATGAATGGACGGATCCTTATTTTTGGATAGAGATCTCCAAGATTGGTTAGAATCTAATAGGAAAGTAGCTAAATGTCTCCTCCCTTGAAATCCTACGAAACTTGTCTTCCTTTTTGCTATTTGGCTTGTATGGAAAAACAGGAACCATGTGGTCTTTAAAGGGAAAAGCCAAAACTCAGGCCTGGCAATAGAAATTAAGAACTAAGATGTGGAGTATCATCTTTGTGCATCCTCGCCTAGAAGTGCAAACTGATTAGTCATAAGGCAAATCAGATGGGAAAAACCCCAAGCGAGGTGGATTAAGTTGAACACTGATGGGTCCTCTATTAACAACCCGGGGTAAGTTGGTTGTGGAGGTATTTTTAGAGATAAGCATGGTCACTGGATTAAAGGGTTTGTGAGAAAAATCGGGATTATCAATAGCTTTATTGTTGAGTTAAAGGGCCTCAGAGATGGACTTCTCATTTGCTGCAACTGTAACTTTGATTGTGTTGAGATTGAAATGGATGCTCAAGCTATTATAGATATCTTGTCCAATTCTAATTATATAAATAACATTATGTCTCCTATGTTGGATGATTGTAGGCAGCTGATCTCAAATCTTCCCCAGGTTCAATTTAGTCATTGCTACAATGAAGCAAATCACTGTGCTGACAAGCTTATTAGGATGGATTCAAGCCATAATTTAGATTTTGTTATTTTTGATAATCTGCTTGTGGACTTACTCTCTATTTTCGAGGATGACCTCAATGGGATATACCTAAATAGGCTTTGTCCTGAGATTTCTATTCTGGTCTAGTTTTAATTTATTATCCTTTGCACCAAAAAGAATCGTGAATCCTTATTGTGTCAAACTCAAACACCAAAAATTGAAATGAGAACCCAATATGTTCCACCTCGGATAGAATTTCAGCCTATTTTGTTGTGTTCTGGGTCATTTCGATTAATTTTGACTAGCATGAAGCTTGGGTTTTTCTTTTCTTCCTTCTTTCTTTCAGTGATGGCAAAGAGAGAGCAAGTTGAGGGAGAGAAAATGAAAGAAATTTTACAAAATGAAGACTATAGACTCACCTGTCTCTACTCTCTAGAAATGCTGATGCGTAAGCTAGTAAAGTGAATGAATAAAAAATAAAAGGTCATTTGGTAACGTTGTTCTAGTAACATTGTTGGTATTTTTTTTTTGAAATATGTGTGGGTGAAAAAGCGTGTAAAAATGCATATAATATTGTTTAAAAATTGAAAATATATTAAAGTACTATACCAAACGAGCCTAAGATATCATGCTGTACAAACGGGGAAGAAGGGAAATAAAGAACTGAATAAAAAAAACGAAAATAAAAAAAGGAAAGAAGAAGAAGTATATTATATTATTATTGAGTGAAGATATTTTTGAGATCTTGTGGTGTAGATTAAACTTGGGAAAGTGAAGCATTGGGTAAATAATTATATTTTAAAAAATGTTGATGAGAAGATCAGAGTAACGATTGGCAGGTGAGTAAAGAGAAAAATAAAAGAAAAGAAAAAGACAAATTTTAAAATTTCTATTGAGTTAAGAATTTATATAATACCTGTAACATTTTTACAATAATTTCACAATAAGTTTAACCATTTAGATGTTAAATTATTAATGTTGGGTAATAAAATGATATTAGTGATAGGTTTAAATGAGAGCCAGTAACATCTTATTATTTGAAATTTGTTGTAAAAATATTGTAAACATAGCATATATTACTCTAAATAACTGGTATATATTTTTGTATTTTTTTACATAATTTTTAAAAATAAATATATTATACTCGTACTATACACGTATTGTTTTTTCACCATTTCCGTATTTTTATGACAAATTTTTAAAACATATTTTTTTAAAAAATTTCGAATAATACTCCTGTATACTTACTGTATTTAACATGTATAGTATTTTACTAAGTATCAATAAATACTAAAGTCTCTTTTTTTTTTTTTTGGATACAAGATAGAATTTCTACTCTAGGCTAATCTAAGTGTATATGTGTATGAAGCTGCCTCGTGGAGACTTAAACCTCGGCCCTTGCCCCCCACACCCCACAAACATTTATACTTGTGGAGTAATCATCGCACCAAGGGTGTGCGGTGGTATAAATACTAAAGTCTTTAAATCAAATATGGCAAGTGAATTGGACCTCAGAGGGCCTGCTCTTTATGCGAGGAATAAATCAACAAATTATTGAAGAAGACGTGGCTTAAAAAAATTAGGAAATCTATCAAAAAAAATTAAGGTGATTTAAGAAGCTAACATATTTAATAAAGGGGCAGCCCTTATTAATGAAAATATGAAAAAAGTCAGTTAATATGGCTTGGTTACATTCAAAGGAGGGAAATTAATGCACATGTATTAAAGAGGAAATCTAAGTTGAGGGAACAAAAAAAAAAAAAGGGTGAAGGATCTAAAGTCGACTATAAAATTTTGAAACGAAACATTTGTTGTTGTTCTATACAAAATCAATTAAATTAATGTCCTAGTCCAATAATAATGTAGTAAAATAGTTAAATAAGACGATAAAGAGCTATGAAATTGAAACCACAATGCAGGTTCAAAAATTATGATTTAAAACAAATATGGAAGTCTTTTCATTTGGTTAAAAGGGAAGTATTTATTTATTTATTTGATCGAAGTGATTATTGAAAAAAAAAAAAAAGTAAATTGGAAGTACAATAACCACCCTAATTCTCAACTAAAGCTTGATATAGCCATTCTTGATCATCCACTCCAAACTCCAATGGTTATTGACATTTTTAAGAGTCCAATAAGCCCATCCAATGGGTGCATGCCCATTAATATGTAGTTGGGCCTTGGCAAATTTTGGGCATTCTTCTTTTGTTGCTCCTTTTAACTTCCCACTCAGCTGCCCATTCGCCTGCAAACAACGACTAGTTCACATTAATCCATTGACAATTAGTTTAGATTTTTTTTAATGGTGTTAAATATTTTAGAATTCCTTGGTTTTGATTTGGGGTCGTAGAAAATAGAAAAGATGACATTTTTATTAATGGAATGGTTATTATTTAGACATACTTTTAGAAGTATTGGTTAAATGATTAAATTTATCATATCTCAACAGCTTAAGCTTTTGGGACAATCGGTAATTTAATATGGTATCAGAGCATGAGATCCTGAGTTCGATCCTTGTCTCCTCCACTCTACCTCCCATTTAAATTCTCACGTGTTGGGCCTCACCTATTAAAAGGTAGTTTTGGCCCACCTATTAAAAGGTAGTTTCCGCCCAGACAATCGGTAATTTAACACATACCAATAAAAATACGGGGTCCATTTGATGTTGTGACATAATTCAACTGCGAGGTCCTGTTGCAGTGAACGAAATCAATGTTCTGCTGAACAGTCATGCTGTCAAATTCGCTGGAGAAGAGGCTGTAATAATGGACATCTATGACTGATCTCATGAAGCCACTAGCAAGAGACAAGAACTCCCTCGGCTTGCGCACGGCTTCATAACCAGCCTTGTAGTACTTGTTTAGGCTCTCTTGTGATACTCCCGGTGCTACAGGTTCATTGATGAGTTCAACTGCATAAAGGCTTGGGTTCTTTGCATTCCTATGTGTCACAAATATCGAATCCATTATAGACTTCCAGTGCCATAAACTCGGCTATATATATATTTTGATGGGAAATTCGACTTAACTTTATTCATCAGAGCCGGGCGCTGCATGAGGGTCAATTATAATCTTCACCCCATATTTCCTACAAGCACAACAGTATTGAGCACAAGTTTAGTGGTTTAGAGTTTAATTGTCTTGAATCTTGAGAGAGAGAGAGATGGGTTAATTGAGGTTGGTATGTGGGGGTAGAACTTTAGGAGTCTTTGTCTAGTGTTAAGTTCGAAAAATTTATAGGAAAATGCAAATATATATACTACAAATCTTACTTCATAAACTTTACAAATTAATATGGTAATATTTCAACGAGAATAAATAAAAATTTGAATTACATTTTTTGTGATCAACAATATATCAATTATTAAACATCATGTGGTAAAATTTGTAGTATCACCAATATTACTCAAAACTTAATTAAAATATGAGAGAGTGAATCTTCAAGCTTTGTGAACATTGTCCCAAATTATTAAGGATGTCGGTATATTAAGTAGCGGAGAGATAGAGTATTCCTTTAAGGTGAGATTGAGAGTTCAAATCATATTAAGGATATCTTCTTGAAACTGAAAACTTTTTATTAAAAATGCTGGTAAAAGTTAGCTGAAATAGTACAGTGAGACTCTCCGCTAAATGGTTAATAAAAATAAGTGCAGTGGGGCTCATAAATATTAGTAAAAATAAGCTGAATAGTAAAATAAGTTAACAAAAATAAGTGTTGCCAGACACACACTAAATGGTTATCATCCATTTCTCTCATTCTTCAAACTACTATAAAAATAAATAAATAAATAAATAAATAAAAAAGAGTAGGGGGCAGGTGGGGATACACAAACTCCCCTTGTAACTTCTTCCTAAAAACATTTAATGCTTATCTTCTTTGTGATTTATTTTATGTGTAAATTGTAATATCACATAGAGATTTAAAATTGCAAAATATTCGGTGTTATACCATTAATGGTTTACATATAAAACAATATGGAAAAAGATTCTCTACAATCTCAATTGGAGGAACTCTCTCCAAACTATGATATGTCAACACCAAAAATTGACACATGTCCAACTTAACTAAGGCTGAAATTCAAGAATTAACTCTGGTTAACTCACTTTTCCATATCTTTTTTTATTTTAAAAAAAAATTATTTCTCACCATCATCATCACCTGGTAAACGCTCAGTCCTCCCTCTCTCTCTCTCTCTCTCTCCTTCAACGTAAATCCTTCTCCATCTCTCTCATTTGTTCAGCCACCACACCCAACAGCCAATAGCCACCTCAGCCGATAGCCAACAACCACCACGCAACCAATAGCTTTCATACCCAAAACTCAAACACTACCAACAACCACCACAAACCATGATAGCACAGCCATAGCCACCATCACCAACAACACCCACAACCTCTACAAATCGGGACCCCTACCACCCAAAACCAAATCACAAACTCAGCAAACTAACATCAAAACCACCAATCAAACCCACAAGCACCACAAATCACAAACCCACATTAGAAATCAGAGACCCAAAATTAGAAAGAGCATATTGTTTTTGACATTTTTCACCCAAAATCAAATCACAAAACCCAGCCACACCTGTCGAAACCTAGCCACACTCGCCGAACCACCGCAACCCAGCCACCCCGATCAACAGCAGAGACCCACGAACCACAAACTCGACCTCATCTTCTTCACCGGTTTCGCCGAACCACTATCCACACCAGTTGCCGGAGTCAAACCATAGCTCAGTGAGAGAGGGAGACGGAGAGAGACCGGAGTCAGATCCTAGCTCTGTGAGAAAGAGGGAGACAGGGAGGAAGAGAGGCAGAGAGAAAAGATAGAGAGAGTGAGAGATATCAGAAAGAAAGAAAGAGAAACATAAAATAATATAAAAACATAGCACTTTGCTATAGTGAGCTGCCATGTTTAGCATTATTATAGTTAAGGATGAGAAGGGATTTACGTTGAAGGAGAGAGAGAGAAAGAGAGGACTGAGCGTTTCAGGTGATGATGGTGAGAAATAATTTTTTTTTTAAATAAAAAAAGATATGGAAAAGTGAGCTAACCAAAGTTAATTCTTGATTTTCAGCCTTAGTTGAGTTGGACAGGTGTCAATTTTTGGTGTCGACACATCATAGTTTGGTGAGAGTTCCTCCAATTTAGATTGTAGAGAAACTTTTTCCAAAAAATATTACAGGAGAATTAAGTGTTACGTTCAAAATTTGTGGATCCCCCCCCCCCCCTACCCGTCCCCTCTACACAAATGTCCATTACAAAGTGCAAATCATGATTCGTATAAACTAAACATTAAAAATATAATGTTTTCATATATTTTCTATTTATATATATATATATATATATTTTTTTTTTCTCTATTTTTTTTTTTTTAAAGAATGAGGCTGTATCAGTTGGGTTGGTTTTCTAATTGCAATTTTTCATGCATGACCATGAAACACACACACACACAAATAAATAATAATAAAAAGCTCTCAATAAGTGGCAGATATGTTTGCATGTAAGTATACATACTTAGCCCACAAGAAGGCTTTGTCCAACGCATGCAGTGATCCCTCAACGTAGGGGCTTGGGCGTTGGATTGCTTGCTATCCACCAACCAACAGGAATTCTCACAGCGTTCAATCCGTTACTTGATATGAACTTGAAGTCATCCTCAACTATGTATGTGTTCCAATGGTTCTGAAATTCATATCGTCAATTTATCATACAAATCCGAATTATAGACGTTGTGTAATAGAATGTGGTGTAGCGCATAATGTTAAGAGTGTGTGAATTTTTAGATATTTCAAGATAATGAATGGAACTTGAGACCTTCAGGTTTACAACACATCCTTCAAATCTATAAAACACACTACCCAAGCGTCTTTAAATTTGAACTAACATGACAAAATTTTCTTTATTTACTTTGAAATAGACATTAATTCATTTCATCATGGAGATTTCAATGTTAACGTCTAAGAGGCTTAAGAGTGTACTTAACAACTTAATTTCATGCCTCCTAGTCCTAGCTAAGTTAGTGGAAAATCCAAGGATAATATATACAAGGTTAATATGATTTGCAAACATTGACATGAAAAAATAATGGCAGCAGATATTCAGCCTTTTGGATCCATTCATTTCTCCTGGACTGGTACAATATAATTATCTACAATTTAAAATTTAAAATTCATTCCCACGAGGGGAAAAAAAGTTGAAGGTGAAATGTGAAAGGCGCTCTAAATGGCACACTATTTCTATTCGTAGAATAGTGTTTAAATTTGGTGGAAATTTTCCTCTCAAAAAAAAAAAAAAATTGGTGGAAATTTTAATATAATTTTTTTCTATGAAAAATATTCCAGTGAGAATTAATTCATTTAGTTACAATACTACTAGTAAACATTTACAATGTATTAAGTTGGTAAGTTATGATCGGTGTAAAATCACTTTTGTTTGGAAAATGCCTCAAATTCCTATTATTACTCGATAAGTTAAGGGTTTTCTTGGTGAAGAAAGAAAACTAATTTGATTAATTTTTGAATTCATTGTTGTAGAAGAAAAATGATTTTCTTTGGTGTGGAAGAAAAGTGTATCCCTTATCAAAGAATTATTGTATTACTTGCAAACCGATTAAAAAAATTTAAGTCACACACACATATCCACTCATTCAAAGAATCTTTTGTGACCTGTGAGAACTCATGAAGTGCAAACAATAACATGACTTGAGTCACTTTGACAAGATGTTGTGAACTTTATGGATCCATAATCCGATGGTAAATTGCAATAAAATGCTTCTTGCCTAGATTAACTATACCACAATTACAAGATGCACTAATAAAATTACAATAATAATAGAGATACATTCTAATTTTACAACATGCTAATATGATTGACGGTAAGTGATAGACATATTTTGCCAATCATGTTTATACGGATCTACTATTTTTTTTTTTATAAGGAACCTACCATTTTTAATTGACCATTCACAATCGATCGCATTAATATATTATTTTTTAAAAAATTTGAAAAATTAGGTGTGTGCGCAGTATTGTAGATAAAGTGATGACCAGTAGAAAAGGAAAATATTCTTACAGGAGTGAAGATTTGTTTAAGTGAAGGTTCTTTTCATCATTTCAATTTTATACTGTGTGTAAACTGTAAAGGCAAGAAGGAATCAATAATTGTGTCAATTCATTAGTGCGTATTAGCTCTTAAGTCTTACCAGCATAATTTGTGGGGCTCTCTGTGGTCCATAACCATTAGTCACTTGAAATTCGCCCTGTAACCCTCCAGAAATTATTATCACAAAAACTGAGGGATCATTGTCTCCCCGGTTGGAGTCCTTGTAGACTGCATCTGCTGTGGTTGTGGGTCTTCCTCTGTCTTTGATGACATCGTTTCTGGCTCTGATGACATCGATTCTATCTCTGATGACATCGATCACCATTCTTTTCCATCTGATGTGGGGCTTCAAATGGACACCAACTTACTCATGGTTCACCCAGGTTTGGGATTTGAATCAACATTTCATGGTGATGTGCACGATTTGGATTCATCATCATTTGCCCATTCACTATTCCCTGCAAAATCTGCAGTCACCAGCAGTTCTGACTTCGCCTGCACAAGTGCATAGTAAAATATGTTACTATTACTATGCCTTTTTTTACAAACTTCTCTCTATTGCTTTTATAACTAGCTCTAGTATTTGGTAATGACTAGCAGCCAATAATTCGAACTTGAATTTTACATAGCTTGATATAAATATAATGTACGAAATTATTATAGGTCACTGCTTTAGATTAGACCCCATCATTATCTTATAATTGACCTTGATTTGGCAAGCTACATCATACTGATATACAACATAGTCATGCAGTCGATTTGGTCATTTGTATTTTATCAAATAATTCAAACGATAAGCACCAGAATTACAAGAGTGAAGTCATTTAATGTTCATTTTTTCACTCGAGTATGACCCATTACAAGAAAACCTTTGTAGTCCAACTTTACTCAAGCAGCCATGTAGAAAACTGAAGCTTATTCTTCTGCATTAGAAGCTACTATTTATCTTGCTTGCCTAAAGTAGAAAAAGAAAACAGGATAGCAATGAACGAAAGCAAGAAATTAAGCAAGATTACCTGTAAGAAGAATCCATTGGGTGCTCTGATTCAAACACGGCTTTTATCATCAGACTTTCTTATAATCTCAAATGTCTCAGACTTACCAGGCGTGGTTGAAACAGCTACCACATCAATCCCATTCCCATTCCCATTCCCATTGTTGTTCAGCCCCACGAACTGCTTATTGAAGACTCTGAAATGGAAAGTTGTCTCATTGAGCCTCCACAACTACACAACACAAAGAAAACCATATATATTATATGTATACATATCAATGAAGTCAAAGGACTTTATTTACTTGAAATTCCAAATCATTACCATATAATTTACTTAGGTAATTAAAACTTACACTAAAAGTCTCTCACACTGAAGCAGCTGTTCTGTTAGCAACTATCACGGTTCCTCCTCCAATCTCCGCACAAAGATACTTCCCAGTTGTTACTGATTTGAACTGAAGCCCAGTTCCATCCTAGTAAAAATAACAAAAAGACAAAAAGCTTGAAACTTCCAAGAAAGAGTTGGAGTCAATTGGACAAATAATGAGAACTAATAAGAGTGAAAAATGGACAATCATTACTAAGCGTTAATTAATACAGCCATATGTACAAACCAAAAAGTCGTTGTTGGGGATGCCATCAAAGAGAAAAGGTGTAACCCCTCCTTCTGTGACCAGCCAACCTCCTAGATTAACTGCTTTAATTTTCAAGGTAGAAACAGAACAAATAGGCAAGAGAACAAGTATGCTTAGTAGCAATATTCTTGAATTGATCGCCATTTCTACGAAGTTATATTTCTTTTTTTTTTTGGGTAAATGCACTTTTAGTCCCTACATTTTGCACTTTTTTCCATTTTAGTCACTACATTTTATTTTTACTATTTTTAGTCTCTAACCAATTAACGCGTGATATTTAGGTCTTTTTCGTCACCCAACTAACGGCAACAACTGACGTGGCTGACGGTGAAATAAAAAAATAATATAATCACACACATTAATTAATTAAATTAAAAACAAACATTAAAAAAAAATCATTAGTTTTTGGGAAGAACATGACTGTTCATATTCTTCATGTTCTTCCCTAAACATGTTTGATTGCCCAGAAATTTAAAATATCGAAGATTTAAAATAACGCATTTGAGTCCTCTCTCCAATCATCAACATTTTTCCCAGAAAATCAAGAATTTCTTTCAAACTAAATACTAAAATTCGTCACATTTAACAAACAAAACCCTTTTCTCTCTCTATTCTTAAACTCTCTCCCTCCTCACCCTCCATGGATGGAAAGTCTCTCTAATCTCAAAGTCTCTCTCTCTGTTCACAGTAGCTCCATGGCCGGAGCTCACAAGCTTGGCCTTCTTCTCCACCACACACCACTGCTATCATGGTAGTGTGGGACCTAGTAGTCGGCCTCTTCGTCGTTGATGTGCAAGCGGCAGAGATATGAAGTGATGAACGGTTCTTGATGGGCTTTAAGGAGCTGGTGGAGACAACCTTTGGGGAAGCCAAATGCGCTGAGGAGAAAGAAGATGACATTTCTAGACATTTGGGGTTGGGGTTTGCTGGAGATTTGGGTTTGGCGTTTACTGGACGTTTTGCATTTTGAAATTTTTTCTGTTTTTTAAGTTTTTAACTTGTTGTGGTATTGGAAATTTCTTTGATTATGGTTTGGTTTGGGAGTGGATGAGTTGGGTGCTTTGCTGGGTTTCTATTCTTTGGTTGGTTTGGTTTGGGAGTGGTTTCGTTGATGTGGTAGTGGATGATTTGAATCGGTGGTGGTGCTTTGCTGGTTGCTGGTTTTCTATTCTTTTGCTTGGGTTTGATCTTCATGTTCTTTGATTCAGTGGTGGTGATTTGGGGGTTTTTTTTCCAATGGGTTTTTTTTTTTTTGTGTGTTTGTTTGCCAAGAAAATTTATGGGTTTGAAGGCTAAGGTTTGCTTTATTGGGGATATGGGTTTGGGGTTTGGTTAGGATCTGGGTTTAGGGTTTGTTTTTTGTTGGAGATTGATTATAGGGAAGAACACAAAGAACATGAACATGATCTTCTGAAAAAAATAATGAAAAGAAAAAATTTAAAAAAAAAAAGACAAGAAAGACATTTAAGTAATTTATTTTGTTTTGATGTGTTTGGTTATAAAGAAAGTACAAGAAAGTAAAAGAAAATGATAAGAAAATAAGGATTAATTTGGTAAGAATATGAATCATATACGGGGAAGAACATAAAGAACATGAATATGTTCTTCTAAAGAAAAAAAAAAAAAAGATTGGAATAAAAAAAATTCATTTTAATTAGAAGAAAGTAAAATTTTTTTTTGAAAGAAAATAATTTTTTTTTGCTTTTTTTTTAATTAAAATTGAGTAATTAATTTTTTTTTAATTTTGGCATTTAAAAAATGCCAAATAATTTCTTTAATAATATTTTAATACCCACATCAGCCACGTCAGTTTTTGCCGTTAGTTGGGTGACGGAAAGAACCTAAATATCACGCGTTAATTGGTTTATGGACTAAAAAGTGGTAAAAACAAAATGTAGAAACCAAAATGAAAAAAAGTGCAAAATGTAGGGACTAAAAGTACATTTACGCATTTTTTTCGTATATCTTATTCATATATCAGTTTCTATGTGGGTTGTTGCCTACAAGCATACATACATACATACATATATATATATATATATATATATATATATATATATATATATATATATATATCAAATTATACTGAATAGACATTACTACCTTGAAACAGAAATTTGAATGTACTAATACTTCTCATATATCAGTTTCTATGTGGGTTGTTGCCATGTATCTATCTATCTATCTATACTACTAATAAGAGGATTCTCTTGTTTCAATTTCAATTTTTGACGTATCAAAATGTCCTCATACAAATTCTTAAATAACATACTCTTTAGTTTAATTTTTTTTTTCCTACAAAAAACCAGAAATGTTAAAAGAGTATTACTATCTCATGTACAAAAGGAAAAAAAAAAAACTATTCTCATTTGTATTCAAATGTTTGATTCCTATCAGTATTTGTTATTAATTTGAATTTAAATACGTTTATAAAAATTTAAAAAAAAAATTACTTCTTCCTATACAAACCCACTACCTCACATTAAAACTACTTATTTTTATCCCGTATTCAAATGACTGATTCCAATTTGTATTTGTTATTTATATGAATTCAAATACTTCAATTATGTTTTAGGCTTTTTCTTTTATCTTCTTCATTCTGCCTAAAACTTAAGACGGCATATCTATCTCATTTTTAAACATTATTCTATATTACTTTACCTTTCGTTTTTTTTTTTAAAAATACAATATATCACTTTAAGCATTATAACACTAAACTAAAATAAAATAAAATAAAAAGCATTATTGCACGTGCAAAACGCCTGTGATGAATCTAATATATATGATTGATGAGTGCGTAATTGTGCATCTAGAAACTTCGACCGAGAGTTGACTATTCTTTGTATACTTGTTTGAATATTATATTAGCGTAGTTCAACTCATAATTTTGTGCATGTAACATTTCTCTTCAATAATAAATTCCATATTAATAGTCTTCGTTCAGTTCATCCAAATAAGAATATTTTTTTTTTTTTTTAAAACTTTATTTCAGTAATTTACTATCGGATGGAGTACTAGTCCACTTCAAAACTCACAACACCTTGTCAAAGTGGCTCCATCAGCATGTTATTGTTAGTGGTACAGTTTCATCTCTCTGAGAACTAGATTCAAATCTCTTCACACGTGTTAAAAGCAATTATATCTAGAAAGTCAGCGCAGAATTTTTCCTCTCTTTTGTTTGGCATTGCCCATGATTTGGTGAGCTTGAGAACGTTATCTTCTCTGCCAGACAACGAAGAATTCTGATTTCGAGTGATTCAAAGTTTCAAACATGTTAGCCTTCATTTGTATATATATTGATTAATCAAACTGATCATTGTCAAAGATTAAACAATGAGATTAGGAAATTGGTAGTTTGCACTGATAATTAATTCCTAGATTTGAAAATCCAAATTAAGTCTCTCATCTATGAAGAGAATATAAGGATATGGTCAAGCATAAAATAAAGGGTAAGGATTCTCTCACACAATTTATTTCATATTTTCTATACACATCCACTTTTCACGTTTTAAATGCAGACATCACCGTATTTTAAAATGTGTACATCAACGCATACAATTATATACATTGTATGCATGCCTATTTAAAAAAAGAGTATGAGAGAATATTTACCGTAAAATAAAACAAAACTAAAATTGGTTGGTTTGGGGGTATGAAAGATAGTTGCATCCCTAGTTAGAAGTGATTTCATTCGTTGCATCATAATTTAAAAGGAATTGATTCAGACAAACTCTACTCTTAGTAATACTTATTTAAATGAAGTCTCGCATAGAATAATATTGCAAGAGTAGTTAGATACAAACTTATAGGCTTAAAATTTTGGGTTATGTGGTATAAAAAATATGTTATATTAAGTACTTAATTGAAGTCTCCCTAAAGTGTTTTCTCTCCAATAAATGACATCAACTTCATGGTATTTTCTCCTCAACATCCATAAATTCAACAACTCAAAAAAAAAAAAAAAACAAGCACTTCGCTATTTTAGAAGCCAAAAATGGCTAGAAATTATCTAGAAGGACAACAACTTCTAAGGAAGTAAAATATTGTAAACTTCAAATAAGCAAGTATAGAAATGCTTATGAACCTAACATAACATAAAGCCCACAAACATAACATAAAATTCAGGCTTTAGATCGAACACAGATAATTAAAATTGACCACCCAAGAATGTTGGTGGCTTTTAATTCGCTCGCAGCCCCCATTGGGAAGATGGCAATCATGTTATGTCATTAGTGGAGGCAACCCAGTTGCACTTGTTTAAAATAAAGGTTAAGATAAACCTCATGTGCCAATTTCGGAAATAAAAAAAGAGGAATTCTTGACTGAGAATGACTAGACAAATCGACTTATCATTCTGCTATTCATATTTTCACTGTTTCTGCATTTTTATGCCGAATTTTTTAAATGTAATTTTTTTAAATGTCGAATAATATCCGTCCGTATACTTACCATATCAAACGAGTACAGTATTTTACTAACTATCAATAGATACTAAAGTTTTTTAATCAAATATGGTAAGCGAATTGGACCTCAGAGGGTCTGTTCTTTACACGAGAAATAAATCAACAAATTATTGTAGAAGACGTGGCCTAAAAAAAATTGGGAAGTCTATAAAAAAAATTTTAAAAAAGGTGATTTAAGAAGCTAACAGCTTCCATAAAGGGTATCTCATATTAATGAAAAGATGAAAAAAAAAAGTCAGTTATTATCGTTTGATTACATTCAAAGGAGGGAAACTAATGCACATGTATTAAAGAGGAAATTTAAGTTGAGGAAACAAAATAAAAAAGGTAGAGGATCTAAAGTCGACTCTAAAATTTTGAAATTAAACCTTTGTTGTTGTTGTTGTATGCAAAATCAGTTAAGTTAATGTCTTAGTCCAATAATAGTGCAGTAAAAAAGTTAAGTATAATGATTAAGAGCTATGAAACCATACTGCAAGTCCAAATACTAAGGTTTTAAAAAAAATGGAAGTCTTTTCATTTGGTTAAAAGGGAAGTATTAATTTATTTATTTGATCGAAGTGTTTATTGAAAAAAAAGTAAATTGGGAGTACAATAACCACCCTAATTCTCAACTAAAGTTTGATATAGCCATTCTTGATCATCCACTCCAAACTCCAATGGTTATTGACATTTTTAAGAGTCCAATAAGCCCATCCAAAGGTTGCTCGCCCATAAACATCTAGTTGGGCCTTGGCAAATTTTTGGTATTCTTCCTTTGTTGCTCCATTTACTTTCCACTCAGCTACCCATTCGCCTGCAAACAACAACTAGTTCATATTAATCCATTGACAAGTAGTTTAGTTTTTTTTTATTTTTTATGGTGTTAAATATTTTAAAATTCCTTGGTTTTGATTTGGGGTCGTAGAAAATAGAAAAGATGGCATTTTATTAATGGAATGGTTATTATTTAGACATACCAATCAAAATACGAGGTCCATTTGATGTTGTGACATAATTCAACTGCGAAGCCCTGTTGGTGTGAACGAAATCAATGTTCTGCTGAACAGTCATGCCGTCAAATTCGCTGGTGAAGAGGTTGTAATAATGGACATCTATGACTGATCTCATGAAGCCACTAGCAAGAGAGAAGAACTCCCTCGGGTCGGCCGGTCCTAACCGGTTAGACAACACCACATAAGCATTGGAGTACTTGCGCACGGCTTCATAACCAGCCTTGTAGTACTTGTTTAGGCTCTCTTGTGATGCTCCTGGTGCTAGAGGTTCATTGATGAGTTCAACTGCATAAAGGCTTGGGTTCTTTGCATACCTATATGTATGTGTAACAAAATAACGAGTCCATTATAGTGCTATAAACTGAGTTATATATTGTTATATGTTAGAATACATAGGTGACATATAATGTGGTGTACATGGTTTCATATTATATATGTACCTTGCAGTTAGGAATTCTATTACAGAAACTGTTTGTTGAATATTTTCATCTGTTTTGCCCCATTCTTGAGAGCCGTCTCTAGAAGAGCTGTGTTCCCAACCATTTTGAGAACCGGGCGCTGCATGAAGGTCAACTATAATCTTCACCCCATATTTCCTACAAGCACAACAGTATTGAACACAAGTTTAGTGGTTTAGATTTTAACTGTCTTGAATCTTGAGAGAGAGAGAGAGAGAGAGATGAGTTAATTGAGGTTGGTATGTGGTGGTAGAACTTTAAGTGTCTTTGTCTAGTGTTAAGTTAGAAATATTTATAGGAAAATGCAAAGATATATACTACAAATCTTACTGCATAAAATTTATAAATTGATGTAGTAATATTTCAATGACATAATAAATAAAATTTTGAATTACTTTTTTTTGTGATTGATGATATATCAATTTGTAAACACCATGTGGTAAAATTTGTAATATCACTAGTATCAGTCTAACTTAGAATATGGACAATAAATCTTCAAACTTTGTGAACATTGTCCCAAATTATTAAGGATGTTGGTATATTAAGTAGTAGAGAGTTAAAACATTCCTTTGAGGTGGGTTTGAGAGTTAAGATCATATTAATTGGTTCTCATCCATTTTTCTCATTCTTCAAACTACTTGAAAGAAAGAAAGAAAGAAAAAGAGTGGGGGGCGGGGTGGGGAGGATAGTGGGATACACCCTCGTAAGTCGTAACTTCTTCCTAAAAACATGTAATACTTTTATCTTCTTTATGATATTATTTCATGTATAAATTGTTAACATTTATGGTGAGTTGCTCATATGATAATATATATATATATATAAAACAATATCACGTAGAGATTTTGTGTCACACTCTAAAACAGCAAAGGATTCAATGTTACACAATTGGTTTACATATAAAACAATATTATAGGAGATTAAGTGTTACATCCAAAATTTTAAGAGGTTCTATGTTTTAGGGAAAACCACAAGATTTTTATGGATCCCACCTCCCCACACCCCCACGAATTTCCATTTCAGAGTGCATGTCATGACTAGTATAAACTAAACAATAAAAATATAATGTTTTCATTTTTTTTTTAAATGAGGCTGTATCAGTTGGGTTGGGTTTTCATATCTTTTGATTCTTTTCTTTGTGGTTGAATGCAATTTGGGGCTAATCAAAACACTATTTTTTTTTTTTTTTGTTGGTTCCTGCCTAATCTGCTGTCTTGATTACTAATTGCAATTTTTCATGCATGACAAAAGAAAAACACACACACAAAAAAAAAATATATATATATATATATATATATATATATATATATATATATATATATATATAATAGGTGAAGCTGAGAAAAACTCAAATTAGAATTTCAAATCAGATTTCCAATTTTGCGCCATGTATCATAAATTATTTATTTTTAAAAAGTTTTATTTCTTAATTTTAAAATAAAATGTGGGACCATATCATAAATATTCATCCAAGTAAGTTATTAAGTATAAAAACCAAAAAGTTTAGAATAAATGAATCGTAAAAAAAAAAAAAAGTGCTTCAAAATAATTCTAAAAAAATGGACAATTTACATTTTATACCTAATAATATCCTTACAAAAATTTTTAAAGAGTTAACAAAATATAAAAATGATTATCAATAATATTTAAATTATATATATAAGAATTATATCATGCATCTTATTGTATATTTTTAAGTATATCCATACATATGTATGGGATTACAAGCAAGTAAATAAGAATAAAAAGCTCTCAATGATTAAGTGGCAAATATGTTAGGATGTAAGTATACATACTTAGCCCACAAGAAGGCGTTGTCCAACACTTGCAATGATCCCTCAACGTAGGGCTTGGGCGTTGGATTGCTTGCTATCCACCAACCAACAGGAATTCTCACAGCGTTCAATCCGTTTGTTGATATGAACTTGAAGTCATCCTCGACTATGAATGTGTTCCAATGGTTCTGAGATTCATACCGTCAATTTATCATACAAATCCAAATTATGTACATTGTGTAATAGTGTATGAATCTTTGGTATTTCAGGATAGTAGATGGAACTTAAGATTTTTAGTATTACGACACGTCTTTCAAATCTATTAAACGCACAACCCAAGTGTCTTTGAACTAACATTATAGAATTTTCTTTACTACTTTGAAATAGACATTAATTCATTTCATCATTAAGATTTCAATTTTAATGTCTAAGAGTGTACTTAACAACTTACATGCTTCCTAGGTAAGTTAGTTGAAATATCCAAGGATAATATATACAAGGTTAATATGATTTGCAAACATTGACATGAAAAATAATGGCAGCAGATATTTAACCTTTGGGATCCATTCATTTCTCTTGGAATGGTGCAATATAATTACCTACAATTTAGTTTAAAATTCATTACCATGGGAAAAAAAGTTGAAGGTGAATTGTGAAAGGCGCTCTAAATGGCACACTATTTCTATTTGTAGAATAAAATTTAAATTTGGTGGAAATTTTTCCTCTCAAAAAAAAAAAAAATTGGTGGAAATTTTAATATAATTTTTTCCTATGAAAATTACTGTGAGAATTAACTCATTTATTTTCAATCATGGTTTTAAAAACCGGACCATAGGTGAAATCAAATTTGCCTCCAGTTCCTGATTTTTGACTGGTTTTGACCGGTTTTTGAGCTTTTTATTGGACTGGCCTCCGATTTTTGGTTCAACTAGTCGGACTGGCTGGTCCAGTCAAGTTTTTAAAACATAGGTTACAATACCACTAGTAAACATTTACAATGTATTAAGTTGGTAAGTTGTACTCTAATTATGTAATGTATTATAAACCCAGTTTAAAATACTATTATTACTATTTTCATGTGTTCTAATAAATATTATTGTTTACTCAAAAAAAAAGTTGGTAAGTTATGATTGATGTAAAATCACTTTTGTTTGGAAAATGCCTCAAATTCTCAAATTCTTATTATTACTGATAAGTTAAGGGTTTTCTTGGTGAAAGAAAGAAAATTAATTTGGTTAATTTTTGAATTCATTGGTGTAGAAGAAAAATGCTTTTCTTTGGTATAGAAGAAAAGTGTATTCCTTATCAAAGAAGTATTGTATTGCTTGTACACCGAGTAAAAAAATTTAAGTCCTAGATATAGGCATTATGGGAGAGATCAAATAGTACCACTTATTCGAAGAATCTTTTATGACCTTTGAGAAATCATTAAGTGTGAACAATAACATGACTTGAGTTCAACAAGATGTTGTGAACTTTATGGATCCATAATCCGATGGTAAATTGCAATAAAATACTTCTAGCATAGATTAACTATACCACAATTACAAGATGCACTAATAAAATTACAATAATGATAGAGATATATTCTGATTTTACGACATGCTAATATGATCAACGGTAAGTGATAGACATATTTTGCCACTCATGTTTATATAGATCTACTAATTTTTTTTATAAGGAACCTACCATTTTTAATTGATCACTCACAATCGATCACATTAATATATTATGAAAAAAAAAAAGTGAAAAATTAGGTGTGAAGTATTGTTGATAAAGTTATGGGCAGTAGAAAAGGAAAATATTCGCACACGAGGGAAGATTCGTTTAAGTGAAGGTTCTTTTCATCATTTCATTTTTATACTGTGTAGACTGTAAAGACAAAAAGGAATAAATAATTGTGTCAATACATTAGTATGCTTTAGCTTTATAAGTCTTACCCGCATAATTTGTGGGGCTCTCTGTGGTCCATAACCATTAGTCACTTGAAACTCGCCCTGTAACCCTCCAGAATTTTTCACCACAAAAACTGAGGGATCATTGTCTCCCCATTCGCTATTCCCTGCAAAATCTGCAGTCACCAGCACTTCTGACTTCGCCTGCACTAGTTCATAGTAAAATATGTTACTAAACCTTTTTTACAAACTACTCTCTATTGCTTATATAACAAGCTCTAGTATTTGGTAATGACTAACAGCCAATAATCAAGAACTTGAATATTACATAGCTTCACAAAATGAACAAAAATATTATAGGTCACTACTTTAATTAGACCCCATCAATTTCTTATAATAGACCTTGATAATGATTTGGCAAGCAACATCATAGTCATGCAGTGTATTTGGTCATTTAATATTTTATCAAATAATTCAAACGACAAGCACCAGAATTACAAGAGTGAAGTCACTTTTAATGTTCAACGTTTCACTTGAATATGACCCATGACAAGAAAACCTTTGTAGTACAACTTTACTCAGCAGGCATTTAGAAAACTGAGGCTTATTTTTCTGCATTAGAAGCTACTATTTATCTTGCTTGCCTAAAGTAGAAAAAGAAAACAGGATAGCACTGAACAAAAACAAGACATTAAGCTAGATTACCTGTAAGAAGAATCCATTGGGTGCTCTGATTCGAACACGGCTTTTATCATCAGACTTTCTTACAATTTCAAATGTCTCAGACTTACCAGGCGTGGTTGAAACAGCTACCACATCAATCCCATTCCCATTGTTGTTCAGCCCCACAAACTGCTTATTGGAGACTCTGAAATGGAAAGTTGTATCATTGAGCCTCCACAACTACACAAAGCAGAGAACACCATATATATTATATGTATACATATCAATGAAGTCAAAGGATTATTTACTTGAAATTCCAAATCATAACCTATTAATTTACTTTGGCAATTAAACTTACACTAAAAGTCTCCCACCCTGAAGCAGCTGTTCTGTTAGCAACTATAATGGTTCCTCCTCCAGTCTCAGCACAAAGATACTTCCCAGTTGTTACTGATTTGAACTGAAGCCCAGTTCCATCCTAGAAAAATAACAAAAAGTTTGACACTTCCAAGAAAGATTTGACAAATAATGAGAACTAATAAGAGTAAAAAAGAAAAAAAGGACGATCATTAATTACTAAGTGTTAATACAGCCATATGTACAAACCAAAAAGTCATTGTTGGGGATGCCAGCAAAGAGAGAAGGTTTGATCCATCCTTCTGTGACCAGCCAACCTCCCAGATTTACTGCTTTTATTCTCAAGCTTGAATTGTTCATCTCTTGAGAAACAGAACAAATGGGCAAGAGAACAACTATGCTTAGCAGCAATATTCTTGAATTGATCGCCATTTGTAAGTAGTTATGTTGTTTTCTCATTCGTATATCTTATTCATATATCAGTTTCTATAATCTATATGGATTGCAGCCTGTATATATATATATAAAGATGATTGATGAATGAGCAATTGTGCGTAGCACTAGCAGAGACTGCAGAGTCAGCATCTGGAAACTTTGACCAGCAAGGATTTGACTATTCTTTGTATACTTGTTTGAAGATTATATTAGCACAGTTCGGCTCAAACTTTTATACCTACAGCATTACTCTTTGTACCTGTAGTTTTACTCTTCGATTATACCATCCTTGATAATACCATACTTATTACTTATTAGTAGTCTTCATTCAGTTAATCCACGCAAGAATTATTTTTTTAATAGCAATTTACCATCGGATAGAGTAGTCCACGTCAAAATTCACGGCACCTTGTCAAAGTGGCTCCAATCAGCAAACTATTATTTAAGGTAGTATTTAAATACCACTTATTTTGATGAAAATTAAAAATATTGTAGAAAAATAATTTTTAAACCATAAAGCATTTGTTGGTGCTGGCTGGGACCAGCCAGCAAATGCACGCCAGACTTGAATGAGTTTTAGAAAGTCGTTAATGGATCAGTGGTACCGTTTCCATTCAGGCCCGGCTCAAGGCGTAGGCAAGTTAGGCCTAGCCCTAAGGCCCCACCCAAAAAAAATTTATTTAGGAAAAAAAGCTCCACTTTCTATAGTTAAAGGCCCAAATTTTTATAAAATTATATATATATATATATATATATATATATATATTCTAAAGGTTGTACATTTTTTTTTATTAGTGATGTTAAGGATACTACAAATTTTACTATTGGTTTACAAATTTCCATGTTATTAATCACAAAAAAGTGATATAAAACTTCATTAGTTAAATTGATGAAGTTCATCAACAAGAGACAATGTCACATTATATTTTAAACATTTTATAGTTTTTTTAATTGGCGCATTTTTCTTTTTCATTTCTATTAAGACTTTCAAAATACGAGACAAATAGAACCTTAACTCAATTCAAACCCTAAAATATTTTCAGAATATGTTACAAATGTGTTAAATCATTAATTATAGATTAATCTCCCCTGATAGTTTGAGACTTTGATTTTTATAAACTAATATCTTACAAAGCCACACAGCAAATAATATTTATCTCTCTCTCTTAAAATCAAATTTTAAAATTAAAAATTAGATCACAACTTTATTTAACTATGGATTGTCATATATCCAAAATAAAGTATTTTTTTCAATCATAATATTTTTTTTTTATTAAAATTTATAGTTCAATTATGATATTTAATTCTCTATATGAAATTAACATTAGTCTAGTTGGTATTATTTATGTATTTAATGTATCAAATTAACCTTAATTTGGTTAGTATTAAATAATTTTGTTTAATTAATATTTACATATTAAAGACACCGCATATATTTTTCGCCTTAGACCCCAAATTATGTTGCCGCTCCTGTTTCCATTCTATCTCATATAAGGAGAAACTAGAATCAAATCTCCATCCCACGTTAAAAGTGATGATTTCCAGAAAGTCAGGTCATAATTTTTCCTCTCTTTTATTTATTTATGGCTTTGCCCGTGATTTGGTGAGCTTGAGAACGATGTCTTTTCTGACAGACAACGAAGACTTCTGATTTCGAGCAATTCAAGCATGTTAGCCTTCATTTGTATATTGATCGTTCAAACTGATCATTGTCAAATAAGAAATAATGAGATTAGGAAATTGGTAGTTTGCACTTATAAGTGATTCCTAGATTTGAAAATCCAAATTAAGTTTCTCATATTGTGCCCTTTCCTTCTCATAAAGTTACTGAATTTAATCTCAAAAGGATATGGTCAAGTCAAGCATAAAATAAAGGGTAACTATTCCCTCACATAACTTATTTCACATTTTCTATACACTTCTATTTTTTACATTTTAAATGTGGATATCACCGTGTTTTAAAATATATACATCAACGCATGCAATTGTGTATATTATATATATATAAAAGAGTATGAGAAACTATTTACCGTAAAATAAAACAGTACTAATATTGGTATGGATTTGGGGTATGAAGCTGGTTGCATGCCTAGTTAGAAGAGTATTTCTATATATTATATTAGGGAAATGTTAAAGGGTGGCCTTAGGGCAATTTTTAATAAACCATTTTAAGAAAGCTGTTATGGGAAAAGAAAAAAAAAAGTTATTAATATAAAAACTTTCCTAAAATGGTTTATTAACAATTGTCCTAAGGACATCTCTTAACATGACTCATTATATTAACTACTTAATTGAATTCTCTTTAATGTATTTTCTCCCTAGTAAGTGAGATCGACTTGAAATCACCTCTTCTAGGTATTCTCTCCTAAGCACCTTACTTTTGTAGAAGAGTAAGCTTAGTGTACAAGTTTTTCCACAACTTTATCACAACTTTATTACGTGGCGACTTGTGAATGATATAAATAAAATAGCGAGTCTATGTGGCACTAGTGGTTCTACCTCTAAGCCAAGGAGGTCACAGGACCACCTTGACTTGCAAAAAAATGTATATATATTTGTCACAAAAAAAAATTTATATACTAAGCTAGCCTATTGTGACCATCTTGATAAAAATGTTGAACACTAACTTGAAAATTACAAGAATTTGAGTCCAACAAAAATAAGAATAATGATACATCTATAACAATTTCATAATAATTTTACAACAAATCCTATGTAGTAAGCAGTTATTGATTCTAATTTGGGTTCAAAACTAACATCACTTTTAAACCTACCAATAACAAGTTATTGTATAAGATTTATTATGAAAATTTTATAGACGTAGCATTCCTCCAAAAATAATTTTGACACCCAAACATAATCCTTAACCCCTTAAGCCCCCCCCCCCCCCCAAAAAATAAAAAGCTTAATAAGAACAATAAAAATTATCCAAAATAACAACAAAAACCCCAAAAAAAAAAGACTAAACCAAACAACAAGTTAACAAATTATTCAACAAAAAGCCTATTCAAATTTGTAACCGTAAGATCACAATTTACATCTAAACCCAACAGTGTGAAGGGAACAGACCTAAACAACCTAATACAATGAAATTTATAAAGAATAAGCTTGAAACCTAGGTTCTGTGGATATTGGATAACAAAAATGATGGACTAGATCCCCAATTCACATGCAACGAGCTATTTATGTAACAGAAATTCTCCTCAGACGTGTGTTAAGGACGATTTGTATTACTTTTCCTTCTTTTAAAGATGGATTACAATTGAGAGTGGTTTGTACAGAACCGGCTCAATAGGCGATACAATTGATGCAATCGCCTAAGGCCCCCAAATAAAAGAAGGTCCCCATTTGTAAAAAAAAAATTATATATAATATATTTATCTATATATTTTAATTAAAAAAAATTTATGCACTTTTATTGGTTAATAAAATGCATTAAAAATACTCATTGTATCCTAAAATGCAAAAGATTAAAAGGAAAAAAAAATAGTCAAACTTCAGCTAACAAAATTAAATTTTATGAGACAAATTTATTAACTTATTCTTAAAATATGCTAAAATCAAAATTAAAATCAAACAAATTCATTAATAATATAAAGTAATTGTCTTTGAAATATATTAAAATAGATATTATAAATTTCGAAAACAAAAGAAAAACTTTTCATCTCTCTATCTCTCTGCCTCTCCGCCTCTCCATCTATTTTCTTACTATCTTACCTTTCTTTTCTTCATCTTTATCTTGTTTTTTTATATTTTTTTTATAACCTCAGTCAGTCGAGCTTGAAAGAGGTATTCTTCATCAGTTTTTTCCCTCTTTCTCTATGTTTTTTCGAAACTGAAGACTCTGAGGTCTTCTATTTATTTAACTTTCAATTATATACTTTTAGTTTGTTTCACACTTTCACCGCACAATGTTTGATGGGATGGGGCACTTTTTTTTTTTTTGATAGCTTTTCTGCCTGGCTGCCCCTCTGGCCCTCTTGGATTGAAATTTGATGGGATACGTTGTTTCTTTTAAACTTAGCCATTGGATGATTCTGATGAAAGGATGGTAGACTAGTGGAGGGACCAGAGGGTTTCTCACTTTTTTTGTTTATACTTTATAGCCTTATAGGACTATAGGAGTACAAGCTGTACAGGTACAGCCCACAGTCTTAGTGTCTTACACGGTTCCTCACTTTTTTTTTTTCTTTTTTTTTTTCTTTTTTAACTTGACATTTTATTTATTATTATAAATTATTATATCAACTTATTATTCGTATTACAATAATACTAATTTATTAAACTATGTATTAAATTAATTTTTATTTGTACAAGTTTAAATTTTATAGTGGTCACTGCATTAAAAAAATTGCAATAATTAGATTCTATTGTTTTATACTTTAAATTATCATTTTTAATTATAAATTGTGTCTTATTTATCTACAAACATTTTCTCATTATAAATGTCTACTAGAAATATTTATCCGGATATAAAAAACTTCTAAAAAAGAGAAAAATTGAAAAAACAAATTGTATCTCAAAAAAGATCTATGGATAAATTTGTTACTAGTATTAAAAAACCACAATAGAAAGTTTGGGTGAAAATATTACAAATGAACAAGAAATTTATCAAAAAGAGTTAGAAGATAATGAAATTATACAACAAAAAGATAATAATGAAAATAGTTCTAATAATGTTCAAACATCAAACGTAACAATAATTGATAATAAAAATTATAAAAAAGCCCATTTAAAATTTTCGCTTAAGGCCCCAAAAATAGTTCAACTGGCCCTGGGTGTGTACAGTGTTTTTCTCTTTCTTCTTCTATCCCCCCCTCCCATCGAATGCCTTTCTTTTCTTTTTTTATATCATCCTCCTTCTTCCCTCCATCTTCCACGTATAGATCAAATTACTGGTCCAGATACTTGTCTCATCCACCGCCCTCTTGAAGTCTTCAAACAATAGCTGTAAGGCTGATCACCACTATTCAAATGTCGTTTCTCCATTAATGTGGCCAAAGAGGTGGGTGCAGAGCCTTTAATGTGGTGGTAGCAGCTTTCTATAAGATATTTCTCATTCATTCTTCCTTTCTGTGCCATTGTGGAATACATCTTCATCTACCAGACCTTCTAGAATATCATTCTTATCACCATGCTGCATCATTTGACCTATACTTCATTTAGCCGAGGAGTTACCTCTCCTCGAACTATTTCCATCAGCCTCTTTCGCAGCAGTTTACTTATGGACTTTTAAGTTCGGTATTGTTATTTCCACTAAACCCTCCTCGGACAAGTCAATATCCTTGGATCAGGCCCAAGACCCAAGAACAAGTCCTGGACCTTTTGCCCTCACAGTAACTCATTCAATCCATTATATAAAAATAATCTATAATTTCATTTTTCTTTTTAAAAAAAGTACAAAAGATATTGTGGTCATGAATTCTCCTTAATGACCACTAACCACCTTGAAAACAATTCCTAAAACCATCACTACCATGTGAATCTATGATTTTACTATTCACAAGTCATCACGTAACAAAATTGTGAAAAAATTTGTGGCACTATACTTTTTCTTTATAGAAACCTAAAAAGGCTAAGAAATTATGTAGAAGAACAACGACTTCAAAGGAAGTAAAAATATTGTAAACTTCAAATAAGCACCATGCAGTCCAAGTATAGAAATGTTTATGAACCTAACATAACATAAAGCCCACAAACAAAACATAAAATTCAGGCATTAGATCGAACACAGATAGTTGAAATTGACCACCCACGAATGCTAGTGGCTTTTAATTCGCTCGCAGCCCCCATCGGGGAGATGGCTATCATGTTTTGTCATTAGTGGAGACAAGTAGATAACCCAGTTGCACTAGTTTAAAATAAAGGTTAAGATAAACCTCACGTGACAATTGCGCAAATTAAAAAAAGGAATTCTTGATTGAGAATGACTAGACAAATCTACTTATCATTCTACTATTCATATTGATTCATTGAAAGACCTTGAAAAAAAAAAACAGATGATTGTAATTGCCTATCCAAAAAATTGTCTTATTTGAATCTATTGGTTTAATCAAAACGAGGGGATTCCACTAGGAAGCAATACTAAAACCTCTTTGAATTTTGAATAGCCTTTGGAGATTGAAAGAGTCTTTTATTTTATTTATTTTTAAATAATAAATAAGATAAAGGATGACTAGTCCTTGAAAAACCTATATTAAGGCTGCGTTTAGTTGGGTGTAAAATATTTTTCGGGTGTAAAATATTTTCAGGTGAAAATATTTTCAAGAAAGGAAAATAATTTCTAGTGTTTGGTTGTAATTTTAAAATTATATTGGAAAATAATTTGAAGTGTTTGGTAACATTCAGAAAATGCAAATTTTCTATTAATTTCTCACATTTTCTCAGTCATTTTCTCAGCTTCCAAACTAGTTTTATATCAAAAAATTTACCAACACGCACACAACACCCACAGAAAAGTCCACCACCACCCACACACCAGCACCACACAACACAAAAGCCATCAAAAAACACCAAAACGCTACTACCCACGCCACCACAACAACAACTTTTAAAATTAGAGATCAAAGAGAGAAAGATTGAGAGATTGAGGGAAAGAGATCGGTAACGGCGGCCAGATTGGTAACGACGGTGGGTTTGGGCTTGGGACGATGGTCTCGCGGCTCAATCTCGCCGGCGCGAGCTCGTTGGCACCTCTCTCTCTCTCTCTCTCTCTTCGTTCTCTGTCTCCCTCTCTTCGTTCTCTCTCTCACTCTCTATTTTCAATCGAAAATGTGATTTGAAGGTAAAATAGGAACAAATTTGATTTTCCGTCGTATAAGGGCTATTTTACGGTCAAACAGTAAAATAATTTCAGTTGACCAAATTTTCTATGTCTACCAAACACACGCAAATGCGAAAAATAATTTTAGAAATTGATTTACCGTTGAACCAAACGCAGCCTAAGTTATTAGCACCTGCCATGTGAGGGCATCGAGAGTGAGTTCTTTGTTTGGCTAGAGCTTTAGCCCAACCTAATAGCTAGATCGGATTATTTTTTTAGATAGATAAACTGATAAAGTCTACAAACACAAGATAAGATAAAATAAAAATAGACAAAAAATTTGACACTATTACTGGTGGTAGGTAAAAAAAAAAAACAATAGTATAATCAGATAAGGCGAAAACCAGTAAAAGCGTGTAAACTCAATTGTTTTTTTTTTTTTTGCTAAACGTGTTAACTCAATTGTTATCAGACGTATTGTAAAAACTTTTATATATGTGGCATTGTTTGGAAAAACTTTCTCTTGACTTTACTTTTTGCCTCAAATTAACACTTTGAAGACCTTGGAAATATTTATGAGTTGAATACTCGTTTGACATAGAATCAAATGATGTACCGAAATCCTTTTTTCTTTTTTAATTTTTGGTCCCTTTGCCTCACAATTGACTTGGTGCAAACTGCAAAGGTCGTAGATTGGCAAAAAACTAAGACTGAACTAGAAGAGTTGAATAGCAGTCCACAATGACCTTATGACAATTGACTATAGGCAAGCATCTAGCAATCAATCACGCGAAGCATTTACAGATTTAAAGACTTATATTATTCGGTGATGAGCTGGTGCATGTGCTAGGCGGTGAATTAAGGGCCGGCTGAACTATTTTTAAACTAGTTGTCTAAGCAAAGAAGATCAATCAATATCAAATTAAAAATTGTTAACAAGTGGGGAAGAGAGATTTAATTATTTAAACCTAATTCTTTTGACCAAGAAGATCAATCAACGTCAATGAGTTACAAAGCTCACGAGTCTTGACCATGTTAGTCAATTTTCAAAGCTCATTTATGTTACATTTCACGCTTAGTCTGAGCAATATTTTAACTACAGCTAGAAGATCTGTGTTCATACCATCTTATTTATTTTTTAGGGTAAAATACTATTTTGATCCCTAAACTTTACTAAAAGATTGTTTTTCATTTTTAAACTTTAAGAAATTCATTTTTCGTCCCTAAACTATTGAAAAGTTCATCTTTCCTCTCTAAACTATTAAAAATATTTTATTTATGTCTTTAAACTTTACTAAAAGTTTGTTTTTCATCCCTAAACTATTTTAAAAAGTTCTTTTTTATTCCTATATTTGTCTCTAAACTATTAAAAAAAACTCTTAATTAACAAAGTTTAGAGATGAAAAAAAAATTTAAAGTTTAAGGACGAAAACTAAATTTTTATTAAAGTTTAGGGACCAAAATAATATTTTATCCTATTTTTTAATTATCCACATAGCATTATGGGCCTTGTGGTTGCTTTATCCTGATTGAATGGGGCAGGGAGCTGACGGGCTTGTGGTCAAGCTGGTCGTCAAGTCTATATTGTAAAAACCAATGGTTGGGGAGGGTCCAACTCTTGATTGGGCCAAGCTCCATTAAGGTAAACTCAGCAGTCAGCAGCCCATTGCACTAATTTGTTTTTAAAACCCCTAGGGGAGGTCGTACTGTTGTTAAGCTACACTCTTGCAATACTGGTTATATATAAGCGGTTTTCATACTTATTTTTGGGGTGGATAAGAAATATATTTTGTGGTTAATAAAGAATATTACTTTTTTAATAAAGAAGAAAAATTTTCTTTCATATATATATATATATGAAAGAAAAATTTCGGACCAACTGATACCGCCCGAACCGAGTTCAAATTTTTAGTTTTTTCGGTTCGGTTCGGTTTTAATTTAAATTTTAAAAAACCGAAATTGATTGGTTTGGTCTCGGTTTTAGTGAAAATAATACCGAACCAACCTAAACCAACTAATATATATTATTATAGGTAAAGCATGTTTAATACATATATATGTTGCCTTAGTGGTTAATACATGTGTTTTCCAAATTCCTGTCCCAAGTTCAAATCTACTAAATTCCTAACCCAACTTCAAATCTTTTGATCAGCTTTTTATCAATCTTTTTTACAGATACTCTCTTCTCTTCCCGACCACTCACTCTCACTCACACACACACTCTCTCTCTCTCTCATCCCTTACCTAGTTCGTTAGCCACCATCTTTTTCTCTTAGATGATAGGCCATTGGAGATCAGAAGACTCTCCATTGCTACCACTCTCTTGGCTTGAATTTAGTTTGTTTGGGTTTATATTTCGAGTTTGTTGTTTGTTTCTTTGATATGGTTTATTGGGTTTGTTGTTTGGTTCTTTTATCTGTTTTTTTTTTTTTTTAATCTTTCTTTGTTTACTTTCTTAGAAAATAAATGAGGTAAGGAAACCGAATGCACCAACCATTGTTTTCACAGTTCGGTGTCTTGCAGTTTTCTTTTTGTCTCGGTCAATATCGGTTTTGAAGTTGGCAAAACCAAGGGTATTGGTTTGGGGCAAAATGTGGCCTTCACACCAACCAATTAAAGCCCTATATGACAAGACCTCTCAACTTTCAAGGACATCCACTCATCACATAACTCTCTATTTTCAAGGACATTCACTATGGAAAAAGAAAACTCTCCTACACTTTTGAGAAAATTTTCAACATTACAAATAAGAGGTAAAGCCTTGAAAACAGTCAAACCCAATGACAAAGCCAGTTTTTAGATAAGAAAAACTTAGAGCTTTCTCCTATAAACTTGTATCTATCCTACTAAAACCCATCTCATAAAACAAGTATTTCAAGTGTAACCAGTCCACTACATTTGTAAGCACTTTCAGTTTTTTTTTTTTTTTTTTCAATAAAATCTTTTAGTTCGGTCAAGATATTTGCATTTTACTTTAAGTATACATATTTTTACAATTTACTTGAATATTTCATATTCTTATTTCACTATTTATATCCACGTTATACTTCGATTTCCCTTATAGTGTGTGTATATATATATATAATTCAAATAATTAACTAAGTTAAGAGTAGGAAATCTCAAAATTATTCCCCTTATACTGGCATTTGAAATCACACATGTAATTTAGTATATAATAATGTATATATATCATATAATGCCTAATGGATGAATTCGAAGATAGCTATTACCTTTTGCATGATATTTTTCTTATTTTGCTCCATTCAATTAATCAATAGAGCCAACATCTGTGTTAAAACCACCTTATTTATTTTTCCATATAGCATTATGGGCCTTGTGACTTGTGAGTGCTTATCTTATTTGAATGGAACAGGGAGCTAAAGGGCCTCTTTTTGGCTCGGGCTGGTCGTGAAGTTTATATTCTAAAACCCAATGCTTGGGTTTGGGTCCAACTCTTGATTGGGCTAAGCTCCCTTAAATAAACTCAGTAGCCATTGCACTTTTTTTTTTTTTTTTGAGGAAACCATTGCACTTTCAAAAGTATAATTGTAATTTTATTTCCCCCACATTTTTGTTGCTACATGGTTTTTTTTTTTGAGAAGGTGCTACATGGTATTTTGGTTGTTGCTACTTGGTAGGCGCTAGCAAGATGATCTAAACTTGTTTTTGAAACCAGCGGGGAGGTAGCATTGTTGTTAAATTTAGATATAGATAAGGAACTCAATAATGATAAAATCTAGTAAGGGAGGAAATGTATAATGACAGAATCTACTACTAATTAATAAAGGAAGTACAGTCCTCTTACCAAAAAAGAAAAATTTATATTTTATCCAATTACTAATTAATAATTTTCACATCATTAAAAACCTTAGTTAGTGTGCGTCTGGCATTAATGAAATTTACCAACTTATTTTTACTACTATTTATAGGCCTCATTACACTTTTTGATACTATTTATGAATTCACTGTATTATTTCAATTAACTTTACCTTTATTTATAGTATTTTTAGTAGAAAGTTTTCAGTTTCAGTAAAAAATTTTCAATTTCAGCAAAATAAAATAAACGAACCCCAAATAGACAGTTACTAAATAGACATTACTGCCTTAAACAGAAATTTGAATATGTTAATACTTATCAATTTATACTCAATAGACATTACTACCTTAAACAGAAATTTGAAAATACCAATACTTATCAATTTATACTCAATAGACATTACTACCTTAAACAGAAATTTGAAAATACCATTACTTATCAATTTAATGTTGCCGCGTAGCGTAGCCAATTTTTTGACGCGGCTAAAATCTAAATCATAAATTTAGGCAGTAATTGATACAGCTAATGATCACATTGCTTTATCTTGCGTAACAGACAATCGGTGTCTCCCATGTGACTACCGACGCTGCCAGCTGCATACTATCATGACCCGTGTTCTCTCCTCTACGCTCCACGTTCCATTACAACCGCCACGTGTCCTCACTCATCACATTTGATCATCACAATACCCCACATAAAATGACGTGGCACCTCGTGATGAAGATGTACATTTTTCCTTATCCTGCATGCGTACACAGAGGAACACCGCTCACGCGCTTTGATTGCCACCCAAAAAATTATCAGCGCTTTCCTTTACTTCACACTAGAGGCCTGTCCTCCTCTTTATCACTCATTACTCATTTCTTCTCTCAACGCACACTTCTCACTACTCACAAACCCACTTTCCCCTTTCATAAACTCTTTCTCTCTGTGAAATCTGAGAAAACCAAAAATGGCGAAAACAGCGTTGCTCTTTGTGCTGTGTGTGCTTCCAGCTTTGGCTCTCGGCAGCCGACCGATGAGCAACCCATTCAACGTGCAAGGGCGCGTGTACTGTGACACCTGCCGTGCCGGTTTCGAAACCTCCGCCACAACCTACATTCCCGGTACTTACGTTGTTTTCTCATCTTATGTTCTAGTTTTATATGTGTTGCGTTAGTTGTCGTTTTTAATTATGTGTTACTGATGTTGCTGATTTCAATTTTCAAGTGGGGTATAAAGGGATCTAGTAGTAACTGTTTCTAGGTCTGTGACTTTTATTTAGCGGATCTATGAAACTAACTAGCATTATGTGACTCTGACTCTGTGATGTTTTGTTTTGTCTTGTTTGGATCTAATTCTGAATGATGTTGATTTAAGGTATTGTTTGGATTAGGGGTAGAGGATTGGACACCGTATATTGTTTAAATTAGGCATAGAATGAAAATCCTGCCTAGTATTTTTAATTTTTTTTATTAAAAAAAAAAAATACTAGTTCAGTTGTCTAAAAACTAAAATTTGGTCAATATAATTACTTAATCAAAACCAATGAAAGTGATAAAAATAATAAATAAATTGTAACGCTGCGTCAAAGTAAACTTTGGTCCTCAAGAAATGATTGATCTTTGTCAACTAATTCATATGGAGGTAGCGGACCGACTCCGTAACATCTAGATTATGTTCCTTTTTTTTTAATTTTTAAATTAAGTTATTATATTTTCTTGAACAATGGATCATTCTTGATTGAAGAATAGAAATTCTCGTTTTCTCTAAAAGCTAGGAAGTACAGGAACGATTGAAAAATTATAACATGAAACGATTGAATTGGTCCATTCTTTTATTTATGTAGTAGTATAGCGCATTTAATTGTTGATCTGATCCATAGGTGCCAAGGTTAGAGTGGAATGCAAAAACAGGAGCACAATGGAACTCGTATACAGCAAGGAGGCAACAACCGACTCGACTGGAACCTACAATATCGAGGTTGATGAGGACCACCAGGACCAGCTTTGTGATGCTATGCTTGTTAGCAGCCCCCAGAGTGACTGTGCAACAGTTTCCCCAGGGCGTGACCGTGCCCGTGTCATTCTCACCGGTCTCAATGGGATTGCATCACAAAAACGTTTTGCTAATGCAATGGGCTTCATGAAGGAGAAGGCATTGTCTGGCTGTGCTCAGGTTCTCAAGCAGTACCAGGAGTACGACGAGTAGATATGATTTAGTGGTTTGAGTTCTCCTTTTATGTGTCTAGTTCTTAAGCTATTATATATGCTTGGTTTATTCTAGTATCAATTTACTTATGTCTTTATGGATTGTTACCTCCACATTTAGAGGAAGATGATTTCTTTGTGAATTGGACCTTACTAATTAAATTAAACTTGGGTCTTTTTCATCTCTAGAAACTGTAGTGTTTCGCTGCTGGTTTCAATAAACTAATATTCCTTATTATGGTTCTGTTTACATGCTACTGCATTGCATAGACAAGTAATTCGACCGCATTTTACTAGCAATGTTACTTCCTCCCACGTGATAGTGTAGGCTTCATCGACTAAGTTCATCCATCATTTATGTGAGAAGAATGCTATATCCTGTTTAGCCAAAAAAAGAAAAGAAAAGAATGCTCTTTTCCTTGAATAAACTCCTTTTCTGGAGGGAACCTCAATGAACTATATTTAAGAACCACCTTTTCTGGAAGGAACCTTGACGAACAATATTTAAGAACCGTGCTCCCTGGCGGTGGGGGATCCCTAAGTGATATTTGTGAGGCTGACAAACGTATCGGCCTGATGAGATCAAGCCACTACTGAGTATTTTTTGGGTTTGCTATGAATTAAGTTGGTCGTGATGTGTTCATCAGCTTCTTTTCTTTTTTGGTAATATGTTCTTTGGTATCAGCTTCAAACATCCAAATTAGTACAAAAAAATTTATAACTATTTGGAGTTGCAAACAAGTCGCCAAGCCTTATTATCTCTTTTATAATATTATCTAATATTGTACAAGTTGTCATTTTAAATATTTGCAATATTTAATTTTGCTAAAGAAATTAATCGATTTGAAATTAAGAGGAGGATTCTACGAAATCGAATAGTGAAACTCGTGCATGCATTAGGAATTTAGGTTCATGATTCAATGGAAGCAGCAAACAAACCAAGTTGATGATGCTCTGGGAGAGAACTTTCCGAATTCACGTAGCTAAATAGTTGCTCACTGCGGGCGGATTGCTCATCCGGATTTCATATTTCCCTTAATGACAGACACAGTGAATTGCAAATTGCAATGTGATGCAGCCTTTTCTGCTCCGTCTCCCCCCCAAGATGATTGCCACTAATAAGGAGAGTATAAAAATAGCAATGGACAGGGAAGGTTTATTTATTAATTTTTTGGGGTTTTGTGGGGGTGGCTGGGTTTATGGATCTGATGCTTCTAGGGTTCTCAAGTTTGTGAGGGACCGCTCCATGGAATGAGCGTATAAGGTAATTCTTGAAGGAGGGGTGTTAAAGTTGAGTAAATCCTTACAAATGCCATAGCAACAATGGAAGTATAGACCTCTCAATCTTTTGTGAAACATCAATCGTTCCCCCTAACCCTTACTACATCTCCTCTTCCAACCACTCATTCATATTCTTCTTTACTATTATAAGTCTATATGGATTATCATTTGGAGTGTCAGGCAGCTACTTCTTTTAGATAAACTTGTGTATGTGGTTCCAATAACACAAATAGAGAGAGAAGCACGCGGAGAGCAACTAACTGAAAAAAAAAAAAATAGTGCTTAAAGAAAATGTGAATTTTCCTTTGTTCAAGATAAATTGAGGGTTTTTCTTAAGAAGATTCTTGTTCCAGACACAAGATAAATTGTAGGCTTTTTATAAGAAGATTCTTTAGGTGTAGAACCACAAAAAGTTGAAGATTTTCTATCAGGCTATGTGGTGAGGTTGTATCTGTTCCTAGAGGTATTATTGTGTTTTTCTAATTTATTATGAACTCAAGTTTTGGGTATAATTTGAGTGTTGTAATTTTCATTTTTTATTATAGCGGATTAATCAATTTTTCCTCGTGATTTTTCCATCTCCACTTGAGGATTTTCCAAGTAATTCTTAGCGTGTTCTTGTTGGTTAATTTTATTGACACTTTCGTAGATTTCTAGTTTCTCTGTTGCTTAAGTTATATTAATTTAATTCACAGGAATTTATCCCAACTAGTGAATATGGATTATCATATATCTTTTGATTCGCATTGAGTTTATAAACATGGTTTGTTATATCTTGAAGTTGCAACAACATGTTTTTAAAACCTGGACCAGATCGTACGATTCAACCGGGTTAATCAGGAACTGCTCCTAGAAACGGTTCTTTAAACTCCAAAATCCGTTCTACACAACAAAAGCCAATGGACCGTGCAAACCGCGGTGGAACCGCCCGAATTTGAAAACTGTGGTCGGTTCTCACGATTCCAGTCAAAGCTGGGAAAAAAAAATTTTATCTACAGGCTTACAGAAGTAGATCTCCATAGTTGTAGCTTCAAAAACCGTAAGATGCTGTTAGACATTGAGACTTGAGATCACATCATAGTTTCTTCTCATTCTTTTTCTCTATACCGCTCTCTCTTGCTCTTTCTTTGTCTCAGTAATCTTCTCTTTCTCCTCTCTTGTTATTTCTGCGTTTTTGCCTTCTCTTTCTTCCTCTCTTCTCTTGTTATTTCTGTATTTTTGCCATCTCATTTACTCAACCTGACAGTCAGCCATAGCCTATATTCTTGGGCTTCAATTTTAAACCGGTGGACAAAACAATATTTTCCTTTCTCACTCTTCTAGGCTTCTAGCTTTATGGCCTGTTTGGGAGTTTAGAGAGAGAGAAGAGTAGAGGGGAGTAGAGGGGAGGGGAGTAGTGGAGAGGAGAGTAGAGGAGAATGATTACCCTCCACCTTGTTTGGATGTTTTTATAATTAATAAGGGGGAAGGGAGTAATTAGCCCTTCCCCTTGTTTTTAACATTGTAATTTTATAAATATAATAAGGGTAAATTATGTAATTTACTTTATCAATAATTTTATGTGCTCTACTCTCCCTCCAAATCTCTCCAATTTGGGGGAATTAAAAATGAGGGGGTTGGAGGTAGTTGAAACCCCTTCAAACCCCTCCAAACCCCTCCCCCTCCTTCCTTAAAAAACTCCCAAACAAGGTAATTGAATTACTCCCCTTCCCTCTACTCTACTCCCCCTCCTTTTTTAAACATCCAAACAAGCCATAGTTTATATTTTATTTTTAAAATTTCAAGGGGGGATGGGTAAAGTACCAGAGCCTTGGATCTCTCTCTCAACAAAAGTTTAGTGGGAGACAAACCAGTAACCACTGCTGCCACTGTTCTTTTTTTTTTTTTCTTTTTTTTTTTAGAGAAACCGGAAATGTCTATTTACTTTTTTTTTTCAATTAATTTCATGGGAAATGTCTATCAATTTTTATATTGGATTTCATAAAAATAAAATAAAAAATTGATTAGATTGAATAGTCAAATATTTGAAACTATTTTAGGTAATTTTTCAATTTTTATTAATTTAATATATTTATTTATATTTTAATTAACTATAATTTCATCATGGTTCTATCTTAATTCGACCTCGGTCTAATCTAAAAAATCTAGAACCTTTTTTCTTTTACGATTCATTAAAGGATCCAAGTCTAAAAACCATGTGCAGCAATAATGAGCCACAATTCCATCATAAGTCACTAAATGATGTACACTTATGAGCTCGAAAGCATGAGAGGTGCTACGTCCACAACATTTTTACAACATTTTTACAACAAATCATAAGTGGTTAGTTGTTATTGGTTCAAATTTGAACTTAACACTAAGATTACTTTTTTTACCCCAACAATAACAACCAGTAACATCCTGCCACTTAGGATTTGTTGTAAAAATGTTGTGAAAATGTTGTGGACATATCATTTCTCCGAAAGCATTGTTCCTCCAAAGACAGCTAAGGACGAGGAGTGAGCCATAAATGCCACCATTATTAGTCAAGCCGTTACGGGTTGGACGAAGTAAAGAGACAGCTAAGAGGCCTTTGTGTCCATGCATTAAGTGTCAGAGGATTCCATATCTCCACATTGAATGCCAAACTCTCTCTCTCTCTCTCTCTTTCTCATTGGAGGTTCGCCGACAAGTACCACACTGGTGACCTATTTGTTACCACCCCTCTTGCAGGTTAATACTGGAGCTATTTGGACGACTTCAACAACTGATGATCTTGGCAGCATCATACACTAAGGGTCTGTTTGGTTGGAAGATTGGAAAGTGGAAAGATAGAAAATATTTAATTTTCCCTCTTGTGTGTTTGGTTGGAGGGGTGGAAAAGTGGGAGGGTGGAAAACTCTTTTGTTTGGTTGGAGAGAAAAATGGAATGATGAAAAATGTAATTTATATAAATTAACTATTATACATTTGTTACATAATATGTGTGAGGAACCGAGGACCTAAGAACCCTAGGACCCGAAGAAAGGAGGGCCAACATTTAGTATGCAAGATGAGGTCTCTCCGGGTGTGCCCGAAGATGAAGTGGCGTGGACGATAACTACATAAAGGACGTGTTACAAATATCTAGATGTAGTAGGCTGAGTTGGAAGGTTGCATTAAATGCTCGGCAACAACCATTCTGGCCGCATTAATTAGCAAGCATCACCTCTATCCGTCGCATTAATGTGGACATGACTTGAACAGTGTGGAACGCAAAGTAGAATCTTGCGCCATTGCCGACGGACAAGTGTCATGGGGAAGGGACCGCAGATTGCAAGGTGTAAGGCTACGATGAAAGCAGAAAACAATATAAATAGGAATGAAGAAACTACGAAAAGGGGCTTTTTTGGTTGTTGAACCCTCTCTACCAAATTTATTGTATAAGGATCTTTGATCAATAAACGAAGAAGAGGAAGTTAAACAAGTTTGTGAATTCTCAGGTCCTTAAAATTGGCGCCGTCTGTGGGAACAACAACGTAGTATAGGAATAGATGGCTGAAACGTACCTAGAAGGGGAGGAATCAGTAAGTTCACGAAGCAGGGATGTAGCGGTAAGTCTTCAGCGCGACAAAGGGAAGGGACATACCTCAGAGGTAGTGAGAGCACATGATGGCGGTGGGCCGAGCGACAATCACTGACTGAGGAACACATGTCTCATGACGAGGTATTGCAACAGATGCAATCTGAAATAGCTTATCTACGCAAGTACATGGATAGTAGGAAGCGGATGCGTAAAAGTACTGCTAGCTCTTCCAGTGACAGTTCGGGAGTAGACCTCAGAGGAAGGGTTCCTCCAGTACTCGAACCTACTCGGAGTGGTACCCGTGGCGGTGTGTCTTCGGACGTTAGGGCAAAACAGCAGAAGGAGATTAGAATGCCTGATACAGATGGGATATATCGTGATGACGGGAGTGATGCAATGGGTAAAGCCCTGAGGCAAATTTCCAAATCCTCTTTTGCGGCAAGGATAAATAGGGCAAAGCTACCTCGTAGGTTTTCACAGCCCATCTTTACTATGTATAACGGGAGGACTGACCCTGTAGAGCATGTTAGTCATTTTAGTCAGAAGATGGCCGTTTATTCGAATAATGAGGCATTGATGTGCAGAGTTTTTCCCTCCAGTTTGGGGGCCGTGGCTATGAGGTGGTTTGATGCCTTAGCAGAAGGTTCTCTGAGATCTTTTAAGGAGTTGACTAGGGCATTTGGAGCAAGGTTCATAACTTGTACTAGGATTCCAAAACCCTTGGATGCTCTATTGTCTATGACTATGAGGGAAGGGAAAACACTTAAAACTTATTTTGACCGATATTGGGAAACGTATAATGAAATTGATGGGGATGTGGAAGATGTAGCCGTGAGGACTTTCAAGGTGGGTCTTCCCGCGGAGCATGGGTTAAGGAGGTCTTTAACAATGAAGGCCGCGATAGATATGCGTCAGCTCATGGACCGGATAGATAAGTATAAACGGGTGGAAGAAGATCAAATGCAGAGCAAAGCAAAAATGAAGGGGTACCTGGAGAAAAAGGATCTTCGGGTAGGAGGGTTTCAAGGTAGTCGGCCTAGACGAGACTTTCCAAGCTATCTGAGGACCGCCGAGTCTCCTCTAGTTAACTCATTATTTAAGGAACCCATGCATCACATACTGGAGAAAATTCGGCATGAGCCATATTTTAGGCCACCTAACAAGATGAATGGAGATGCATCTACGAGAAATCAAAACCTCCACTGCCATTACCACTAGGATAAGGGACACACTACGGAGGATTGCCGGACGTTGCGCGATCATCTGAATCACTTGATTAAGGCTGGAAAGATCAATCACTTATTGGTTAATCCAGATGAGAAAAGGGGCCAGCAAGGCACTCGGAAATATTGGGGTCAGGCCCCTCAACCATCTCTAGGTACTATTAACGTCATCTTGGCCCAGCCGAGAGGAGAATTGGGGCAACCTTCTCGGGTCATGACCGCTCAAAACAAGTGTGGGAATGAGGGCATAGAGGAGAGTCATCAAGCAAGTAAAAGAATGAGGTCCTCGGCGACGCCCACATTGGGATTTTCTGATAAGGATAAAGAAGGCACGTTTCAACCTCACGATGACGCCCTGGTCGTTACTGTGCGTATTGGGGGATACGATGTGAAACGGGTCTTGGTGGACGATGGAAGTGGTGCTGAGATTATGTATCCGGACCTATTCAATGGGTTAAAGTTGAAACAAGAAGATTTGGAAAAGTACGACCATCCGTTGGTCGGTTTTGATGGAAACCAGGTGATACCGCGGGGAATGATTAGGCTGCCTGTGCAGGTGGAGGGTTCTGAAGTGCAGGTAAACTTCATAGTTGTTATGGCATACTCTCCTTACACGGCCATTTTGGCTAGACCTTGGTTGCATGCAATGGAGGCGGTTTCATCTACTTTACATGTAATGGTGAAGTACCCTGTGCGAGGAAGCGTGGGAATATTACATGGCAGTCAAATGGTAGCCAGGCAATGTTTAACATCTGCCACTATCCGAATAGGCCGAGGATCGTTGGAAGGGGAATATCTTGAGACATCATAGCAATTAAAGGAGACTGTTCCGGAAGTCGGCCTAGATGAGGATGAAGGCTCTGCTGAGCAGCTAACCAAGATAGTTATTGGGGTAGATGAAGAAAAATATTTTCAGGTCGGATCTAAGCTGCCGGTACGGGAAAGAGAAGAATTGGTCCAATTCTTGCGGGATAATATTGACGTTTTTGCATGGACGACTTATGACGTACCAGGAGTTAATCCAGAAGTTATCTGCCATCATTTGAATATTAACCCCCATGCGACGCCTAGACAACAGCCTCATCGGCGAGCATCTCAAGAGCACGCCGAAGCAGTTAAGGAGGAAGTTAGTAAGCTAAAGCAAGCCGGGGCGATCAAGGAGATCTTCTATCCTGAGTGGCTGGCCAATACTGTCGTGGTAAAAAAGAAGAATGGAAAATGGAAAGTTTGTGTTGACTTTACAGATTTGAATAAGGCATGCCCCAAGAATCCTTTCCCTATACCCAGAATTGATCAACTGGTGGATGCAACTGTGGGGCACCCCCGAATGAGCTTCTTGGACGCACTCCAAGGGTATCATCAAATCCCTTTGTCATTGAATGATCAAGAGAAAACAGCTTTTCGTGCCCCTAATGGCAACTACCATTACCGAGTGATGCCATTTGGCTTAAAGAATGCAGGGTCCACTTATCAACGAATGGTGACCAGAATATTTGATGCGCAATTGGGGCGTAATATGGAAGCGTATATCGATGACATGGTTATTAAAAGTAAGAGAACAAAAGACCATTTGACAGATTTGCAGGAGACCTTCTCGGTGTTAAGGAAGTATAAATTACGCTTGAATGCATCAAAGTGTTCCTTTGGAGTGGGATCGGGAAAGTTTTTAGGGTACATGATTACTCATCGGGGAATTGAAGTTAATCCTGATCAAATTAAGGCTGTCTTAGGCTTGCATCCCCCTCAGGATCTGAAAGAGGTGCAGAAGTTAGCGGATATGATTGTAGCCTTGAATAGGTTTATATCCCGGTCCGCAGACAGGTGCCGCCCATTTTATCGCCTTTTGCACAAATGGAAAGATTTCCAGTGGACTAGTGAATGCGACTTGGCCTTTGAAGACTTAAAGCAATACCTGTCCAGACCACCGATATTATCAACGCCCGAGAAGGAAGAAGTGTTATATGCTTACCTAGCTGTCACGAATTACTTTGTAAGTCTTGTCTTAGTACGGAATGGTGATGGGGTCCAGAAACCGATATATTATGTCAGCAAGTCTTTACAGGAAGTAGAACAGCGGTATCTACTTTTGGAAAAGGCGCTTCTAGCCGTGGTGCATGCGACAAGGAAATTGCCACATTACTTCCGAGCTCACACCGTAGTAATACTCACACAACTGCCTTTGCAGGCTATCGTGAGGAAGTCGGATTACACGGGTCGGGTAGCAAAGTGGGGAACCAAACTGGGAGCTTATGACATCAAGTATATGCCTCGGACAGCTATCAAAGGGCAAATCCTTGCCGACTTCGTGGCCGAGTTCACGGAATGTCAGGGTAACCACGGAGGTACCATGATGACAATAATGTCCATTGGGCTGGAAAAAGTCACTCCCTAGGAAGTCTACACGGATGGGGCGTCAAATCGAAAAGGAGCCGGGATTGGAGTCGTGCTAATATCTCCTGAAAAGCTAGTCATTGAAAAGTCATTGAGGTTGGGATTCTCAGCCACTAATAATGAGGCCGAGTACGAGGCTCTCTTAGTGGGCGCCCAGATGGTTAAACACTTGGGAGGAAAGGTAGTGAGATTGTATTGTGATTCCCGATTGGTAGTAGGGCAAGTAAATGGGGAGTTTGAGGCAAAAGATGAGCGAATGAAAAGCTATCTCAGACGAGTTCAAGGGGTGTTGGGTTTGTTTGAAAGTTTCAAGGTACAACAAGTTCCAAGGGGACATAATTCTCATGCTGACTCATTAGCAATGCTAGCCACTTCACTGGGTTCAAAGTTACCACGTATGGTCATGGTAGAGGATTTGCTGTCCTCTAGCTTGACCAACATCTCGGCAGTATGGATTCACAGCGTTAATGTTGGTCCAAGTTGGATGGACCCAATTGTAACTTTCTTGCAGCACGGAACACTACCTGAAGATAGAACAGTGGCCAAGAAGGTACGAAGAAGCGCTCCCCATTACTGGCTATTAGAGGAGCAAAAACTCTATAGACGTTCCTACACAGGGCCGTACCTGCTTTGCGTACATCCTGAAGCCGTGGAACCGTTGCTGGAGGAATTGCATGAAGGTGTGTGTGGGAGTCATACTGGAGGAAGATCAGTAGCTCATAGAGCCATGACCCAAGGGTATTGGTGGCCGAGCATGCAGAGAACCTCTCAAGATTACGCCAAGAAATGTGATCAATGTCAAAGGTTTGCGCCTAGCATACATCAACCTGGAGGTAACTTAAACCCGTTATCCAGCCCATGGCCCTTCGCTAAGTGGGGTTTAGATATCGTCGGACCTTTTCCTAGGGCACCAGGTAATAGGAGATGGCTCATTGTCGGCACAGATTACTTCACGAAATGGGTGGAGGCCGAGCCATTAGCCAATATTAGGGATGTGGATGTGAAGAGGTTTATCTGGAAAAATATTATAATTCGCTTCGGAGTCCCTCATACTTTGATTTCTGATAATGGGCTTCAATTTGATAGTAAGGCTTTCCGGTGATACTGCGCAGAAATGGGAATAAGAAATGGATATTCAACACCGTCCTATCCTCAAGGGAATGGTCAGGCCGAAGCGACAAATAAAGTTATCTTGGCAGGATTGAAGAAACGGTTGGATGATGCTAAAGGAGGCTGGGTAGAAGAATTGCCTCATGTATTATGGGCTTATCGCACTACGCCCCGAAGATCAACAGGCGAGACTCCCTTTTCAATGACGTACGGAATGGAAGTTATAATACCATTAGAATCGGGCTTTCCCACCCTGAAGTCTGACCAGTACGATGAAGCTAGCAATCATGAGAGGATGTATGATTGTTTGAATACTATTGAGGAAAGGAGAGAGGTAGCCAACGTGAAAATGGGCAGTTATCAGCAAAAGCTCAAGCAGACGTACGACAAGGGAGTTAGATCCAGACCTCTAGTACCAGGTGATTTGGTGCTAAGAAAGGTGGTGGGGGTAACAAAAAATCCTGCTTGGGGAAAGTTGGGTCCTAATTGGGAGGGGCCGTATAAAATTACCTCATTAGCAGGAATAGGGGCTTATCGTCTAGAAGATTTGGATGGAAGGGTGATTCCTCGCCCTTGGAATGTAAATAACTTAAGACGTTATTATTATTAAGAAAAGAATTTCCTTTTGTGCGTGGTTTCCATTCGTCTCAATTCTGCATCATTTGCAAACATTCAAGTGTTAAACTGACCTTAGTTCTTGTTCGGCTCCTCGGGCCACAAGTCTAAGAGAAATTAGTCACTTGCAAACATTCAAGTGTTAAACTGACCTTAGTTCTTGTTCGGTTCCTCGAGCCACAAGTCTAAGAGAAATTAATCACTTGCAAACATTCAAGTGTTAAACTGACCTTAGTTCTTGTTCGGCTCCTCGGGCCACAAGTCTAAGAGAAATTAATCACTTGCAAACATTCAAGTGTTAAACTGACCTTAGTTCTTGTTCGGCTCCTCGGGCCACAAGTCTAAGAGAAATTAGTCACTTGCAAACATTCAAGTGTTAAACTGACCTTAGTTCTTGTTCGGCTCCTCGCGCCACAAGTCTAAAAGAAATTAATCACTTGCAAACATTCAAGAGAAATTAGTCACTTGCAAACATTCAAGTGTTAAACTGACCTTAGTTCTTGCTCGGCTCCTCGAGCCACAAGTCTAAGAGACATTCAAGTGTTAAAAGGACCTTAGTTCTTGTTAGGCTTCTCGGGCCACAAATCTAAGAGCAACTAATCACTAGCAAAAACACAATCATTAGGCTGACCCTAGTTCTTACTCGGCTCCATGGGCCACCAGTCTAGGAGAAGTTAACCACTGGCAAAATGTAAGTGCTAAACTGATTTCTGTTCTTCTTTGGTTCCTCGGACCATAACCCAAGAGTTGTAAATCTAACAAGATCATGGCTAAGGAATCTCAAATATCTAAAGCACTAACATAAAACAAATCATCAAGCCTTGTCGCTCAGTAGCATATTGAATCTCAAACCTTCCTTTTCAAACGTCAAAAAAGGTCAAGTGGTGAAATTATGGTGCTCAGGTTAAACTTTTTGTGTTTCTTAAAATCACAAGTATAATGAACAACTTTGTAGTGAGGTTATGATTGTTAGTCTAAGTGAGCTTCTATCTGGATAAGCCTTTTGTGTTTCTTAAGGACACAAGTATAACGAACCACTTCGTAGTAATATTGTGATTGTTAATTCAAGTAGGCTTTTATCTGGATGCATACAAAATGACAAATAAATGGCAGCGCATTGTAATAAGACTTGTATATGAAACATAAGAAAAGAGCTAAATATTAATTTTTTAACAAATATTTGTTACAAAACTGGGGCAATCATATGGCCCTTTACATCCGTAAAAAGAAAAAATAAGGCAAAAAACTACGAAAGGACTAAGCAACAGGTTGCTTGTCTTTTCTTTTCTCTGGGTCTTTTTCTTTTTTCTTCTTTTTTGGCTCTTCAGCCAATTCACCCTCCGTTACTTCGTCCACGGGCTTAGCTGGGGGAGAAGGGTCCTTTGTGACTGGGGCATCAGAAGGGACAGAAGCAGGGGTGGGCACTTCAGGATCATTTGTCGGCGTTGGAGGAGTAGGGGCTAAGCGCAACGCTGGGGGGTAATAAATGTTGTCGGGAATACGAAGTTCTGCGTCAGCATCTACTCCCGTAGCATCCAAAGCGTGGCCTCACACCTCCGAACGGAACGCTCTGGCGACCCCTCTAAGTTGGTCAGTTAAGCTGTCAGAGGCTTTTTTCATCCCAGCATCATATGCCGCCTATAACTCGCGCGGCGCACACTCGCTTCCCGCTCCTTCTTGTCCAGCAGTTCTTTCGTTTGTTTGAGCTCAACAACAGTGAGGGCGAGCCTGCTTTGAGCCTGTTTCTGGGCCTCAAGAGCAAGATTTGCTTGCGACTCATAGCTTTTCAAGGCCGACTCAGCATTCTTGTGAGCTTTTTCTACCTCAGACAAGCGAGTGAGGGTCTCTTTTAAGTTCAGTTCGGCTTCTTTTTGTGCCTTCATTGCCGCCTCAGCATTCTGATCAGCTTTTCAGGCAAGATCCAGTGAATGATCTACCCACTCCTCAGCCATGAATGAAGCCTGGACCGCCTATGATATATTTAAGTTAATAAGGTTAGTCATAATAGGTAGTTAAACTCATATATGGAATGCGCAAAAACTTCGAAAGTACCTTGGCTAAATCCTGCTTCAAAGACAAGAAAACTTTCCTCTTACGGAAGGACCGCAATTCTGCCATGTCTTCGGGAAGGCATAGAGCCTTCTCTAGACACTCGGCCACCAGGCTCGAGCTTCCCTTCTTCGGATCCCGCAGATTGGCGTCATCCAAAACAGGGTTGCCCGAGCTGAGGGTGAAGTTGGGCCGCCAGGTTGATGCTTTCCTTGTAGATTCACCACTGGGGTCTTTCAAAGAAGCAGTGGGAGCAATTTTCTTGGAAAGGGCCTTTGCAGCCCTGGTATCTTTAACAGAGGGGTCGAGGTTTTCCCCTTCTTCGATGTCTATAACATGTTTGCTACTCTGACCCCTCTTGCGTTTTTTATATGTCGCCTCCGAGGGAGGTGCCTGAGTAACAGCTGGAGTAACGGGACGAGGAGGAACCGGCACCGCTGGTGAAGAGCCGCCTGCATGTGCCTGTAATAGGGCCAGCAGGTCGGGCTCTTTTTCTTGAAAACCCATCTGGCTGCTTGACGGTTGGGAGCTGGAGGGAGCGTCTGGGCAGTAGAACACCTCAAAGTCTTTCTCTGTCACCTCGGGAGGAGGGAGCTCGGGCGTGGCAGCTCTTTCCTCAGCGACAGGAGCAGCAGCTTGCTCCAAAGGAGGATAGATCAGTTGGGCGGCAAGTGGGGCAGGAAGCTGTGCGTCCTGAATTCCTGCAGGGGGAGGTACGGCTAATAAGAATCCCAGAGCAGCAACGTCAATTTGAGCTAGCCTTAGATCTCTTGCTCTTATTACGTTCTTCGGACTTTGAAAACGTTTAGTAGAAGGAGTGTATCCGAGAATAATGTGGGCTGCTCGGAGCTGTCCGTCCCTATGTACGAATACCTCCGACTGAAGAATCCTGTTCAAATCGGCACGGTTCATGGCAGACAAATTCGGGGCGGTATGGTAATCGTCTGCAGTAATAAATGAAGGCATTAGAAAAAATATGTAGTGTGGTGTAAAACACAGAAAAGAATATGGTTAGTCCTAAGTGCTAGGTTAGTCCTCGGGAACCCTACCTGGTACCCCTTCTCGGGTAGGGCAATGCAATCCGTCATGCCAATTGCCCGAGATGACGAGATAATCTTCATCCATCCCTTTGCTTGAATCGGGTAAACAGGAAATCAGCCTAACAGAAGGGATCCTACACTTCATATAGTATTTAGTCCTATCCCCCTTTTGGCAGTTATATACCCAATTTACATCCTGCCAAGTCAGATTGGTTCCCAGTTTTCGATTAAGGGCATCCGTGCATCCTAAGATTCTAAGGACATTTGGGGAGCATTGCGAAGGGGTAAGCCTATAATTTATTAGAAAATCCCTAGTTACTCTACCCATAGGAATTTCCATACCCCCCTCGATAAATGCAATCATCGGAATCAAAATGGATTCAGGTGGCCGAGACACCAAGGGGATATCTTCTTCCTCACAATACGTAATATCTACGTCATTGGGGATCCGATATCGGTCCTTAAAAGCGGCCTTCGCCTCATCTGTATTCACTAACTTAGCGTATCTACCCATTAGCCCCCGCTACAAGAGGAGAAAAGCAAGCAAGAAGAGAAAAACGAAAGAAAAATGAACACACCTCTGAAGATCGCTTAAGGATGGTCCTCGGGAGCTCACTTTTCTTTCAATCCTTCGAAATGTCAAAATGAGCTTTATCCAGCGTAAGAAGTTGCTTTTATAGGGGTGGGGGAAGTGGAAGTAATGAGGTAAAAGAATAAGAGCGGTAACTTTCCCGCTCATAATTAAGAACAAAATCTGAGCCGTACATTTCTCATCCAACCGTAGAACGTGCGCGGGAAAAGAAGCGTTAGACGCCATAAATGCCTCATCGTGGGATACGAGGCGCCAGACGCGGATCATGGGGCAGTGAAGAGACGTCTATACGTGTGAAAACATAAGAAGGGTAAGAAGCGTGTATGAGAAGTTAAAACTTGGTTATTAATTCATGATTAATAACTCAAGTATTAAAGGGGCTGTTGTGAGGACCCGAGGACCTAAGAACCCTAGGACCCGAAGAAAGGAGGGCCAACATTTAGTATGCAAGATGAGGTCTCTCCGGGTGTGCCCGAAGATGAAGAGGCGTGGACAATAACTACATAAAGGATGTGTTACAAATATCTGGATGTAGTAGGCTGAGTTGAAAGGTTGCATTAAATGCTCGGCAACAACCATTCTGGCCGCATTAATTAGCAAGCATCACCTCTATCCGTCGCATTAATGTGGACATGACCTGAACAGTGTGGAACGCAAAGTAGAATCTTGCGCCATTGCCGACGGACAAGTGTCATGGGGAAGGGACCGCAGATTGCAAGGTGTAAGGCTACGATGAAAGCAGAAAACAATATAAATAGGAATGAAGAGACTACGAAAAGGGGCTTTTTTGGTTGTTGAACCCTCTCTACCAAATTTATTGTATAAGGATCTTTGATCAATAAACGAAGAAGAGGAAGTTAAACAAGTTTGTGAATTCTCAGGTCCTTACAATATGTAAGGGGTAGGTGAGAGGGTATTTGTGTAAAATAGATTTCTTATCACTTTTCCCTCCTCAATTTCCTCCCAATTTGGGAGGATAAAAAAGTGGGCCTAGGAGGGAAAACTTTCTCCCCTATTTTCTGTCTCTCCTATTTTTCTTCTTCAACCAAATAGTAGAAAACAACATTTTCCACCTTATTTTTCATTCTCCCTGTTTTTACCCTAACCAAACACACCCTAAACATTTACGTCACACAAACAATGCATTAGTAGCACTAGCGCCAAATTGCACCTAAGCAGCTGAGACTCTCAAGCATCCTCTTTGTCAATTTATGCAAATTACTTCCCTTATATTATTGCTCTTCCTATATTATTAATTTTCATATAACATTTAAACCTTATGAATTTGTCACTAGCAATTTACTATAAGTCATTTATGTAAATTTTCGTCTATTGTTTAGCTATGATTATCTTTTACTTATACAAGTTCTAATTTTACTAAGGGAAAAAATGTATCCTTCTTGGAGCACCATACAATGAAGGAAATCTAGACCTGAATCCCTTTGACGAACTCGGGTCCAAAAACTCCTTAATCAAAGCTCGACATGTGGCAAAACGACAAAAAAGGCCCAAAACATGCAACATTGTTAACAACAGAGTTATGGTCAATGTTGATGACGATAATTAAAGTAATCACAATAGCAATGATGCAATTTTCTATTGTGTAATTTTTTTCAATGGCCATTTCTCGTAGTCGTAGGTGCTCAGCAGCTCATGGATTTTTGAAATTTCATTTAATCTTAGCCTAAATAATGACAATTGATATTATGGATTTACATAATTTATTCACAAAACAAAATTCTTGTGTCAAATTACATAATTGATTATACTTTTTTTTATTCATAAAAAGTAAAAAAGAGTGGAGTAGATGAATTTTTTTTTTTGGCATAATTAATCCTCTATCTCACACTCCAAAGAGAAAATTTAAGTGATATTTTAACTTATAAGCTGGTGTATCATATACCAGGCGCATGAGATCATCCTCTCATAAGTAGATGGTCCCCACACGTGTGAGACCCACTTGCCTATGAGAGGCAGGTCTCATGCGCTTAGCGCATGATAAATTTTTTCTCTAACTTCTATATAACTTATTAACTTTCAAATGAAAAGGTAACTCCATTGATTTTTTTTTTTTTGGGAGGGGGGGGGGGGTATGCACGAGCAATGAGATAGAATGTACAAGACAACCCAATAGTCTTGTAATTCAATTGGTAGCACTTTTTATGGTGTTCATAATATTTTAGGTTCAAACCTCCCATCTCCCCAGGATCCCATCACATTATGAAATCTCTACCACTGATCTAAGTGGATTTTTTTCTTTAAAAAAAAATTATGAAGAAACCATGACTTTCTTTTAAGGTCATAACATGCGTGATTCTACTCATAAAAGTATGATTCATTGGTTCTTAAAACGTTTAAATTTAATTACATCAAGAGTCTTGTAATTGGACATCATTGCTTCATAAAGTAGTCACCTTTATAAAACTAATATTCAAATCTCTCTCTATTATTGTAACTATCGATTAAAAATTAAAACCCATATAATTATAGTTCATTCAACCATCATCTTTCATTCTCTCTCACTCTCACTCTCTATCACTCTCTCTCACTCTCTCTCTCTTTTAAAAAAAATCAGATCATCTTTCATTCTTATTTTTAACAAAATTCAAGTTAATGAATCATTCTCTAAAAATGCTGCGAAATTTTGGCATAACCCTCACGCCAATTTTGTATTAGCAAATGCAAACCCCATAGTTCTCAAGAAAGAACATTTTGAGAGGCTGAGAGCATATTCTAAACAAAAGAATCGGGCACAAAATGATACCATCTGTGCCACGTGATAATAGAAAGAATACATCTGTACTTAGATGTCACAGTGACATATAGTTCAAAGGCCTCATTTTTTTGAAGCAGAGGAGTTAGGTGGGCGTTGTGGGCGTTTGCTTTGGTCTAAGAATTTGTATGTCAAATTGTCATTACCACGTGTTATAACTCATATCAAACCCCACAAACAAAACAAAGGTTGGGTTAGGTGGTGTTTATTGGAGACTTTGAAGGGTTGCTTTGTTAGGTGTGTATACAGGGAAAAAAAAAAGAAAGTGTGTGTGGGTCGTATGGCAATGGCTTTGGAGGGTTTGGTTTGGTCCCTATAACTTCGTGAATGGTTAGTTAGATTTTTTTTTTTTTAAACTTACTGTAGCAAGTGCCATTAGTGAGTATTTAAAGTTTGACCAACCATGCCAGTGTTTCACAAGAATAATTGTGATTTGATTGTGACCCAGGACGCAAAAAATAGACTTCATCCTCAATAAAATAAACATTTAAAGTTATTAAGTCTTTTGAAATCATAAAAGAAAGAGCTCTAAATTTCACTAAATAAGAAGAAACTCAAAAGTGTTTTTTTTTTTTTTGAAAAGCAAAAGTGTTATTTTTTGAAATAAGAGTTGTTGTATGAATTATTTTTCCGTTTTATACATTGTATGTCTATTGGTTTTTTTTTTTTGTTCAGAGAGTATGTCTATTGGTATTGATATACTTCAAGAAACTCTTTACCATTTTTTTTAAAGAATCCTTTTTACTAAGTAAGAATATATTTTTCTAAAAAAAAAAATACTAAGTAAGAATATTCCAAAATATACCATAAGAATATACTATAAATAAGGACCCGATTCTGACTAATTTTTTGTTTAAGAACAATTAAAATAAGGAAATAAAATCCAAAAACATTGCATGCATATATATATGTGTGTGTTTTACAAAACCTTTTTACCTAGTAAGAATATTCCATGAGATCAAGGAAAATAAAGTAAGAATATTCCAAAATATATCCTAGGAATAAACTAAGGAAACAATTTTGACTAAGAAAACTAGAAGGTGCTCTTGTTTTGAAGAGATCTATAATCTATTCAATCCAATTATAACGCTTATTGAAGTAGTGATTTTTAACTAGTAGTGAAAAAACCACCGCACACGTTTGGTTTTGGTGTGATAATCACACTACAAATATAAATGTTTGTGGAGTATGGGGGGCGAGGAATGAGGTTCAAGTCTTTATAAGGAAATTTTACACACATATACACTTAGATTAGGTTAGAAAGAATTTTTATCTTGTATAAAAAAAAAATAAAGATATTAAACTCAGTGTAAAAAATAAGAACATTTTTTTATTAAACCATAAAATCTAAGTTTTCAAAAAGTAGAGGAAATCTCTAAAAATGACTAAGAATAGGAAAATAAAACTCCAAAATCTAAAATCTAGAATATTTATAATTTATAGTAATATATTATATAATTTAAGAAGTTTGACTTTTAGTTTAACTCATAATATTATACCACATGAGCTAGCTTATGAAATTTCACAATTTTATACGTCACTAAAGGAGGGTTTAAACTTTTCATGGGTTACCACTAGTTTGTGTCTATATATATATATATATATATATATATATATATATACTCCTATTTTGTTAGAGGAAAGTCAAGCCCACGTCAAAGGAGGTGCCAATGGGTCATATATAAACTCAACCCTTGAGGTGTATTAAGAGGCGCCACAAGGCCAAGAGACATTTGGCCATAAAATTTCAATAAATAATAAATAACAAAAACTAACTTTCATATTTTATCGCATCAATAATTATCTTATATATTGATTATATATGATTTCTTCCTTTTATAGTTTGTAAGTCTCATAGTTGTGTGAAACTCACACCCTAAAAATGCATGTATCCAATGTATGAGATACACGATCCGTACGTTAATTCATAATTCAAAAGAATATAATAGTACAAATAGGGCAAGTTGAACATAAAACAATGCCTTTAAAGATGCAAATGTCTAAGAATTAAGGTTTTGTGGATGGAAAGTTATGAGATTATGATTTTTACTATGTTTGACTTATTAACTTTTCTCATAATCTTACAAATTAGAATATCATTAATCACAAAAAAGCATTTTTAAGTTTTATTTATTAAGTTGCTAAAATGATGTGATAACGTTTCATTTATATTTGATTTTGCAACATTTTTACAAACTAATGATGTGACTAATTATTACTAGTTTTCATTTAAACTCACTACTAACATCATATTTTTAATTATCAATAATCACTCTGCATCAACAGTTTGAAAAATATATATATTTTTAAATATTTGTAATAGTTTATAACTCTTAACATTTTTCTAAAATTAAGAGTAGATTAAATATTTTCCAAATTAGGTATCATTTTTAAAACCTCACAAACTAACCTTATTTGTTAAAAATGGGCTCCATATTGACATCACTATTAAAAATAAGTCAATTTAAATTGTAAACCACACACACTAAACATACATTCAATCAAGATCAAGCAAAAAAAGTCTACATATATTCATTAAAAAAAAAAAGCAAATAAAAACAAAATTACCTTTAAAAATAAATAATAAATGTCAAAATCAGGCAACCTAGTACTGTAGTAAGCTCCATGAAACGCCTCCAAAAGTTGGTGACTGTTAACAACAAAGTGGTGTGGCGTGCGTGCGTGTGTGTTAGCCAACTTGTCATCATACTGTTCCTCCTATGCTATCATCTGACCAGAAGGACAACAAAAGAGCAACGATTTCTTCTATATAAATATAAATTGGTTAAAGCCACCACGTTTATAACTATCTTTCCCTCTCAATATTTTTTTTTGGTTTTGTTTTTACTTGCATAGCTGGTCGTCTTTTTCTTCTTCTCCATCAGTGTTTCTTTTCTTGTAATAAACTCTCAAACTCTCAACCCCTTATTTGCACTTATTCTCTTCCTCGGTTTCTTCGCTCACTCCTTTATATATATAATCAGGTAATACCCATTTTATAATCAAACTCTCTGATTTTCCATCTTCCATTTCTTTCTTGCTCCTTGGCATTTTTGGTTTCTGGGTCTGTTTTTTTCTACATACTTGTGGAAGGTGCGTTTCTGGGTCTCTGTGATGTTTTTGGCTTATGATGTGGGTCTGTGTTTCTGGAAGATTTTCAATGTTTGGTTGTTGGTTTTATTTAATTTAGGATTTTTTTTTGGAAATCCCGTGTGGGATATTGTTGATTCATGCTTGAGAGTATTTGGGTTTGCTTGTTGCTTCTGTTATTATGCAGAACTTTTAGTATAGATCCGTTGTTTTTCTTTTTCAAATAATATAGCATTGGATTGGATTTTATATGGGTTTTGATCCTCAATTGGTGAAACAAGTTTATTGAGCTTGTTGCCTCCTTTTATGAGTTCAAACATTATGGGCCCCTTTTCAAATCTTTGTTCTGTTATTCTATTAAGTTTAATCTGATTTAGGTCCATAAGGGCCATAACTAAATGATTTAGAATGCATAGAATCCCTTGATTATGTCATGTGATTGGGATCATGTTCAATGCATTTCTTTAACTTCCTTTTGGTTCTTTTTCCCCTTCTTTTTGACCATGGTAAAACATACATAACATTCTCTTTATTCCTTGAGCAAAATTAGATTTCTATTAATGCTATTCCCTTTGAGTTTTTGGTAGGGCTGAAGTATGTGCTGCCAACTTTATGTTTTATTATTTTCCAAAATGGACAGAACCCATATTTATAATTTGTATCCTTACATTGTTAATTCTGATATTTTGATTTTCAGAATGGCTGCTGCAGTATTTCACCAAGCTATTGGGACTCCTCACTCCAGTCTTCATCACGAGTTTAGGGAAAATTCATTGCGATTGAATTCGAACAGTTACTGGCTCGAAATTGGAGTGTCAAGAAGAGGATGTCATCGCTCCAACCAGAGGAATTTTTGTGTAGTTCAAGCCTCAACATCTCAAACTTCAATGTTTGATCCAGTTTCATCCCCCTCAACTAACACCAATAACTCCAAGAAGAAATCAAGTAAGCCTGTTATATTGAATCTAAATTGGACAAATAATCTGAAGAGCAGACAAGCATTGATAGATGTATTTTCTTGATCATAAGTCATATTTTCTCAATAAGCCTTACTCCTCTTTTTATGGGTTTAGTTACAGATATCATTTCTGCAAAAAAATGTCTGAGGCTAAACATTTACAACCGAGTTGTTTCCAATTATTGATATCTTATTTAATGCAATCTTGTAACTTAGAACCCAAAGTTGTCTCTATTGTGGAATTGTCTAACTGCTGTTCTGTTATTTTCATTCAGATGAAGCGGCTTTGATTCTGATGCGGCATGGTGAGTCATTATGGAATGAAAAGAACTTGTTCACAGGTTGTGTTGATGTGCCACTAACCAAGAAGGGTGTGGAAGAAGCAATTGAAGCTGGAAAGAGAATCAGCAATATACCTATCGACATGATCTATACATCTGCACTGATTCGTGCTCAGATGACTGCCATGCTTGCCATGACCCAGCACCGTCGCAGGAAGGTAAATTCAGGAAATATTTTTAGGTGTTCAAACTTTGAAGACAACCATTTTTTTCGTGGGTGCTAAATCTGAGAATTCAGTGACATTTCAGCTAGTGTTACTCAGCAGCCAATGTCCATGTAGAGTTGATTGGCAATTTGTTACTGGTCATCCAGCCAGCAATAAATTTTAGGTTGAGAAAATTTTGAATCTATTTCTAACAACCCCCCCCCCCCCCGGCGCCCTCTTTCCCCCCTTTTTTTTGGTCCAGGAAAAAATTCAAAAAAAGAAAAAGAAGAATGCATTACCAAGTTGTATCATGTTCCTTGCGCTTGATCCAGATATAAATATAATTAACTCCATTATGATTCACGGTTTTACATTTTCGTGGAAATATGTTCATCTTGATGCTGTAGAAGATTTGTGTTCAATCTCCTTTTATATGCCAACTTGTTAACTATCAGCCTGCTTACAGGTGCCAATAATCATTCATAATGAGAGTGAACAGGCAAGGACATGGAGTGAAATTTTCAGTGAAGATACCAAAAAGCAATCCATTCCAGTCATAGCAGCTTGGCAATTAAATGAAAGAATGTAATTTTTCTGTCTCTGCTTTAGTTATTGCTTTTCTTGCCTGTGATTTCTGCTTTAGACTTTCCTGCATCTAATGTGGTTCTTCCTTTCAGGTATGGAGAATTACAGGGCCTCAATAAGCAGGAGACGGCAGATAGATATGGGAAGGAACAAGTTCATGAGTGGCGTCGCAGTTACGATATTCCTCCTCCTAATGGCGAGAGTTTGGAAATGTGTGCTGAAAGAGCTGTTGCATATTTCAAAGATCTAGTATGGATGACTATGTGCTTGCCTATATATAGTTCTCTTTTCTGTTTCTTTTCCATATGATGTTTTGTGTCCAAAATCAAATAGATAAGCATCATAGGTTCAAGTGATCATATAATATTTCAGTAGTGCCTGACTACAGCAACGTTGTGCTGCAGATTGAACCCCAGCTTCTGTCGGGAAAAAATGTAATGATTGCCGCCCATGGGAATTCATTGAGGTCCATCATTATGTATCTTGACAAATTAACTTCGCAAGAGGTAATATACATTGTCTGCTATCGGGATTTCCTGCATTTCTGTGGCACTCTTGTTTTTTACAACAATAAAACAAATATCATGGTCACTGTTCCCCCCTAACCCCCCTTTTCTCTTTTTCCTGGCAGGTTATCAGTTTAGAACTATCAACTGGAATACCCATGCTTTACATTTTCAAAGGGGGAAAATTCATTAGGAGAGGAAGTCCTGTAGCACCTACTGAGGCAGGAGTTTATGCTTATACTAGGGTATGCAACTTCTGCTTCTTGTTCTTCTTTTTATTTTATTTTTAAAAAATCTTTTCTGCACCACTATATTTTTATTTTATATTTTAGCTCGTACTCATATATTCATTAGCATTGTGTAAATGGTGCCACTGAATGCGTCCATGAACCCAGCTTAGTAGCATCTCCTTACCTTGTAAGAGCAAGGTGGAGGATAAAGCATGTGGGTACAAAACTCTCTGGGCGGGTCTAAGTAGTAAATACCAATAAAAAAAATGGTTCCATTTAATGATATCACAGTACTTAGGGTAAAAAAAGGGGGAGGGGGGTGTGGAAGAAGGAAAGAATCCACTCAAACTATTTGTTATTGACAAGAAAGGGTGGATAGATGAGCCTTAAATTAGGCCAATCTTTCTTGAAATTTTTGGAGAATTCTAGATGTTCTTTGAAGAGTCATTACCTTGGAAATCTTTTCTTTTTCACTTGTTTCTCAACCTTCATTTTAGGCCATGATACTTGTTGCAGACATGGACCTGCTGCCATCTCCAATTTAACTGTCTTTTGTCTTCGATGTTGATGGAGAAATATCACTAAATAATTTATTTTTTTAAACTAGAAGTATAAATGGTGGTCAAATGGTACGATTCCATTCAGTGATGTCTGTGTTCTTCTCAGACAGGAAAATGGCATCATCTGGCCAATGATGCTTAGCACCCTTCACAGACTTGAAACTGCTTGTTGAATGTATCAACTGACTAAAACAGGCTTTGTGGTGGTTGTTGTTGTTGGTGGTGACTCTTTAATTATATTCTCTAGAATAATCAATCATTAGTAAAATACTGACATTTGAATTTTGTTGCAGGGTTTAGCTCAATACAGGCAGAAGTTAGATGAGATGTTTCATTAATTTGCCTTGAAGTATAGGTAACCTCAATTACACTGGCTTTCTTCGGCTTTTAACTTCTTCAGTATGCTGACATTTTGCTTAATGGCTTTGTGCGGTGGCTTTACCGGTTGTTTGTTGATGACATAATTAGAGTACAAAGGCAAGAATTGTTCTTGATACTGTTATACATGTAAGAGCCAGCTGCATTGCATGAAGTATGTATCCGTACAGTTTACAATTAATAAGAAAGCGGGCTGCTATTCCTGTGTACTTTTTGGATGTGTGATCTAACCTAGATTTACGTTCCTGTGGTAGATGTGTGGAGACATGTAGATCTTATATTTATTTTTTACTTCTTAAACCCAATGTTTAAATTGTAATTGGCAGACCTGAAATAAGAATATCATTTTGGCACTACTACTATTTTTTTGTTTTTTGTTTTTTTTTTTTTTTACTTCTAATGTTTGTGTTTTGTTCCTTGATCTCTCTCTCTTCCCCCCCCCCCCCCCCCATTTTAATTATTATTATTTACCATTAAGGAATAAAACAATAGAAACTTTATATATTTGTTAGACTGACCTTATCAAAGTAAGACACTTTTGACTGACCTTATACTAGAAATTTAGTATAAAAAATAAGAACTTATTTAGTGTTGATTATTTTATCCACAAAAAAAATAAAAAAAGGACATAATCTCTATTTATATAAAAAAAATTAAAAAAATTAGAAGAAAGACATATAAGCTCTAATTAGTTTAAACTAATGGTAAAATACAAAAACCACGTCTAACTCCGGTTTTTGACTAATGTTGTTTCCTCCGTTAATGATTTCTTCTGTAGTTTTATACAGTCAATGACATAGCCTTCTTTCTAAAAAGAATTAAGGGCACATTAACATTTTTCCCTTGCATTAAGTTTTGCCTCACACAAACCATATAATTATTACATGGAGGAATCTGCTGAGAGTAATCCTAAAATATTGGTTAAGAGTTTTGAACCTAAGATCTCGGGGATTTTATAAGGTTTCAAGAACCACTAGATTAACATCTTGGAGTTTTCTTGCCATTTCTACCTCATTGAAAATGGTCACATTAGATAAGATTACATTGTCTTCTAAAATTACATTGTATCAATGCGTGACTCATTATAAATGTATATATAATATATAAATATTTACATTACAGTCCTAGTGTAATTAAATAATATTTGTATATATCATATATAAACTATTTGCATTACACTCCCGGTGTAATTAAATAATATTCTTCTTATAATTTAAATGTCATGTTTGTTTGAAAGAAATCATGTTATATTATATGTCTAGTCAATTAAACTTATGGTCTATATAAAACTACAATAGCTTAGCAAAATTTTAGCTGAATATTACTTCTATTTAATTTTTTTGTCTATATAATTATGTATCTTTTACAAAATTCCTATAGTTGATTTTTAAGAATTATCACTGTTTTTATAGATTAAAAAAAAAATTATCATTGTTTAGAGATTAATCTTTATTGACTAGTTATTTAGTATTGTGCTTTCAACCCATGAATCCAACCCAATCCAATCAAATGCAACCCATGTTACAGATTGGATTTTGGTGGTTTAGTTAGATCGATTGATTTTTTCTTTTCTTTTTTGAAGTTTAAGTTGGGCTAGTAGGTAAAATTATATATATATATATATATATATATATATTGGGACTTGGGTTGGACGCGAGATGAAAATAAAGTGGCCCATAAGTTGGCTAGATATGCACAATATGTATCCAGTCCATTGTACTGATTGGAGGAAGATCCACCTTGTGTGAAAGCTCAACACCTCTCTGATGTATCAAAAAAAAAAAAAAAAGGTATCAAGTTAACTTTATTTAATGAATTCTACGTGATTTCCCTCCCGCCAAAAAAGAAAGAAGCTTAGGTTGGACCAGTTTACAAGAATCTTTTTCAACCCACTCCATATCAATTCGCAAAATCATCCAAGTCTTTTTATCCTCGTAAAAGACTTTAAATTGATCATGTAACTACTAAATACGAATTGTAATAGATGACATTTCAAGTTTTGTATAATGGGTTTGGGGATTTTTCCTCCACAACCGAAGTATTAAAAAAAAAAAAAAAAACTTCACTACATTTTTTTTATATATAAAAAAGGGCAACTTTATCAACGATTATATATATATATATTTTTTTTTAAACACAAAACTTAAAATAGTTATTATTAAAAATAGATAACAATACTTACAGCAATAGTAGTTACAAGATTTCAACAGTACAAAGCTTAAAATTAGTTCTAGTTACAAGATTTGTAGGGAAATAATATAGTAGTGAAATTCTAGAGAGAAAATTCTAAAGGAGAGAAGTAGGCATAAAGAACGTTTTGGCTCTAGAGAATTCTGTCTAACTTTAAGGGATATCTCCCCTTAAATAGGCAGAAAAGGCGTAATGAACAGTAATAGTGAACAGTAGTAGTAAACAGTAACCATAAATAGTAAAAAGTGAACAAACTTTTCACTTTTTTTACTCAAGTAAGCATGAGCAGGAGTAGAGTGGAACTTCACTTCAATATTCACCATTTGACATTTTATGCCGAAAGCAACCAAGTGACATTATGAGAAATCTATTTTATCAAAAGTAACATCATTTGTGGGGAGTAAGCAGTACAATAATTGAAACTTTTACCAGGGGTAAATATTGTAGCAGTTTTGGCCTTTGTGCAGTCTAGACAATCAGTAGAGCATCAATCAGAGCCTTTGTGCAAGCTAGATAAACAGTGGGATCATCATTTTGGCCAGTAATCAGTATCAGGGGCATCAGATGGATAGCCATCATAAGGATTCCATGGAGGCTCATCATTGCATTCATGTTCATGGTAAATGGCATACTAGTTGCAAAATCCATAGTATAGCAATGGTTCATATATAGGACTCTTTCCTGGTGTGAGAAACATTCTTGGGTCATCGTGGCTTGTTCTTTGCAATTGGCGGACAGCGGAAACATAAGGTTTCATCCCGAAAATATAGATTCTATTTGTGCATCCTATGAAATGGTAATCTTTCCATAAGTCTTGGAGGACATCTAGAATTTGATTATTGAAATAATTTCTCTAGCATTTTGCAAGAGCATAAGGATATTTTTATGATAGGTAAGTATCTCCTTCATACCATTGACCTTGGTGGGTAAAGCCATTAATGAGAACAAGATGTTTTGAAGGCTGGATATCCATCCAGTTATCTTTATCCCATTTTGGTAAAGTACTCCAGCATCTGATAGAAACAAAAGGATTACTGATTTGTGTAATAGCATTTTGGATAATCATTAGGAATTGGCTGACTTGGTCATAACTCGTCAGTTTTATGAGTCTGATGAAGCCAGATTCAAACATCTGGGAGAGCCAATAAGGATCTTTGTCCTCATCATCTGAACCATCTTCATAATTGATCAAAAGGCCAGGAAACAGGTGATTCTTTTCATACACTCTGAGACTACTCCCAAAGTGTTCTTCCCAAATCGACTGCATGTAGATGTCATTAATATCATCTGAATCAACAGGGTCAGGAATAATAGTTGTAACAAGTGTCTTAAAATGGTTGAACCGTAGATCAAGAGATCTGGACATAGTCTTGCTTTCTAGAATACATGATTGTATTTCTATCGACAAGTTGACAACGGCACTTCTTAACGAAGATTGGGTCTTAAGACTCAATCTAGCATAATCAGTACCCATTATAGTCTTTTTATCCTTTGAATGGATATACTCTTTGCCCAAGAGTTGACTAAGATAGGTTTCATTTGTAGCATTTGGGTTAACAAAATGAGCTTCATCTTTTGGAACTAGGTTAACAGAGTGGTATGTATAAGCCTCATTTTGGACAGTAAGGTTAACAAGGTGGATTTCAAGAGCTTGGAGGGTTTTGTGGAAAAGAGTGTGGTGGTTCATAGCAAAAGCAACTTGAAGGTTATTAAGAATGAATTTGATAGGGTTTGGTAATTCTGTGTAAACTCCGCTGTGGAATTGTAAAGTTTTAGACAAAACTTCCTGCAAAGCAATTACTATGTCACCACTAGAATATGTCACCTCTGCCGGGACAAATTCCTAAAGGGATATTGATCTACTGGGTTTTACCCCAAAATATGCACCTTTATGCATTACAAAAGGTTGTCCCGCTGGGAGCCTTTTGTCTTGAGAATAGCCCTGTGCAGGTGTTTTCCCCTTGTTCATCTTCTCTGCCGAAAAAGTCATAATATTCCACCTACTGGTGGTATAAATAACTTTAATCCATTTATTAGTGGAACTTATACCAGCAATATACTTTTCAACAATACGCTTCATGTCCTGCCAAGAGACATTGAAAATATTAGAACAAACGGTAATGATAAACATCTTAGTATTATTAGCATTACCTGTAAAAACATTTGTGAAATGTTTGAAAGAACCCATTAGTGGTTCTTGAAAAAGCACATTAGTATCAAATCATGTAACATAAGGCAGGGTAACAATATGTTTTTTCTTATGCCAAAAAGTATTAGGAGAATCAAAGTAAATATCATCAATCAATTTTTTTTGAAAATTATCAATTTTTGACTGCAACAATTTATCAGAAAGTTGTTCAGCAATTTTTTTGTATCTAACTTCTTGCTAAAGGAAGTTTAGATGTTTGGTTTTAGCATGAATCAGATTTAAAACATCAGTATCAATTTCAAACTTTGAAGCAAATTTAAATTTTACTTTCTGTCCAAAATGATCAGTAGTAATTCCATCATATTCAACAAGAAAGGGATACAAAGCATTTATAAATGGAAGTCCAAGAATCACTTTATCAATCATGTTTTTAACAAGAACAGAGAGAATCTTGAAGCAGACATTATCATGACAAACATGAGCATCATTCAGTTCATATTTAATCTTCATTTGAGTACCATTAGCAGAAACCAATCTTTCAATTGGTTTTTCAAAATATTCAGAAGGGATCAATCCTTCATGGATACAGTTCATATCCGCACCAGAATCAATCATAGCAATAACATTGAAATGATAATAATTGGAAATAACAATTTTAACTTTTGTAAACCATTTTGGGGGAAGCAATTTGTTAACAAGATTAAGTTGGGAATCAGTGAAAATATCAACAATACCTTTATCAGAAAGAAGAGCCTATTGACTGGATTCATTTCCATCTTTGTGCTCATCTTGGTCATTGTTAGATTGATTTTATCAAGGTTTTTATCAATTTTTAAAAATAACAACTCTTGTTTAAGATTATTGTTACCACTTTTAACAATTTTTAATTCAATTGTCTCTTGTTTGACAACATTGATTTCATGTTGGAGATCATTAACATATATATATATACACACACACACACACACACCATTGTTGTTGAAAGGCCTATTGAAATAACTACTCTCGGCTACTTTTGATGAATGTGAAATAAATAGTAAAAGTTTGACTCATACTTTTCTGATTTTTTTCTACAATAATGTCAAGATGCTCTTGTGCTTTCAACCACTTTTGCATGACAATTGAATAGTAAAAACCGATTCTTGCTATTACTTCTCCCTAAATGTTTATTGCTACTCCCCACGAGTTTTGATTCCAATTGCTTCCCACTATGCAAATAGTGCTTATTTTACCAATAAAAGGGCCAATCCCTTTCAAGTTGTATTCAGATATTATTTTTTTTACTAGCTTTAAAATTGCCCTTTAGTCTTTAAGCTACCTTCCGAAAGTCCTAAACTTGTTACCTTTCCCCAATTCCTGCTCAAGAAAATTTTGTATCAACTATTACTTCCTGTAATGTTTTACTTTGAAGCTTGTATTATAATCTTTTAATATATATATATATATATATATATAAAAGAGTCCACAATGGACTTCAACTTTATGAAATATGAAATTATGAATAACCCTTTCTGCTCAGTCCCAAGAACAAACAATGAGGCTGCTCATAGGCTTGCAACGACGGCTAGCTCTGAATTGGTTTGGCTCAAAGAGACTCCTCCTGGTTTAGGGAGTATTCTGGAGGCAGATGCATCTTCCTAGATTATTTCGATAAAATTTTAAACCTCTTATCTCACGCACACACAAAAATAGTTGGTGATAACAAAAGGCTAATTTCTTGAAAAACATGGGTCGCAATCTCAATTTATTGATGGTTCATTTGCACTGCATTCCCTCCTACAATTGCACGCATCTTACTCTTAAACTATAAATACAAGTGTTGGGCCGCCTACTATGAAATGCAATGGTAAAGAAAGGGACACAGCATGCAATAAGCATTCATTGCCAAATTGAAGGGGACACCAACTTCTTACATTTATAAATGGGGGAAGTAGTGGTTACAAGTGTTGTAACCTAATAAGCAGTTCTCCCTTTTAAGGAAGAAATCTGGGGTTTAACTACGTTGGAGACACAGGAAAGAATGCTGAAGACAGAAACATCAATACAATGCCTGTTGTAATCTCCATTGGCTTTAGTCCACAAGGGAAAATCACCCATGGAATCTTCACAATGCTAACAACATAGGTCTCACAGAAACTGTCTTCATGTCAAGTTTCTAATGAAAAAGTAAAACGGTCAGCAAGGTACATTTGTATGGTTGAGTCACCATACCTTAATCAAGATAGGGTTCAAGTTTTGTTATTCTTCATTCTAATATACATCTTAGACGGCATGTTTGCTTCCATTAGTCGCCACCATATTCTCGCCTGGGGAGACAGCTTCCGATTCCACCTGGAGAGAGGGTGAACAATCTGTTTTCTCATTGTCAGAAGCATCAGAAATAGAACCAGAACCAGAATTTATGTTGATTGAATCTAAAGCACATGACAGAGATGGTTGTAGTGCTGTTGAGGCAGGATGTTCTCTTGTCCAAAAAGCGGGTATCTTTTTGTCATCTTCTCTCATCCTTTCAGAATAAGTATTTATGTCAAACCCCATGCTATCATTTCCACCAAATGCAAACTCAAGGTGTTCCATATCAAATAAATCCTCCATTATTTTCTTGGAGTTGAGGTCATCAGAGTAAACAAACTTGACTTTATTTGCAGTTTTGGGCTCTAGAAAGGGCTTCACCACCTGCACTAACACGTTCTTCCGAAGTCAAAACCAGGTAGTATATAAAGCTATGCACAAACCTACTAACAACTAACAGATAAAATAGCAGATCAAAAATGTGCTAGATTGGTAATCTACCGTTCCCAAAAAAGAACCATCGATGAACAAAATACACCAGAATACGGCCCTAGCACAATGTTCGGTAATCACCTAGGAAATACCCCAAATGAGAAGCAAAAAACATTAAACTGATAGTAACAATTAACCTTTTTGGCTATACAGTAATTTTCTAAATCAAGTATTTAAAGTTGAATTTTGAATTTAGTTTTGTGAGGTTTAAATCAATATTCGAGACTAAAATTTTATCAGACCTATTAGAAATTTGGGTCCAATGGCTGAAAATATCCAGTATTTAATAGTGCTAAAACTTCATAGTAACTCAAAATCTGAAGGAGACATGAAAACCTAAATCCTGTCAAAGACAGAAAGGTGCTATTAATATATAGCTCTACCAACTTAGAGTCCAAATATAGGTCACTCAATATAAAGTCCACAATCAAACCCGTATACTCCCAGAAGGCATAGTAACAACTTTTTACGAATGATAATGAACAACATTGAAAAACAAATTTAATTTGGGTAATACCATCCAGAATGGCTCAAAAAACTTAGGAGGGTTGTATAATATTGCCACACCAAGGCGTTCAGGATAACGTTCTTGCAAAACATGGGCAGTTTCTCGTGTCACCTTCACGGAAATATTCGACAAATTGAAACCCTCAAAATCAATTAGCCAGACCATCTGTTCTCGGTCTGGTGCCAGGTTTAAAATAGCATTCTCCATGCAATACACCAAGTACTTGATTTGTCCTTTTATCGACTTTGAGTTCTGCAATCAAAATAAATATGCAAATGTCGTTAAGTAAACAAGCAACAGAAGGCAAAGTACTTTTATTCTATAACTTGAACTTCCAGGGCATTGTATGTCTGCTTTTAGTTTGACATATACCAATAGATCCTATACGCCTAATATTATTTTGAATAACCATATCATAATTGCACAATAAGGGGAACAACAATTAATTTCAGACTCACATAATGGGTTATATGCTCGGTTTCCAGATTATTAATGTATTAACCCTCCTTGCAATAAGAATCTTTTTAATTTAGTAAATATTTTGGCTCAAAATTGAAAAAGAAAGTTTACATTGTACACAAGAAAACATTGCTTTTCTCCATTTTATTGCTTAAAACATATAGGCACAAAAACAAATTTTCTTCCATTATTAGGTGATAACTGGTACATAAAAGCAGAGAGATAGGGAGGCATTGTCAGATGAAACCTGGCGACTAGGTCTCATGACAAGGACTGTTCTCCCATGCTTGTCAATAGAAGTTGATCTGTAGATTTTCCCTGTCTCTGCTTCATTCGCAATGTCCTCCTACATTACAGGCAAAATCAATGGCATTTAGAAAAACCAGTTCTCAAGAAATTATATTACAAAGCTAACAAAATTTGACCAAAGCCTACAACAATAGGCTAAAAGAGTTCAGGTTGATCTTGCTTATTAACTGTCCAAATAATTTAAATAATTTAATAAGCTTTAATCAAGCAGATCTTCCATGCCTAATTAACTAATTTCGAACTTTTCTATAAATTTTTAATTTATACGTAGCTGTAGGATTTAGATTTTTTTTTTTTTTTGGTAATTTACAAAACCCTCCAAGGATTTTGAATCCATGACCTCACCATCTACTAATTCTTGTGGGGGAAAGAGATGCAATTTGAGCCAGAGCTCATTGGCAGTTTGATTTGGAAAATTGGGTAGACTTCCAATCAGGTCTGGGTCTAACCAACATTGAGGCAACTGACCTTAGATTGAGAACTTTGAACCAGACCCAAGGAACAGAGCAAGGAAAAATATCAAAATATACAACTAAAAAGTTCAAGAAAATGAGAGAGGGAAATGAGAACTATTCAAACAAAAAGATGCACCAGTGGGACAAGATCATCAGGCCTCCTATTATCACTAACTATTTGCATAAACCTTCTAATAAAAAGACTCTACCAAAAAGTTTTTTTTTTTTTTTTTTAAGGTGTACTCAAGCACACTTTCTATCCATGGATTCTAACTTCAAATTGCAGATGAATATAATGGAGATTAATGGAAGCATACTGTTATGTGTCTAGCTTATTTAATTAATATTTGGTAAATAATGATAGGGATTTGTTGTGTTAATTCAAATAACTTAATTTGGATTAGGAATTAGGATGAGTTATGATCTGTTTTGTTAAAAAAATCTAAGAAGTTGAAGTTTATTTTTACCTAATTGAAAATTATAAATAAATTCAGATGTAAACAATAAATAAGATAGTCTTGACTTGCCAAGTTACAAATTGTTAGCTAGTCTAACTTGAAGATATAGGTTTCCTCGAAGCAAATCTTACTCTTTCATTTCTCATAACCAAAATAGAGAAGATTAAGAAAGAGACTAGTTAAGAAAATTAACCCACCACTAGCAAACCAATCCATTACTACTTATCAAAAAAAAAAAAAAAAAAACAAAAGCAACCCAATCCATTACTTTTTTATTTTTATTTTATAAGAGCGTTAGCAAACCAATCCATTACTCGATCTATTACGTAAGCTCATAACACTTACCCAGCGTATCTCTTCTGGTTTGTACTCTAATCTCCACTTTAAGGACTCTTTCAGCATTTTAGTTGCTTTCTTGACATGCCAGTTACGTGCTTGTAGATATCTTGCGATGCATGTATCAGAACAATAAATAGACAGCTTATCAGGCAATTGCCCTATCAACCTTCTCACCTCCTTAATCTGCAAACATAGAAAAAAAAAAAAACCTTAACAAGCTTTTCTTCCGACAATAACAGTAGCATTTTCAAGACCCAAATGAAAGAAGCATACAAGTGGTAGATACCTTAGTCTGCTCCTCTTCAGATGTCAGAGCCTTCTCAAAGCCATTTGAAGGGGATTTCTTTGACCCCGAACTCATATTTTTCAAAGAAAATGCCTGTAGTTCAAAAGTAAGAACTTCAGAACTTAAAGTCTATTAGGTTTGTCTCTATCTAAGCACAAACTCATCTTCATCTGCTTAGTGAGTAGAATGAATGTGCAAGCAAGTGTAACAAAAAGCAAACTCTTTGTCCCATCTAAACAATAAAGAAACTTATTAGATTAATAAGAAGACATGCCAAAAAGCTTTGTCTCTTCCTTTTTCCAAGGCAGTCAGAAAGGAAGTTCTTGCCATGCACCTTTTGGAAAAAAGTTTCAAAATTCTATCAAATATGCACAAAATTGAATTACAATAAAGTCATGTTTAGTTACTAAGAAAAATATAGAACAAAACAAAATTTGAGAATTAAATTTGCTTTATACTAATCAAGGGGGGTGGGGGGGTAATCAAATAAGAACTCCAATGACCACATGGTAATAAGCTCTAAATAGCATGAAAGTGAGATTAAAACTAAAGGAAATGGCATTTTGTCATTGTGAAAAATCTTGAGCATAAGCATAGCCATCCAGACAGGAACTCCTTGTATGTGACAAAACTAATTTAAACTACCTTTAAATTGCATCCTGTAGATGTATGACCAACATCATTTAGTTACTCCTTTCTAGAGAGGTAAGAAACTACCAAGCCTAGTACTAGGGGAAAAGGAAGACAAAATGAAGATTAAATGATTTTGGGAATATCTTCCAAATGTACATATATCTTAATTTTAAATTGGGAAAAAAAGAAACAGATATTTTAGCCTCTGACTAGCAGACAGAAATTTTGAGGATGTGATTTTTTAAAATAATTTTTGGCCCCAAGGGGAGGGGGAAAGGGAGATTCAAACTAGTGACCTCTGATGAATAAGGCGGAGAATGAGAATAGTTACAATAGACCCTTCAAAAGATCTGAATTGTTACAAGATCAAATTATTCTGCAAACAAAAAAATCAGATACTTTGGCCTACACCCAGTTTTAGAACAACTGAGACTTTACTATTGACAGGACCTGAAGACCCTTAAATTGCTTCCTTGATTCTCACAAGATGCTTCTTGAGATTCCCACATTTAAAAGATTTAACGGGATTCTTTTAGTGAGATTAAGACACGCTTCCCTTAAGTTCGGTAGCAATTTCATTCCACACATCAGTTAGAAAAATAATGACTTGCACCTAGATATCAAAAGCCCAGACATGCCAAGTGTAACACATACATAAGCATGATACAATCCAAATAGCCTCAAAACACATTATGACACCATCCATGATTTTTCCCACCAGGTACTCCGTAAAAAAGGACTCAAAACCATTTTGGCAGCCAACTTGAGTGTGTCCAAACCTATAAAACTGGGCTGAGATAACATGCATCGTAAAACTGTGATGAACACGAATTATGAGGATTGGATTGGAGATGACTATGTGTTGTGCAAGCATGTATCGGATGTTTACTAGGTCGATTGGGTTACACAAACGATTACAATGAGCAAATTTACTAGTACTTGTTTTGGTATAGTGCAGACATGGCTCGCTCGGGTCATGATAAATGGTATCATAACCAACATAATAATGCCCTGTGGCTCGGGTGTATTGTGGCGCAATGTGGAGCCTAATGAGGATGTTGGGAATTTTAGAGGGGGAGATTGCGATTCCTTGGATTATATGGATTGGATTGGATAAGTGTGTGCCACATTGGTAGATGTGACTAGTGATTTCCTTTAATTGTGACAAAAACCATATCCATAATTAGTCACAACTAGTGGAATGGTAGCAACATTATACGTTTTTTCTTTCTCATTGCCAGTTCAACACTAAAGCCAGTTTATTCGACCTCTTAGAGAGTGTTTGGTGGGAAGGGAACAAAATCACTCAAAATCAAACATTAATTACTCAAATTCCAACCCCAAGTTTTCATTAGTAAAATATATGGTCTTGCCAATCCAACAAAGCAAGATTGTTTATGTTAAAACATGGTACTTGAGTTGTTTGATCTACTGTTTGATCTACCCCCACAATAAATAAGAATTATAGTTACTTTCATCCTTTATACAACAATTCAAATAAGCTATTTAAGCTGGTAGCTTTTACATGTCAATGTGAAATTAACACAAAGTCACGTCAACTCTCTTTTCTTTTTCTTCTTCACTCCCCCAATAACACAACAAAAAAATAAAAGAGAAAAAGAAAACCAACCCACATCACATGTTAGGTTCCTCTCCATTTTCAGTCCATGGTTAAGATTTCGTTTATTGTATCTACAAGTGTACATGTTGATGTTCGTCTCGACATAGAAACCCACATTTTTTGTAACATAATCCGATTATCCCACAAAGGTATGAGCAACCAAAACATAAATTTAGCATTTGCCAACATAGCACCCACCAAATTATTAACATCAGAAACGGAGTTGTTGATAATCACGAATACAATAAAAGCATAATAATAATAAAGAAGACCCAGAAAACGAGTGCTAAAAATGAGCATACAAATTACCTGACCGATTCAAAAAAAAAGCCAAAGAAAGCGCAAATCTTCCGGAGCTCCTCCTCAGCTCAGCTGCCAGAGAGAGAGAGAGAGAGAGAGAGAAACAGAGCATTGAAACCGGGTCAACAGTGAAAAAAGCCAAAGGGTCCCTTAGGATTAGGATTGAAAATTTAAAAAGAAGCGAGGTATCTACTGCTATATCGGAAAGAATATTACTCCTTAGTCATGTGACAGATGAGACCATAAACACAATGCGACACATGCTAAGGTTGTTAAATATTATTAAGTTTATGCTATTAAAATTTTATTTTTTTTTCGACAAAGACTTTCTAGAACCCGACTTCAAAAAAAGACTTTCTAGAACCCATGTGGAGATTATGGTGTATCTCTATCATTCATTTTCCTTTTTCAACGTGTATATAGATATAGTATAAAATTTGATTTGAGATCCTAGCACTTTTGGCTTTTCAAAATTTGGGGCATTTATTGCTCTTTATTAAAAAAGTGTGCATGGATTTAATGGGTTTTTCCTTTTTCTCCGTTTTGTCAAAGGGTTGTTTTGACTTTTCAGTTTTCACAATTAGGAGAGTATTGTCCGTTGCCCAATCCTATATGACCAAGTTTCAACTTTGAAATCAACCTTTTGATTTGAAGCAATCATAGTCATAGATCACATTAGCCATTTCATACTATTTTTCTTTTTCTTTTCTTTTTTTCTTTTTTTGAGAAACCATCTGATCCCATCTTTTTTGATCCTATCTAAGTCATATGTTTGTTGTTGTTGTTGTTGTTTTTTTTTTTTTTTTTTTGTGAAAGTGCTAAATGTAGTTTTGGCATGATGCAGGAAGCTAGCTGTTGACAGTTGACACAGTCAAACTGTTCCCAATTTTTTGTAAAATCTATGTAATTCTAGTATTCTACTAACTTTTTCAATGAGTATAAAAAAAAAAAAATCTTTCAAATCAACCAGGAGGGAGAGATTAACTCGAGATTTCTATGGAAGAGAAGAAATTTGTATTTTAGACATGTATATTGGAAATCCAAAAAAATGTTTGTTGAGGTACAATACATTTAGTATGATCATTTTATTTTACAAATATTCACATCAATTTATTTTATTTCATTTTTTTATGACAAAGTGTTGACATCATGATATGTAAAAAAATTTGGAATCAATTTATGAAATTTTTGGTAGAAGCACACAGTGAAGCTAAGGAAGAACAGCAAGAAACAAAACCAGAAAGTAGCAAAGGGACACCAACCTCAAGAATCTTATTGATTGATCTTAACACCATGTCGACAAGCTCAATCAAAAAATGAGCATCTGTTCAACTTTGCCTTAAAAAGAAGCGTCGGCCATTTAAACATGATCATCTTTGCATTTATTACATCACAACTATTTCACATTACATTTAATGCGATGTGATCTATCCCTCTATCAAACTGAGATGCCCTTACAAAACAACGCTTCTGCCCCAAATATAAGATTGGCAGGACTGCCTAAGCAATAAAAGGAAAGAAGATTAATATTCGCCTATAAATAGTCCCTCCATTTCCATATAAAGTTTTTATTCTTTTTTTATCCCACCTCTATTGCAAAAATGTCAATGAAAATGAGTTGGTAGGCGCCTATAATATTGACGAGACATTTTTAAATTTCAAACAAACAGTTACTTTTGAGAATTTGTAAATTTAGAACTCATTCCCTCCCCCTTTCTTTGTGTGTGTTTGCTTCTCGAAAGTTTTTTATTTTTGGGTGAGAAATCATGGGTTTCCTCCCTATACTCGTTTTGAATAAGTTGAGCTACTGCTCTCTTCCAGCTATTAATAAAAGTCACCATAATAAAAACAAAACTGGACCAATTTTAAAAAGTCGTTTGAATTAAAACACATATCCATCGATTGATGATTGTTCCATCCACGGTCCACCTCATATATCCAAAGAGAGAGAGAGAGAGGCACATCTTCACCTGCCCATCAAGCTGTGGGACCGCGCACATACATCAATTCATAGCCGCTTGATTAGGAATGAAGCCACGTGCAACTCGTGTGCTGCCAAATATGCATTATCCATCGCATATTATATGTCAATGTTGGCATACGTGGATAAACGAATGATTATTATTGGTTAATAGTTGGGCCCCTTACATCACATGTGAAGTGTCCACCAAATTACATGGCGCTATGCTTAGCATTCTCCTCTCCCCTCACCTGTTCAATCGTCACACATGAAAGTGTATTATTATTATTATTATTATTATTATTTAATTTACTACAAGTGAATAGATCAAGTAATGCCATTGAGATATACATGCCAATGGGCCGCAAAGTTTGATTGGTGTTTGGAGTTTGTCTTAGTAGTATATAATTATTGATAATGGAGATCATATTCTTGCTAAACTTTGTATTAGCTCACATGTGCCTCAATTTTTTTTTTTTTTTGTGTGTAGTCTATTATACTTTCTTAGTTTTTTGTACTTGAGAGATGAGACTGCATATAATGGTTCCATTCCTTCTTCAAAGAGAACTCATTTCTTTCAAACAGATTTGCTTCTTTCAAGTTGGAAAATATATATTTTTCCCCATAATACAGGGTGATAGTGATATTGAGAAAATATTATTTACATGGTAAAAACCAGCCATTAAGCTTTAATTATTAAGGGAATAGATGATTTGCCATAAACCTAAAATCCGATTACTTATCGCTCAAACCAAAAGTACATCGACTATCATAAACCCATATGATCCAAAGACTTAAAAGACCTAAAATTCCTAATAATAAACCAAATTCTCCTACTCCATTAGAGACAAATGCTTGTCAAAAAAGCATTTGCAGCAACAGGTCGTAAGACCAAGAAGCATCATATTTAACAACAAAAAAAAAAGGCTATCATGTTAAAAAGTCACCTTACCTGATGTTAAAAATATAGGGGCCTGTACCAAACAGGCCTTAGATTACTGGTGCCGTGTCATTCAAGGAGCTGACTTCTGCAAACGGATACTTATATCTATAGAAGACAAAACTATCAATATTTATACTGCATGATAAGAAACAAAAAGGCAACACGTAATTGCTTTTTTGCTTTGGTATACAACTAAATAAATTCGAAATAGAGACATAAAAGAATTCTATGATTCTGACAAGTAATTAAAAAAACAAAAGTGTATGTACAGGGCATTGGACCCCCACAAATGCCTCCAAAATTTGGATAAAAATCCTGTGCTTTTTTTTTTTTTTTTTGTTCCTTCCATATCTGTACAGAATTTTTGAGTTGATCTCACCCGAGGCAGGTATGTCAATTTTTTACCTCCCCTTCGAAACAATTAGAAGATAGGAGATCCAAAAACGCTCCAAAATTCTACATACCACTTCATCAGATGTCATCCTAATGCATTTGCATGTCCAAAGAATGTACAACAGATAGCATCTTTTAAAATGTGAAGAACTACTTCCTAAATCAAGGCACTAATCTTTATCAGAGTACCAAAGAGCCAATGAGTGAGAACTGTACGTTTGAGAAGAGAGCTACAAAGTGACAAGGGCCATAACAAAGGAAGCCTTCCCCGCTCCTGCATCAGTTTAAATCCCCAATGTCAAAGGCAATGTGGGCTAGATTTTCCCCCACAAATAGATACAACTAAAAGATTTAGTAGGCTGAAGCTTTGCTGAGGCCACCCCTGGATTCTGGATGGATGGATTTACATGGTTCTGGATGGATTACATGTATCAGAGACATGCAGTAAATGCACATATACAAACTACATGTTAGCATACACAAGTTCTGTTACCTTTGCACCCTGTAAGCTGGTGGATTAAGGGTATGATTTCCCAAATTCTACCCAACAGCATCCAGCTCCTTGCAAGAAATCACAGTAATCATGCAAAGACCAACTCTTGCACAAAAGCAGCGAACTGCATGAATGGGTACCGCTGACTCTTTCCAAATCCCTTTTTATTCCCTGACCAAGTACCAGAGGAAAAAGTATCTAGCATTTCCACCGCATGCAGCGGAAACACTAGATACCACCTCGTATCAGAGACACAGTTCAGTCCAAACTTGATACAAATCAAACATGTCCGGCAAAGAAACTCAGCATAGAGAATTTTCTCCGAGGGCTTCGTGGCAATAGGAGCAAGCATCACAACATCAGGAAATTAATTAACACTGTGAAGCTCTCCCCTTGAGGAACCAAGAGAATTTGCAGACAACAATGAACAGCTAAATATCTCTCCTTCCCACAGACCCAGCAGGACTTTGCCTCTTCAGTATACCATATTGCCAGGCATCTCTAGATTTATCACCCAATTGATCAAAATCATCCAAAGAATTCTCCATCGGTGACTTTAAGGGCCGGTAAGTCCCATTTCTAGAAACTACTGATGCACCCGACTTCTCATCATCTTCTGATGGCGTTCCTGACCTGGACTCCGTGTGCATATCCAATGGTCTAGGTCTTTGTCCAGCTGATCTCAAACCTCTCATATTGGAGGAGACCTTGCCTGGCAAAAGTGTGTAAGAAGGTCCCTTAGGTATGAGGAAATCTTTAGGGAGAGAATCCATGTTCAAATAACAGTTCCTAGCCTTGGCATCAGTAATCAGTGCAGCCCAGTCTTCAGATTGCATCAAAGCATTAGCATTCCCCATAACCTGTCAAAGCATCAAGTTACATATCAGAAAATAAACCCAGAATTAAGCCGTTTGGTCTGGTGGGCATGTAAAAATATGCAGAAGCAACTTATGTGATAATCTTAATCTTAAATGACAGGAATAATAGAAAACCATACCCAAAGAGCCCTTCTTGCACGAGTAAGAGCAACATTCATTCGACGGATATCTGCAACAAAGCCAACTCCATGATTTGATGCACGCACACAAGACATGATAATGACATCGCGTTCTTGGCCTTGAAAAGCATCTACGGTATTGATATACAGATCCTTCCCTTCTTCTGAATTTAAGACATCATCGAATTCACGCTGAAGGCATTTTAGTTGGAGCTTGTACGGAGTGATTATGCCAATAGAGACTTTCCCCAAACCCAAAGATTTCAAAGTTTTCTGGAGATGCTCATACATGCGAAGACAAAACTGTGCTTCATGCATGTTCTGATAAGAGACAGATCCACCTCTGTGAGACTCCCGTCCATGTGTAATATCATAGAATACATAAGGTTTAAGTAAAGGGTCCTTGTAGTAAATCTCATCAGGTGAATTTGCCACACTTTCACTATCACTAAGGCGTCCTTGGTAAAAATACCTCGAAGGGAAATCCCGAATTTGAGGATGCATCCTATACTGCACAGATAACAACATTGTGGGGCACCCTGCTTGCTGGAACCTTTCAAAAAGGCTTCTACTGTATAACAGGGTTCCAGCTGCCTTGCTGATTACTGTTGCAGGAAGCTGTTGAGGATCCCCAACAAGAACACACCGTGCTGCGCCAAGAGAAAGGGGAGGAAGGATCGCAACTTCACTGGCTTGGGCTGCCTCATCAATGACTACCATATCAAAACCATGAGTGAGACGAGAGAATAACTTGCGACCACTGCTGGAGACAGTAGTGAAAACAATCTCGGCCTCATTTGCAAAACTTGCCTCGAGATTAGCACGGGCTTCTTCCAAATTAAAGTTGCTTCCAGCGCGAAACCTACCTTCTAAAATAAGAAAGCGAGACATCTCAACTAAAATTTTATCCCTGCCTTCAACCACTGCTGCAAGGTTCTGCAGCAAAGAATCCCGATTCTGGTCCCTAGCCACAAGAACGTCTGGATCAACACCAACAGATCCTTGGGAACGAACAGCAGCAGCAGCAGCATTTAGTTCTCGTTGAAGAGAAGCTATCTGCTGAGACAACTGAGCTTCACGGCCTCTTAACTGGTGCATCCATCCTAAAACTTCCTCACGACTCTTGACCAAAAGCTGTTCAGTTCTGCGCTCAACAGAAACTGCCTGGGCAGCACGGGTTTGTGAATCAACCCCGACTCGAGCCACATCAGGCCGATAAACTTTCATCTCACCATCAATGAATCCACGATCAAGAACTCGAGCAAGAAGCTCATCAGTTGCTGCATTTGAAGGAGCACAAACTAACATTCTAGGCTTTGGACAGAGTTTTGGAAGAGTACGGAAGAGATTCTGGTCCATGTTTTGAAGAACCTCATCAATTGATCCCATAGGAATATTATCAGAATTGCTCTCATTTTGTTTATAGCTTTCAGGTGCTAGTTTCTTAAGCAAAGAAGTGTAGTAGTGCTGGTACTGAACCAGATGGATGACATTTAGCATTCCCCACACCGTATGTGTCTTACCTGTTCCTGGAGGTCCTTGAACAAGAGTAAAAGGCCATGTCTTTGTCATACCACTACTTGTACCAGCAGCTGTATGCATCGCAGCCCATTGAATTGCTGCTAGCTGGGGATCATTGAATGTCCTATGCAGATGATCAACAAAGTTCTGCGTGAAGCATTCGGGCATGGCAGGCGACTCCTGCTCATATTTTGGGAAGTGCTCTGGACTAGGCTGAAGGATTGCATTTTGCATCTACACAAATGAGACATCTGTAAGTTGTTATTCCATAAAAGCAATATGAACTAGAAACAACCACTAAAATCATATAAACGAATTCAATTGTCACCTGCAAATTGAGACGACGAAATGCATGCAACGCAACGTACTCCCGCTGTGTTGTTGCAAGAGAACCAAGCACAGTAAGATACCAGATGCCTTTGGGTTGAAGCTTTCTCAGAATATGTTCATCATCAACCATGCTGGAAAAAACAATAAATAAATAAAATTGTCAACATATTGGCCAGGATACAAAACACTTATGATTAATAGAACAAAGTCCAGGATAAGTGATAACCATCAAGCATGCACCCAACTTTAGGAAAGAAAATAGAGGATTTTGACATAACCTGTTAGATTCATACGAGTCCCCAACATAAAAATGGAGGATTGCCCCGTGAGGATCACGTGTATCAATAGGTATGTGTCGCCTCACAGTACCAGCCACACGCCCACTGATCTCAGGCTCCCCATCATCATCATTTAATGAGGTGTTGCTACGCTTAGCCCTAACTGCTTGACACAATGACAGTTAACATTAGTGGACCTGAGCTAAAATATAATCAATATTCATACTGTAAGTTCAAAAGGCAAAAATCCTATTCTTGTATCAAACCTGCTCCAGGCCTGGGGGATGAAAGAATGGCAACATCACCCTCCTTAAATGTCCACTTGCACTCATTTACTGGAAGGGCAATCACATCATACCATCCTAAGCCAATAAGAGACATTCAGCTAATTAACATAACCAGAACAATAACAATACCTTCATTATCTCAGCAGAGTACTTAAACAAAGAATTGATAATATATATATATATATATATATATATAGACAGGGAGAGGGAGAGAGAGAGAGACAAAAAATGAGCATGTAAACCCACTGAGAAAGTGAAAAGTATAGTAAAAGTTTTGTCCTAAAACACAGCTCCACTTAACTTATAAGAAAATTGCCTAGGATGGAGCAGTTGAGAAAAAAAAAAAGCGTTGTGAGAATAAAGGAATGCAAAAGGGACAATTCATACTGAGCTGATGATGACATTGACTAACCCTATATGAATGTTTCAGCCTGTTCAAGGTAGTAAGCATGCTTTGAAGCTATATATAAATATATAAGACTACTACAGTTCTACAAATTTTTCACATTAAATTATATTCTAAATAATCCAAGACAATAGCACAGTGAGAAAGCATCATTAGATTTATTTTCCATTTTCCAAATAAATTTGCAACAAAAAAAAAAATGAAGTGAATGACAAGATCAGGCTTGCTACCTCTTTCTCGCCTTTCAATGTTTTTTACACGGACCATCACATGAGAATCCCTTGAAACCGTTTCAGCTACCTCCTCCCACGTGCTATAAAGCTGTGCCCGGCATTCCTCAAAAAGCAAAGGCTCAAATACTCTGACATACTCTTCTACAGATTCAAAACGACCGGGAACACACTGGAGCTCCGTGTCCTCTGATGCAGAATAGTTTTAATTAGTTACACATACAACAAAGTGGCCCAAAACAAAATTCTCTCCAAGAGACAGAAAGGAACAACCATACAAAAAGAAAATGAACACAATAGAATTGACAAACCAGACAATGAAATACTCAAACTAACAACATTTGCCATGGGCACATGCAATATAGGATGCAGTGAAATAAAATTAGTGAATCTAATTAATAATCATAGAATAAGCCATTACAGAAAAGATGAACATTGGTTGTTATTTGTTGGAAGAAGTAAAAGTACAGGGAAGTAGTGGGGTAGGTGGAAAAAATAAAAATATTTTTTTATATAAATTGTAAAATTATTATAATTAATAGTTTTCTATAGACAATAAAGTGGCGGAAGGCATTGTTGAAAACTAATCAAGACATCTCTTTGTTACTAGCACAGATATTATTAGCAACAATACTGCTTCTTACAAACTAACAATGCATATATAGGAACCTCCCACCAAGAGAAAAAATAAATAAAAATAACAAGTTAATCAGGAACTTTCCATAGTCTACAGACGTACTTTCATTTACACACATGATGAGACCAGAACTGAGAATATTAACTAAAATTCACCAATTTAAATAAACAAGAAATCTGAAAGCTCTAAAGTATTGGTGCCAAAAATGCTAGAAAAGCAATAAAAACAACAAAGTATAACAATATCCTTGATATTTTACATTAGCTACATAATCCCTAAAACAATATAGAACTATGGCTCAATTACTCTAAACTTCAGTATGAAAGATATATTCTTCCATCCAACAGGATCTCCTGACGGTTGGACGCCCACCACATGTAGCTGTAGGAATCCTCTCCACTATGCGTGGGCCTGACCAATACAAACATCAGCTTTTACTTATTCAAAAACTTATGCAAGGAATCCTATTTCATCCAAAATTCCAAATTTTAATAGGAATAGGATACGCACAGATAAAGTAGCAAGGTCTGCAGATCTCATAACCAGTTAACCAAATGAAATACATAGAGGCAAATAACCTTCATCTCTCTCACACACAAACAAGCACAGCATAAGAACCATAACAAATAAAAGGGGGGGGGGGGGGGGGAAGGGGAAATGGTGATAACAATTATATGGTGAAATTGAGTAAATCAACAGCAGTGTCAATTTTAAAGCTGACAACACACGAACACAATTATTGGAGAAACAGGGCATTGACACAAGACAATAGGGAATGCCATTAAGCAATTCCAATTTCAAAGAGAAGGATAATAGATCACCAATAACTAATAATAAACATAGTCAAAACATATGATTAGTTTATACCTGGACGATGCCAAAACTTTTCATTGGTCACCTCCCGTATAAGGCGTTCCACTGACGTGTCCTGATATGGGGTACTAATAGCAGTTTGCTTCTTGGGTGGAAGAGCTTTCTTGTTTCCCAATTTAGGATCCATTGAGTTTTGACTTATTAGGGCTGGCTTCCTGTTGGACACCTGAAAACTCTTCGGTTGCCTCAAATCAGTGGGCTGCTTCCATGAACTCTGCCTTGGAATGGGCGGCAGGGATCCCTCTGCAGAAATATCAGTGTCACTATTTAGCCTCCTAGGCCTACCTAGTAGTCCAGAATTCATATCACCATTACATTCAGATTTAGGTTCAGTAGATTCCAGAGAAGTGGCTCCTTCATTAAATGATATGTCAACTTGTTTCTGGTCCCTCGTCATTGGCTGAGTCTGCTTTTCTCCAATACGTTCAGAAGCTGGAGGAGCATTACGGACCTCTTTTATTGTTCGAGTGGTAATGGGTGGCGGAAAGTTTTGCCTTCTTGGTGTTGAAGTTTTGATAGGACCAGCTTGTTTGACATCTTCCAAATTAAGAAACATGGTCTGCCTATTACGTTTCTTGCCTAGCATTTCTTCCCTTTTCTGGTCTATCTTCCTCTTTCCAAGATTATTTGCAAACTTGCGTGCATGGGTTGCTTCAATACCTTTAACTTCTCTTTGTTTTGGGACCAAGCTAGATTCTTCCTGCCCATCAAAGGATGCCTCACCTTTGGCATTGCCATCTGGATTTCGGCCATTAATGACTTTCTGATCATTGTGATCTGGATCCAATCCTAAAGAGGCATGACTACTGTTTTCATCCTTAATACTCTGAGACATTTTGACACCAGAAGATCTATTGTCAGCAGGTCCACTAGAAGCAAAAAGATCCCTCACTTCAGATGTCCCTTGCTCTTGTGAAGCTTTAGTCACTGCACTCAAACTATTGTTTCCAAATGCATCAGCAGAGCCCTCAGCATCAGACCATTCTCCTTCTTCTCTTTCAACAGATGGAGCTTCTGCTGAACCCTGAACTAATGATGATGAGGCTCTCATCTCCTCATCATTACTTGACTTTGACAATGAGGTACTCTTGGGATTTTGATCCCCAACCCTTTTCTGTTCAGCTCCCATTTCAGGGCCATCAATGGATTTGGGCCGAATGAAAGGCTGAAAGCCAGATACAGATGATGCATGTGAAAAGGCATGATTATTTTGTATTCTTTGGGTAGAAGTTGATGCAGCAACCAAGTCGGCGGTGTTGGGATTCACTGATGGAAGTGTCTTTTGTGGCTGGAAGCAGAATACACCATCACTCTCATTATCCTCGGCAGGGGGTTCATTGAGATCAAATAAAAGCCTTCCTCGAGAACCCATCTCATATGTAATCGCATACAATCCAATCTTTTAATCCAATCAAATTCTCCAAGTGCTCTTCTAGTTTTATTTCTAACAAAAAATGAACATGACATGCCAACAAAAAAGCAAGGCAAAAGGAACCACAGAGAACAGGTAAAAGGCGTTCTAAATGGACAGTGTATTCTGCAAATCAAGCACAGCAAACCAATCCATAAATATAGGGCAGGAAGAAAGCCAACATTTAGATACCAGGTAATTTAACAAACACACACACACAACAAATAAGAGCCCCAACCAAAAAAAAAAAAGATCAAATTAAACCTAGATCTCAATGAGTCCACATATATAGCAATAAAGTTCAGAAAAACAATTCATAATTCATAACTTTAAATGCACAGAGTGCACCAACCCCAAGACCAGTTCTAAAATTTGTCATGTACATCTATTTTTCCAACACCAAACAGTTTCATAGTACTCAAAACAAAGCATATAGTTTGCACACACAACACAAAAACACAACAAATAACACATACCCATCAAACAGAGACATGATTTAACCTACAAATTAGGTATTATTCAATGTTTCCCAACTAAAACCCATCAATGACACCAAACAGTAGAACCAGTTTGCATATAACTACCCAAAAACAAACCAAAAAAAAAACCCTAATCATGACAAACCAATTCAAACCCAAACCCTATTCCACAAATACATGTAAAAAACAGTGTACCAATCACTAATCAAGCAACAAAAAACCAACACCCAGATCATCAAATTATCCCAAAATCCTCACCACTCACCAACTAACCCTAAGCATTAGTTTTTTTTTAGGGTTTCCAAAGAAAATCAAGCACTTAGAGCAACTAAAAGCTCAAATCCCCAACACCACACACTCAATCCACACCTCGAAACCAAGCATTCCAATCCATTGCAATCGCGCACACACACACACACACAAAAATTCCCCCTCACAGATCGAAGCTTTAAAGTCCTATCAAAAAAATAAACATCTCCACCACTCTCGAAATTGAATGCTTTTACTAATTCCCAATAGTCAAACCTCATAGATTCACTCACTGATACAACAAATTCCCATATATCTTCAAGTTCATTCCATCAAATTCAAAAAAAGATTAAATTAAATTAAAAATTAAAAAAATTAAATTAAATTTTGGACAGAGAATTTTACCTCTTAAGAGAGTACTTTTGAATCTAAAAGAAGAGGAAATTTTAGATGTAATAGATTGGGGCTCTCTATTTTGTGTGTGTAAGTTTAGAGCTAGAGAGAGAAAGAGAGGCAGAGAGAGAGAGAGAGAGAAAGAAAGAGAGAATGCAAATATGTGGGGAACAAAGGGTATGGTTACGGGGTTTATATAGGAAATATCGAACCCTTTTCACCGGCCGGTTTTTTTACCGGCCACCGTTTAAGTTTTTCCGGCGAGTTTTTTTTTTTTAATTTTAAAATTTTTTTGTCATTCCGAGGTTCTGAAATTACACAAATCGCCCTCATTAGAGTGGGAAAAGGGGGTGGTTGGGGGCGTAATAAGAGGAAGCGGAGTAAGGGTTTTTTGGTAGTTTGGTTTTTGGGGGAAGGTGGACTTACGTGTATAATGCTCACAAGTAAGAATCTTGTGCCCCAGCGAGTAATGGACGCTTGATTTGGGTTACAAGTGGGGTCCATCACTGAGTGCCACGTGAATGGAAAGCTTGAGGGCAAGATGGTAATTTTACTTGGGGGAGAGTAGTAGTAGAAGTAAACAAAAGGAAGTGAGTGAATATTGTCCCCACGTGCGGTTGTGGCGTAGGAAACACACTGACCAATAGTATTGGAAGAGTTTTTTTTTTTTTTTAATTAATTTCGTGTGCGCCGATCTGAGAATTGAATTACGAGACTGCCACTTTGAAATTTTGGAGGGTGATTGCACGCTCCACGAAAGTGCGTGGAAAAGAACAAGCTTTTGTACTAATTAGAAGGAGCACCTATGTAGGGACCTAAAAACGGTACTGCCTTCTATTCTCTTTCTGTTGCTAAAATTCACATGAAAATTTCATACCCAATAATTTTTTTTTTTAAGTTCACATGAGACCATGTATATTGCCACTTTGCCATCTGCATCCGTTTCATAATTTGCTTATTTTCAGTAATTTATTTATATAATACTAGTCAAAGTGTCTGTTTCGAAGTAATTTATCTAAAAGATGCTTCATATAAAACTCATAAAATAGTCCAAAAAAAAAACAGAGGGTAAATCTCATATTAAAAAATAAGTGTGAGTTAGGCCATTTTGGATATACACCACTGTAAATTTTTTTTAAAATCATCTCCCCCTTCTCCCGTGTGTTTAAAATATTTAGTATTTAAAAAAAAAAAAAAAAACTCATAAAATAGTATTAAAAAAAACAATAACCTTTTTTTTAGATTGAAATAAACAATAACCTGACTTATAAGCAATAGGCATAAAAAGTTAAAAGTCAATTTAAAAAAAAGATGTTAGATGATTTGAAAAAAAAAAAGTGAGTCAAAATGTAGTAAGGAATTCACAAAAAATATATAAAAAACAATAATCTTTTTTTTTTTTTGAGAGTCATAAAAAACAATAAGCTAACTTATAATTACTCCCCGAATTTATACCAAATCGTCATTGGTGACCACATTTATCCGGTGACCACATTTATCCTTAAAAGTCAACTTTAAAAAAAATGTTAGATAATTTGAAAAAAAAAATCTAAGTCAAAATGTAGTGTGAAATTCACAAAAAATATATAAATAAACAAAAAGATAGCTTATAATTACTTCAAAAACTCACACCAAATCGTCATTGGCGGCCACCTTTATCCAAATAAAAAAATTATAATCAGAATAGGATTGTGTTTTTTTAAAGAATAAATAAATTAGTTATTTTCATCCTCAAATTATTTATAATTTTTAAATATTCAGTTTTTAATTGCATTGTTATAACATTTATTATGTAAATAAAATGTATTAATGAAATAAGTTTATTGAACCATATTTTTATAATTGAAATGAATTGACTTTTAAGATATAAATTATGATTTATAAGAAGAAGAAACAAAGGAGTTATTATCAATGGTCTTGTACTACAAAGATAGATTTGATGAATTAGAGATATTTGACCAGTGAGGGGGATAAACCATAAAACCAATGTCCTATAGGTGGAGAATTCGAGCCTAAAATTAATAACTCTAATGGGGAAAGTAGTTAGGAAACTATTGATTTTCTCACCAGAACTAAGCCCCAAACGTCCAAATTTTGCCGATTAGTTGATATTGGGTCTGATCCCAAGAAAGTGTCTAATAATTATGAGGCAATTGTTATACTGTTTTCTAATTTTTTGCACTTGTGTGTGTCAAACTGTAAATGTGTGAAACATGTACAGCACAAATTGGCTATCAATGAAAGCAATTATAAGCCCAAAATAATTGATTTTTGCATTGAATTTAGTAGGTTGACTATACCCTCCAATCGAATAATTCAATCCTGCTTTTTTATAAGCACTACCAGTGTACATGGTAGCCTTAATGTCTTTGCACTAATGGTTATTGGTTACCAGTTACCACTTTGAAGTGGCAAGAAAAAAATATATATCATTGGATGAAGATCGAAGGCATGAAATGAAACTATTCAAAAAAACTTCTAAATAAGAAATTAATATGCTCACAAAATTTTATTTTTTTATTTTTACCACTAATGATAACTAGTTTTTTTTTTTTTTTTGAGAAGATAATGATAACTAGTTAGTCCAATGAAATATAGAGAGTGAGAGTAAGAGTGGTGTTAAACCAATTCATAATTTACTTCTTCTTCTTCTTTTTAATCATAATTTTTTATCAAATATAAAACTCACTTAAAAGTGAAATAAAATAAAATTTCACATCAACCATCTAAAGAATAATATTTATAACCATAGTTGTTTCCTCTCTGTTTTTTTTTTTTTTTTTATCCTTAAAAGTGAAGGCATTTTGATAACTTAATGAACAATATTCGTATCTTCATATCTCAATTAAATTGTGTCCATATGAACATTTCATTATGAGAACAGACAAGAAAAATTATTCCATTGTTTTTTCATGTGTTTGCTAAAGAAAGCATATCAGTGTAAAGTGCATTGGTGCGTGACCAAACTACCATACAGTTTGGTGGCATGCTTGGCTGGTGGCATTATTTAATACTCAAAAACCTAAGCACGCTCAAAGTATAAAATAAGTTGGATAATCTCTACCAAAAATAAATAAAAGACGGATAAAAATAAAAATAAAATAAAACAACAAAGAGGAGCTTGGAAATTTATAACACAAATTAAATATGGATAAAAATAAAATAAAATAAAACAACAAGGAGGAGCTTGGAATTTTTTTTTTTTTTTTTTTTTAACAAAGAGTTTGGAATTTGGATTTGAGAATATTAATAAATTCTCCTCGTGACTCGGGGCAAAATGACTCGGTCAGCATTTCTTGCTTTCACATAGGAGCCCATAAAATGAACAGAAAAATAGGGGCCCATGTTATTTCCAGATACTGGGCCCATAAACTCCTTAATCCTTATCTTGAAACTGTCTGGTAGAAAAGAGGTAATATTGGATTTGAAGCCACAATTAGATAGGACAGGACAGCAGGAATTTTTATTTTTTTTTCCCGGGTCTTTCGACTCCGTTTTGAAACAGCTTATTTAACTAAAATTTAATAAAAAAATTACTAAAAGTACTATAAATAAAACTAAAAAGTAGCTGAAATAGTATAGGAAAACTCATAAACAATGGCAGATCTATGATTTCAGTTGAGAGAGGGCAAAATTTATATATGATACACTCATTTACACACATTATGTGAATATATAATATTTGAGACCAATTTGAAAAATTAAAAGCTATTTATTTAAATAGTTAGTGATATTTAATGAAATCATACCAAAAAAAAAAAAAACTCTACAAAAAAAATGCCTACTCATAATATTGCATTTATCTATTGAGATATTTCTCACATAAATGATCTTTTTTTTTTTTTTTTTAGAGCCAAAACTCAAGTTATGAATGAAACTATTAGTAGTTAGATAAATACTGTGTGTAATATATGTGGATTTCTATTATTTTGGCTAATAAGGACCCATAAAAGGTTCAAATTATAATATGATAGGGACAAACTAAAAAATTCAATGTAAGGCATGCTAGTGAAGGATTTAAGGTTCCTAAATAATTCGTTTAGAAGTAGTGTTCTGTTTCAAGACCAAAGAAACAGTATGTCATTTAATAAACCCAAAAACAAAAAGTAGGCAGGGTTATTTAATAAGTATTAGCTATAATATCTAAGGGTATTTTTTGAGCGGGCCAGGGGGGCAACTGTTTCCCTAGACCCTCCCTAGCTCCACCCCTGCTCATGAATAGTACTAAAAAGTGCAGTGAGAGTATGAGACCATGAGACATATAAATAGTAGCAAAAATAAATTAAATGCTAAAAAAAATTGAATTTTTAAGCCAACGCCAAACCAATCTTCATTTTGCATTTTTTTACTTTATTGTTTTATGTACATATTTTTAAATCTTCATTGTTCTATTAGGAACAATTCTTACATTTTCATTAAGTTTTAAGTTTTAACAGATACAAGTACTGAAAATTTGGAAGGTTTAAAAAGCAATTTCCATATTCCAAGACAATTTATCATTAAAAAAAATAAACTAATAATTTTTTAAACTACTAATGTTTTTTTTTTTTTTGATAACCTTTTAAACTACTAATAAATTACTATTAGTTAAAGGAGAAACATCATTGTATGTTCATAGTTTTAAACATTGGATTGAAAAAATATCCGGCGTATGTTTGAACTTGTCAGACCAATTAGTGTGGTCCAATTTTTAAAATTCTGATTTTTTTTTTTAAATGAAAAGGTTATATATATTTTAAACTCTTGTTAATATTTTATATTTAAATTCTTTATTAAATGTTTGTGCATCATCCTTTCTTAAAATAGTAAAATATTTAATTCCATCTACTAACACACTCAAAATAATGTATATTAATAATCATCACATATACATTATTATGGTGAGATGGGTTCAAGTAGTTATATCTTTTGTGAACCATTGATTACTATTAGATTTAAGGGTCAAAAAACGCTCATAGTAGTATCATTATTACTCTCTAGAAATTAGTAATTTAGGCATTAACTCTTCTTATTAAAGGTCAAAAAAAAAAAAAAATCACAGCATGAACTTTTTTTTTCCCGGCCATACCATCATATTCTTCTTCTTGTCTTTCTTTTTGCACTATACTTTCAGGCCACCATCATGAATGGTGGTTGGAATAATTCTAAAAATAACATCAAGTCTTTTCTTCTTCTTAGACTCGTTGTTGGAAAAAATTCTGAAAATGACTCTTAAGTCTTTTTCTTCTTGCTAAGCTCACTATTGAACGAATTCTAAATATAACGTCTCTATATAGAAACAAAATATTTTAGTCAATATTTTCTCTTAAAGTTAATGTGAAAGTTCTTCTCATGGTTCCTCCATAAAGAAATTTCTTCAACAGAAAACGCGTCATCCGATTAAAAACTCCTTTATAGATACAAGACTATTATTAATGGTGGTAATGAAAATATAAATTTAAGAAATATCTTTTCACTGCAATAGTTTTAGAGCACATGTGATCTCCTTTACGTCAACTATGAAATTACCTAGTAACACCAGACGAATAAACAAAAGAGAAGGTCTGTAGCTGCTTTCCGACTCAACTATGAGAATTTTATGAATGGTGGAAGCCTGAAAGTATAGTGCAAAAAGAAAGACAAGAGGAAGAAGATGATGATATGGACGGAAAAAAAAAAAGAAAAAGAAAAAAAGAAAGAGTTAATGCTGTGGTTTTTTTTCCCTTTAATAAGAAGAGTTAATGCCTAAATCACTAATTTATAGAGAGTAATAATGATACTACTATGGGTGTTTTTTGACTCTTAGATCTAATAATAATCAATGGTTCACAAAAGGTGTGACTCTTGTGAAGTTACACCAGGTGTAACTTAATCTTATCTCTAATATAGTAGTTATTTTTTTTATACGAGATAGAATTTATATTTTAGCCTAATCTAAGGTTCCGTTTGGGAGTTCATAAGGGAATGGAATGGAATAGAATAGAATGATCATAAGGGAATGGACAAGAATGGAATGAAATGTATTTAAGTAAGAGAAAATAATGGAATTGAATGAAATTAAGGCCTCATTTGGGAGGAGGAAAGGGAATGGAATGGAAATGAATGAAAAGAATAATTTTAAAATATTCTTCCAATCTTGACTGGATGTTTTAAAATAAATGAATGGAAAGGAATGAAAATGAATGGAATGTAAGTAATCTTATTTGGGAGCAACATGGAGGAAATTGAATGGAATCATTTTATGACAATATTACTATTAGACCCCTATTTTAAAATAAAGGGTTGAATTTATAAGGGTATTTTGAAAATTTTAGTAAAAAATCATTAAATCTAATTTCATTCCCTCCTATTCCTCCCAATTTTGGGAGGAATGAAAATTTGAGGTTTGAAGAGAATAGAGAAGAATGAGTGCTCCCTCCTATCCATTCTATTCCCTCCAACTTAAACTCCCAAACAAAAGAATGAACTTTACATTCCCTTCCTTAAAACTCCCAAATAAGGGAAGGGAATAATATTCTAAAATTATTATTTTCATTCCTTTCCATTTCATTACATTTCCTCCTCCCAAACTAGGCCTAAATGTATATGTATGTGAAGCTCCCTTCTGGAGACTCTTATCTTGACCCTTACCCCCCACACCCCATAAGTATTTATACTTGTAGAATAACCGTCACACCAAGGAAGAGCGGTAGTTACTATTTTTATGAGTGTGTTAGTAAATGGAATTAAATGTTCTACTATTTTAAGAAGGGCGTGGCTTACTTCCAGTACTTTTTTTAACCAGACATGTCTTTTTGTTTAAAATATACAATGACAATCGGTAGTAGGTTTTAATCTCCACATTTTATTTAATTAGTGGATGATGTAACAGTCTCTCATTAAAACAAAATTAGCTTGTAACCCCACGCATGTGCATGGAAACAATTAAAAATATACAATAAGATGCATAATATAATTTATATATATATATAATTTAAATACTATTTGTAAGGGCAAGTTTTATGTCCTAAGCCCAAGAATAACTGGATTATGGCCCAAAAAGCCCAACACAATGAATTCGTAGAAAGTGGGCTTAAAAATAGGCTTCAATGGATTGAGCTTAAAAACTAGGCTTCAATGGATGAGCAACGCGCACAGTGAACTAAAGATAGTAAGAAAGCAAATAAAATTAAGATGTGTGCAAAGAAAATATCTCATTAGCAAAGTTAGAGAAAAGTAGCTCTTGAATATATTTCTTCGGACTTGGTTACAATTTCAGTTCTTGGTTGCTATAGTGTCTTCTTCCACCATTTTTTGACGATCCCCTTTCCCTAAAGGATTTCTTACATTATATAGCCTCTTTCAACTAATCTTGGCCTTCCACTTGTTGATCGTGCAGGACGCTACTCAAGTGCTTATCCCATCAGACACCTTACCCAGATCTTTTGTGAGTTATGGCAACTAAGACAGCACTGTTCAAGGGTCTTCTCCACATAAATGCACCCATTACGTTGCCGACGCTCTGGAGTGGCCTTTCCTGCTGCCGAAGGACAAGGTTGCTTTGAAGAACGAGAGGTAGCAGGATCTCATGTGACTTGGCCTTGGTAAGTTTCTCAACATGCCTTACGGATTTCATGCTAGGTTGTCTTTTTCTTATTTGATAAAGCATCCCTTCGTCATTTTTGTGCAAGCCATCCAGGAGATGTTTACGGCTGAGGATTGGGTTGAAGATGCCTAAAACGAGGTTAGACTCGCGAACAATCTTTGCGTCAAGACCAGAAAAGCTTTAGGCACTGCCAAACAGAAGAGCGCTGAGGCTGGCCTTAAGATCGTCGAGGTGCAGGCTAAGAAGCAACGTAAAAAGCTCCACTACGCTGAGATAAGCTGGCCAGGGCCAAACAGGAGGTGGTGGCTCTAAAGACAGGCCTGGAGAAGGCCAAGGAGGCTGCTCGGGCGGCTAAGGCAGCTGCTGATGCTTCGAAGCAAAAGTTCTATGAACTTGGGGTGCAAGAGACCGAAACCCGCCTGATAGAGGAGTTAGCTAAGGTCTGCAGGGACTACTGCCAAAAATCGATTTGTTGAACCTGGCTAAAGTACCTGCTGCCTCGAAGTGGAAGAGGGCTGAAAATGTTAATTACCCATCAGACCTCTGACAGGCTCCTACAGCACTTTTGGGCTCCAAAGTAGATGTGACCGCTGCAATAACAGCCCCTGAGCAACTTCCAAGTACCCAGGCCTCTCTTCCCCCTCCTGAGACCTTCGAAGGGCCTGGCAAGGCAGGTGACCAAAGCCAGGGGGTAGAAGGAGCCAAGGACAAGGAGGCTAAAGCTCTACCAAATGCCAAGGGCCTAGAGGTTGACATAGACAAGGAAACTGCTCCCAAGAAAAAGGAGTCCAACCCAGTCAAGCCTTAAGCCGTGGCTTAGGAGAAGAATACTAGCTCGGGCAAGACTGCTAATCCTCCTATCTCTCAGCCAGCTTGCAAAAAAGAAGACCCTCCTCCAGCCAAGGCTTAGCTTAGGGTTTTTTGTACTTTTCTTTTGTTATGGCAATCTGCCACTGTTTATGATGTATCTTTTCTTTTGTTCAACGAAAAGATATTAACTTTTACTTTATGAACCTTTATTTTTCCTGCAATATTTGTCTCTGATTGGCTGCAGTTACTGTTTTGTCCTTTGCTGAAAGGTTAGATTGATGATACTTCTAAGAGTGAACCCCCATACTTTAACAAAAGCTAATAGTAGTGAATTGTTGTTAATTCAAATAAATTAAGCCTATGTAAACAGTGAAAAAAATAACTATGTGTTGGTACTAAAAACTACATAATCAACAGGAATGTCAAGTCCTTAGAGACAAGCAAAACACTTAGTAGAAAAAAGGGGTGTTTGAGGTATCTCATTTTAAGAGTACCTTATGAATGTACCTTCAAAGTCTTTTGATCAAAACCCAGGGTGAGTTCTCATTTTTTCCTGATGATGCATATGCCAAGGTCCCATTCTTGGTGAAATTGCGCAGTGTTATTTTACTCAAGGCATGTGGTCCGAGGGACCAGGCAATTCTTGCTTGATATTCTCATGATTAAATAAATGTTAATTTACCCAAGGCATGTGGTCCAAGAAATCGGACATAACCAAGGTTCTGTTTAACACTTGAATAAATAATGAAGAATATTAATATTCTTAAGGTATATGGTTCGAGGAGCTAGGCATGATCAATGTTTTGTTTAATATTCAAGCCAGTAATGGAGAATATTAATTTACCCAAGGCATGTAGTTTGAGGAACCGAACATAACCAAGGTTCTGTTTAACATTTAAGTAAATAACTAAGAATATTACTTTACTCAAGGTATGTGGTTCGAAGAGCCAGGCATGACCAATGTTCTGTTTAATATTCAAACAAGTAATGGAGAGTATTAATTTACCCAAGGCATGTGGCCCGAGAAACCAAACATAACCAATGTTTTGTTTAACACTTAGGCAAATAACCAAAAATATTAATTTACCCAAGTTATGTGGTCTGAGGAGCCAGGCATAACCAATGTTCTGTTTAATATTCAAACAAGTAACTAAGACGACACATAACTCCAACAAAAACATGGTTGAATTGCCCTTTATTAATAATAATACATTCGTAGGCTATTTACATTCTAGGGGCATGGTACAACATTGTTGTCAAGATTTTCTAGGAAGTATGCACCTATTCCAACTACTGAGGTGATACGATATGACCATTCTCAATTGGGCCTTAACTTTCCTCATGCTGAGTTTTTTGCAGTACCCACAATCTTTTTCAATACCAGGTCCGTAAGGGCTAATGGTCTTAACTTCACACTGGAGTCATACCCCTGTTTGAGCTTCTACTAATAGTATGCCAATTGAACCATGACATTTTCTCTCCATTTTTCAACTAAATCCAGGCTCTTTCCTAGTAGGTTGTCATTGCTGTCTAGAGTGAATAAGCTTGTCCTCAGTGTTGGGAATTTAATCTCAAGAGAAATCACAGCCTCAACCCCATATGTCATTGAAAATGGTGTTTCTCACGTGGACTTACGATGGGTAGTTCGATATGTCCAAAGAACATTTGGCAGCTCTTCTACCCATTTATCCTTTGCATCATCCAACCTCTTCTTGAGTCCATTCAGTATGACTTTATTAGCGGCCTCAGTCTGTCCATTTCCTTGTGGATAAGCCGGAGTTGAGTACCTATTCTTGATCCCCAATTCGCAACAGTACCTTCTAAAAGCTTTGCTATCAAACCAAAGTCCATTATCTGAGATGAGAATGTCGGGAATCCCGAATTAAGTAAAAATATTCTTCCACACAAACTTCTTGGCATCCACGTCACTCATATTCGCTAGTAGCTCATCTTCAACCTATTTGGTGAAGTAGTTAGTGCCGACCAAAAGTCATCTCCTATTCCCTACTGCTTTAAGGAAGGGCCTCACAATATCCAAACCCTATTGAGTAAAAGGCGAGGGACTAGACAGAGGGTTCAGCACACCCCCTGGTTGATTAATGTTTAGAGCAAATCTCTAGCATTGGTTACACTTCTTCAAGCACTCTTATGCTTCCCTTTGCATATTTGGCCACTAATATCCTTGAGTGAGGGCCCTGTGAGACAATGACCTGTCTCCTGTATGGCTCCCACAAATCCCCTCATATAGCTCTTCCAAGAGTGGTTCCACTGCGTCAGAGTGGATACCTAGCAAATATGGTCTAGAGAAAGAGCGTTTGCACAACTTCTGATCCTCGGACAACCAGAACTGAGGAGCTTTTATCTGCACTTTATCGGCCTTCGCCTTCTCCTCGAGTAGGACGTCGTCTTTAAGGAACATCACAATAGGATCCATCCAACTAAGCCATGCCCTAACCTGATGAATCTGAGCCTTCTCCATCTTCAAATTACAAATCCTCGACCAAGATAACCCGAGGTAAACTTTGCACCAAGGAGGTTACAAGAGTGGCAAGAGAGTTTGCATGCGTGTTTCTGTTTCTAGGGATCTGCTGTAAGGCGAAAGACTTGAACCCTGATTGTAGGTGCCTAACTTGACTCAAATATCCTTGCATCCATAAATCCCTGGCTTTCAATTCTTTATTTACCTAGCCAACAACCAACCTTGAATCTGAAAACAATTCTACTATTCTTCCTCCCATTTTTTGGACCATGTCCATCCCAAGCAGCAGAGCCTCATACTCAGCCTCATTGTTTGTGGCCGAGAAACCTAACCTTAAGGATTTCTCAATAGTGATCCTCTTAGGAGATACTACAACTAGCCCTACTCCAAATCCCCTTTGATTAGCTGCACCATCAACATATACCTTCCAAGTTAGAGGATCTTGTAAGGACACCATCCTAACTGATTTTCCATCCATATTATGCTTTTCCCCTTCCTCTTCCAGTGGAGATTCACCAAACTCAGTTACAAAATCTGTGAGGACTTGGCCTTTAACAAAGGTATGAGGCATATACTTGATATTAAAGGCCCCTAGGATTATCCCCCATTTAGCAATCCTTCCCGTGTAATTTTCCGAATTAGGGATTGAAGAGGAAGTTGGGTTAGAACCACAATTGTGTGAACTTGGAAGTAATGAGGGAGCTTACGTGTAGCATGCACCATTGGCAAATAGCCTTCTCTAACGGTAGATAGCGAACCTCTACTTCATGCAATGACTTGCTCACATAATAAACTGGTCTCTGCACTCCGTTGTCAACTCGTATCAGCAATAAGCTCACTGCATAGGAGGCTACAGCAACGTAAGCAAACAAAACCTCATCTTCCTTGGGCCTGGACATAATAGGTGGCTAAGAAAGGTATTCCTTCAGCTGCTGGAAGGCCAGGGCACACTCCTCGGTTCATACAAATCCCTTCCATTTATGCAACAACCGAAAGAAAGGCCTACACATGTCCGCTGACCGAGAGATGAATCGGTTTAGAGTAGCAGTCATCTTTGTCAACTTCTGGACTTCTTTAAGATTCCAAGGAGGTTGCAAATTGTTAATTGCCTTAATCTGATTAAGGTTGACTTCAATTCCATAATGAGTGACCATCTAATCCAAAAATTTACCTGAGCCAATGCCAAAAGAACACTTGGAAGCATTGAGGCGTAGTTTGTGCCTCCTTAGTATTTCAAAAATATCTTCGAGGTCACCCACGTGCTCGGATACTACCTTACTTTTTACCAACATATCATCTATATAAACCTTAAGATTTTTGCCTAGTCATGGCTCGATCATCCTGGTCATCATTCTCTGATAGGTAGACCGTGCATTCTTTAATCCAAAGGGTATCACCTTGTAGTGGTCATTGCCGGTAGGAGTAACAGAAGCTGTCTTTACTAGATCATCCAAAGCTAATGGTATTTGGTGGTACCCTTGAAATACATCTAAAAAGCTCATCCGAGGATGGCTCACAGTTACATCTACTAACTAGTCTATCCAATGCATGGGGAAAAAGGTCCTTTGGGCAAGCCTTATCCATGAAGTCCACACATACTCATCACTTCCCACTTTTCTTCTTCACCACCATTGTATTGGCCAACCATTCAGGGTAAAATACCTCTTTGATAGCCCCTACTTATTTGAGCTTGGTCACTTCTCCTCTGACGACATCAGAATGCTTCTTAGATAAGCGCCGAGGTGGTTGCTTTTTGGGGATGGCATTTGGATTGATGTTTAAGTGATGGAAAATGAAGCGTGGGTCCATCCCAGGGGCTTCATAAGCGCCCTATACAAACATATCAATGTTTTTCTTAAGAAATACCACCACTCCTCCTTCTCTTGAAGGGGTAATTAGACTCCAACTTAGAAGAACTTACCTTCATCATCACCAATAACAACTTTTTCTAGCTCCTTACATCTTACCTCTCCTACCCTCACGTCTGCGGTCCACACCAGCACCTTTGATTGCTATAAACCCTGATCAGCAGCAGTCGAGGACTCCTCACCGGCCTGATACCTGATTATAGCTACTAAGCACAGTCTGGCCATAAACTAGCTTCCAACCAGCTCTTCGATCCCATCCCCTGATGGATACTTCACCTTCAAGTGCAGGGTGGAAGGCACAACCTCTATGGCATAGAGCCAAGGTATCGCCACAATAGCCGTATAGGGGGAGTATGTGTCTACCATGATAAAGTTCACTTCCACGACTTCTGACCTTGTCTGAACAGGTAGCCTGATTTGCCCTTTCGGAAAGACAATCCTCCTATCAAACCCTATCAGAGAGGAGTCATAGCAGGCCAGGTCCTCGGGCCTCAACTTCAGCCTTTTATATAGGTCGGGGTACATGATCTCTACATCGCTACCTTGATCTACCAGCACCCTCTTCACGTCATACCTTCAAATCCTGAGAGTAACTACTAGGGCATCATCATGTGGCTACAAGGTTCTAACTTTATCCTCATCGAAAAAGCTCAAAGCTGGTTGAGGCCTCCAATCTACTCCTTTTTGAATTAGGGGGGGAGTCCTTTGTAGATGGCCGAGCTATAGACATTACCCTAATGGCTGAGAGCCAGTCCTCCCTGGAGCAGCAAGAATGACACTAATCGTACCCAAATGCGGTCTTGTAGAAGCATCTCTTTGAGCTCTCGACCCTGCCTAACTACTCTGTCTGCTCGGTTGGTACAAGAATTGCTTTAACTTTCCACTTCGGACTAGTTGCTCTAGATGGCTCCACAAAGTCCTGCAATCTTCTGTGTCGTGTCCTCTCTCTTGGTGGTATTGGCAACGAAGGCTTTGGTTACGCTTCGTGGAATCTACTCCCATCTTATTTGGCCATCTAAAGTATGGCTCATTCTTAATTTTTTCCAAGATTGGATGTACTAGCTCTCGGAACACCATGTTAATCACTTGAGTCGCAGTAGATCCAGATTGCCCAGCAAAATCTCTCTGATGACAGTTATTGTTGTATTTGTCCGACCTAAATCCCCCATATCCTGAGGGATCACCTTAATCTTCTCTTTCCCTTGCTGTTAATCCTCCTTGATCCGCTTGTACTTATCAATACGGTCCATGAGCTAATGTACACTCTTAACAAGTTTCTCAGTCAAAGATTTCCTTAGACCGTACTCAGCAGGTAGGCCGACCGACCTTGAATGTCCTTATAGCCACATCATCCAAATTCCCATTTATCTCGTTAAACATCTCCTAATATATGTTGGAATACGTCTTTAGGGTTCCCCTTTTTGCATAATCATAGACAACAGGGAGTTCAAAGGCCAAGAAACTTTGCTGCAAGTTACAAACCAAGAACCAAAGGCTCTTGTGAGCTCCTTAAAGGAGTTAATAGAACCCTCATTCAGACCATCGAACCATCTAATCGCCACAGGCCCCAAACTGGATGGGAACGCCTTGCACATTAAGGTCTCATTCTTTGAGTGAATAGTCATTCTCTGGTTGAATTGGCTAATGTGCTTTACAGGGTCCATTCTACCATTATACATGGTGAATGTTGGCTGAGTAAACTGCCAAGGAAGTTTTCCTCCCTCAATCCTAGGGGTGAAAGGTGGCTTGGAAATTTGATTTAGAGCCTTACCTATAGTATTGTTGCCCAGGCCTTTGCAAGACAGACTCTTCCCTCTCTGCCTATCATGGCACTCCTCATCATAGGAAAAAGACTAACTGGGGGGAGTCCTTGACCTAGACCAGTAGCTATTATCACTATCATCACCAGAAGAATGGTCAGAACTCGAAGGAGTTCCACTACGTCAATCTCCTTCGTAAACAGTCTATCTGCAGCTACAGGCTTTTAGTGTTTTCCTTATAAGAGATGTGACTTCCACCTCGAAATGGGCTCCTACCGGTGTGTGTAGTGTGCACACTAACCTCTCGGTCCCTTCTTCGTTCAAGATTGAGAAAATGATCTCGACATTGGGAACCAACAGACTCTTCTCGGTTAGGCCCTGAACCTACCATAATTGAACGTTGATCTTACTAAAGTTCAAGCTTCCCCACATACGACGCTAATTATAAGGGCGAGTTTTGTATCCTAAGCCCAAGAAGTGACTGCATTAGGACCCAAATAGCCCAACACAATGAATTTATAGAGAGTGGACTTAAAAACTAGGCTTAAATGGATTGAGCAATGCGCACAGTGGATTAAAGATAATAAGAAAGCAAAGAAAATTAAGTTGCGTGCAAAGAAAATCCCTCCTTGGCAAAGTCCAAAGAGAGTAGTTCTTGAATATATTTCTTCGAACTTGGTTACAATTTCAGTTCTTAGTTGCTACAGTGTCTTCTTCCACCATTTTTTGTCGATCCCCTTTCCCTGGAGGATCTCTTACATTATATAGCCTCTATCAACTGATCTTGACCTTCCACTTGTTGATCATGCAGGATGCTACTCAAGTGCTTGTTCCATCAGACACCCTTCCTAGATCTTTTGTAAGTTATGGCAACCAAGACAACATTGTTCAGGGGTCTTCTCCACATAAATTTGACCATGGGGTTTGGTAGGGTACATTAAATGTGGTGGCAACTACCATCCCACCAGTTATGTCAGGGCTATCCCCCTCTCTAAAGTTCTTCCTCTAGTGATGTGCCATCAACGGGGCCATGGCTCGCCTCCCTGGCCTTGCCGTATGAGGACATGGCCTTCTCAGAACTGCACTGGCCTTCTTGGCATCAGGTATGACACGTGGCACTATTACCATATTAAATTTCCGTATCCCACACTATTGATAGTCATTTTTATATTTTGTTAACTTTTTTAAAAAAATTGTAAGGATATTATTAGGTATAAAATGTAAATTATCCATATTATTTATTTATTTATCTATTATTGTGAAGCACTTTTTTTTTTTTACAATTCATTTACTCTAAACTCTTTGGTTTTTGTACTTAATAACTCACTTGGATGAATATTTATGATGTGGTCCTACATCTGATTCTAGAATTAAGAAATAAAACTATTTTAGAATAAATAATATAGGACACATGACGTAAAATTAGAACTCTAATTTGGAATTCTAATTTGAGTTTTTCTCAGTTTCACCTATTATTATTATTATTATTATTATTATTATGAGATTCATTTTAAAATAACACTGGAGGTAACCCAAACCCCTTTTAAGAAAATATGTTGTACAAATATTTAATAAATAATTTATATATGTGTGTGTCTATATATATATATATATATATATATATATATATATATATATATATATATTTTTTTTTTTTACCTCCAGTACATTTTTAACTGGATGTCATTTTGTTTTATATATACAATGGCAAGTGGTTGTAGGTTTTAATTCCCACTTTTTATTTAGTTAGTGGATAATGTGACAACCTCTTATTAAAATAAATGAGATTCATTTTTAAAAATTATTCGAGGTAAGTGAAACCCTTTTTTTAAAAGCCCAGGGACACATGACTCTAAAAAAATACATGTATAGAGAGACACAACTTTTGTCATAACTATTTTTATAAATTGCTTATATATATAATTTGATAATTATGGAAATTATTAATATACATTATTATGAGTTTGTTTGTAAATTGAATTAAATATTTAACTATTTTAATAAAATATGTAATAAATAGTTTAAATATAAAAAAGTCTAAATATATATTAGTTATTCTAAATCAAAGCTCTTGATTTCATAAAAAAAAATCAATGCTCTTGAGACATTTGTTAACATTTCTCATTTATATTATTGATTAATTTGATTATATATGTGTGTGTGTGTGTATACGAGCGTTCATGCACGCTCTCTTTTAATATTTTATTGGACATTTTGGAAACTTTCAAAAAGGGAATGCTTTATTTCTTTTCTTTTCTTTTTTGACAAGAAAAATTGATATTTCATTAAAGTCTAAACATATAAAAATCAGTTACATAACTCTTTTTCTTTTTCTCAATCTATCACTCAAGAATTCAGATTCATCTTCAATCCATACAAGATCATGACTTAAGTTCTTTGCAATAATATATATTATGCTAGTCTCTTCACACGTGCTAGTTATATATTATGCGTCATTATTAAAATATAAATTGTGGGGTGTTTTAGTTCTAAATAAAAAAGTTAAACTTTTTTATTGAATTTATTCGATGTTATTTTCCCCAAAAAAAACAATTTGAAATTTAAAAGGTGAAAAAAATAAGGATATATACAATATATTTTTTTTATAACTTATTAATGAGCCATACTATGATTGATGCAACATAGTTTTTACATAGGACCTTCAATACAACACCTTTATTGTACGACATTTAAAATATTCCATGATATTTTTTTTCTTCTTCTCTTTTTTGGTGAATTGATTAAACTATTTTTGGGATTCTCCAAGTATTTGAGATGGTATGGACATTAGAGATGGGTGAGGCACACTCAACATCAATGTGATGGGATTGAGATCCTATGTAATAGTCTTAGGCACAATACCTATGTTATGGGTACAATACCCATGGATGATGAGGAGCAAAAGTTAAAAAGTTCATTTTTCTTCAAAGTAATTAGATCGAGCAAAAAAGTAAGATTTTACTATACGTGGGAAATTGACAAGTTAAGTAAGTAACTTGTGAACAAGTTCAAAGATAGGTAAGACACACTCAACATGGATGCGATGGGATTGTGATCCTATGTAATAGTTTTAGGTGCAATACCTATGTTATGACCTATGTTATGGGTGCAATACCCATGGATGACGAGGAACAAAAGTTAAAAAGTTAATTTTTCTTCCAAGTAATTAAATTGAGCAAAAAAGTTAGATTTCACTATATGTGGGAAAATGACAAGTTAAGTAACTCATGAACAAGTTCAAAGGCACACTCAACATGGATGTGAAGGGATTGAGATCCAATGTAATAGTTTTAGGTGCAATACCTATGTTATGGGTGCAATACCCATGGATGATGAGGAGAGAAAAGTTAAAAAAAGTTAAATTTTCTTCCAAGTAATTAGATTGAGCAAAAAAGTAAGATTTTACTATATGTGGGAAAATGACAAGTTAAATAAGTAACTCGTGAACAAGTTCGAGCTTATTTAATAAGAAAATTGACAGAGCTCGAGTATAAAATGACGTTATACATCCTTACAAATTAAGGAATAAAACTCAGCAAATCATGCCTTAACTATGGAGAAGTCCTCCAAGGTTAAACTTTTCTCCGCTCACCTTATTACCATTTGCCACCGCCACAATTGGCGGTGGTCTCTCTACCTCTCCCAAACTTCTCATATTCACTTTCACACCGTCTCTTACTCTTTAACTAGGTTCACTCGAGTTGATTAAGACCCGTGAATAATTTATTTCTCAAAAAATAAATTTATGACTTTTGAAAGACTTCTCAACTTATATTGAGAAAAAATTACAAAGTTGGCTTCTCAATGGTGGAGGAATAAAGTGATGTCGAATGACAAGTGGTGGATCACTGGCGCGGTGGCACAAGGGCTGTGAAACTTGAAGTTGGAGAAGTTTTGGCTGTGATTTTTAGTTTTTTATTTTTATGGAAATAATTTAGATTTTAGAGGGGTGGTAACTATTCCTCTTTTTTTTTAAAAAAAAAAAATTTATAATTGTTATTGTTTTTATTATTATTATTTATTTTTATAATAATATGACGTGGAATGTTATTATTGGAGAATATAAAAATTGTTTTTTAGGCTGCACTGAGTTTATTATCTTTCCAATAATATTTTAAAAAAAATTTTACTGTGCACCTTTTACTCAATAATTACTTTATAAGTATAAGTGTTTGTGGTGTACATGAGTAAGGACAGAGATTCAAGTTTTTTTTTTTTTGAAGAGGCCAAGATTCAAGATTTTAAGAAGAAAATTTTCACACACATATATTTAAATTAAATAAATTATTATTCTTGAGCGAAATTTCTATATCGTATAAAAATATATAATAATAAGTAGATTATTAAAAAAAAAAAAATACTATTGTAAGTACTAACTGCTGTACGAACCATAGCTAAGGAACACAACTAGGGGCCTTCCCAAATCCGAATATCAGATCCTTGAGTCTGACTATAACACCGAAGGGTCAAGTGGTCAACCACAATGGCGAACACACTTCTTCCTCCTCATTCTCATCCTCATCCTCAAACCCAAAACCCAAACCCTAGATTCAAGCGTCGCCACATTCACAACAATGGCGTGGAGGCCAGCAGTGATGGGTCTGATCCTAATCTTCGCTCTGGTCATTTTCGAAGAATGGGTCTCCATCCCTTCCTGCAAACTCGTACCAACCAGTTCCACTGACCTCGAACTCGACCTTGACCACCCTGACGACCTCAAGGTTATGTTGGTCGCCAATTTGCTCTTGTTGGGCTCCGAATCTTCTTTCTTCAACTCCAACTTCAGAGACTATTACTTGTCCAAATTCTTTCGGGTATTTTCTTTGTTTTGCATAATATGTACTTCAAAAAAATGTATTTTGTTGTACTTAGTGACATAAATAAACTACTACACTATGTAAGATAGAATTTTGAACAATCTGACAACAGTTTGAAAACCCAATAACATGTGTATTTATGTTATAATGTTGCACTTGCATCCATATTTATTAGCATTTTGTCACTGTATTGGATTTGGATCCTACTCTTTTAGAATTTTATTGTATTGTAACATATTCATGGTTCCTAGTGGACAAAGAAACTGCCACAATCTCCACTTCCACTACCTTTATTTATTTGAATTTTCTTTTAGTCTTTTAATTTTGATACATTACTGCAATCAATTCTCATTGTCCATAGCTCCACCAGGTATATTTGAGCTTATTTTGTGTGTGTGTGTGCGCGCCCGTGTTTTGATAACCAGTTTACGATTGTGGTTGTCAAATATTCAACTTTGTTTAACCCAAAACTTCTTTTGAGAAATAAAATTTGAGTAATAACTGGAGCCAGAAAATGGCGAAAGTTAAAAACATATGAACTTGGCCTTAATGGATTAAATTTCCACGGTAGAATTTTACCTGATTAATAAGACTTAACGTTGCTGATTTACGTTTGCAACATCTTATAAGTAGTAGTAATTATTCACATCTGATAAGAGACTGTAATTGATTGTTTTGAAAGTAGATGCAAAAATCTCAATAACAACTCATTGAATATTTGGAGCTTTGACCCTTTTTTTCAATGTGGCTATTGTGGAAAGAGCGAAATAGTTGTATTTTTATGATACAGAATATGTGGCTCAGTTGAAATCATTGTTGATTCGAACTCTATTTGATTGGTCTTGTGCGTGGGATCTACAAGTAGCATTTTCCATTTAGATTTCACACAATCACTTCGCTCTTGTTTATAACTCTTTTGCAATTATTTTAGGTTATGTTGTATTCATCATCGCAATTAGGAAGTAATTTTTCAATTAATAAAATATTGTTACATATATATATAGAGCCCTCCTGTTCTTCGTGATTTTCTTCTCTGGAATTGATTTATTGATTGATGCAGTCTGCTAACATGTCTACCAGAAATCTTTTGAAAGTTTGAAGCCTGATATGCTGCTAGTCTTGGGAGATGTTTCTGCAAAAGGTTCAGAGTTGACGAGAAGTAAATGGGTATCTGTGCTCCATCAGTTTCATGGACTGTTAGGCCCTTTTATTGGCCTTCCTTATCATGTTATTCTCGGTGACAGGGACATTGGAGAATGCAGCAAATTAAATGTAAAATTGGTTAATTGGATGGCTAGCAATTTCCCAGGATTAAACTCAGCCGGTTGTGGTGCCTTTGAAATTAGTAACATCAGCTTTGTCTCGCTTAATGCTGTAGCTTTACTTTGTGGCAATAATAATCTACGGTTTGGTGTTGAAAAAGTGGTAGAGAGAGAAAGCGTGGATCTACAAATAGTAACTGAAGGTGCAGCCGAAGTAATGAATAAGGCTAGCAAATTGAGGGAGACAGACCATAACTTTGGTTGGAAAGAAAATTCTATTTCATCTGGATCTGGTCCTGTTCTCCTACTTCACTTTCCTTTATACCAAACAGTAGATAGTAACTGTAGTGGGTTTAATGCTTTTAAGAGGACTTTGAAACATTCGCGAGAGAGTTCAAATATGCTGGGTAGCAGGTGGGTGTATTTCTTTCAATCACATGGCATTTTCATTCTTCATGGGAGTTTGATAGAAATAATTTATCATTGCTTCTTGTAGTAACCTTGTTTTCGCAAAGAAGTTCTCTGCAAATTTTGTTTTGAGTTTGATGATAAGCTTAGAGCATTGCATTGAACCCACTCTCCTGGCAGCCAATGCCAATTCATTGAATCATAGACCGTTTTCTATTCCTCTATTTTATTGATCATTATTGCCTCTTAAAAATTAAAGTTGTGAGGAATGGTGGGAAATGATGTTTCAATAAAGACATTAACCACTTCCACCCCAATATCCTTAGTTCATTTTGCCAGCTGTAATACTGATCTTAAGACATGCATGTGCCATTCATTTACTGTGTCTTTCAATTGGTTTCAAGCACTTATAAAGCTCTCTTTGCTTTATGCTGAACTTTCCTTCAGGAGGCTTGTCGAGACTGCACCATACAAGTTATCGCAAAGTCTCCCACGAAATGCTACTGAATATATTTTTCAGGCTCTTAAACCAAGGTAACTCCATGTGCTTTTGATTTCAGGTCCATGTCCTTGAATTCTTAAGACATGTATATTACTCACTCCTGTTTCTTTCTTATATTTGCATCTCATCTGTTTGTTAATCTTCTATATGTTTATCCTATATAGGCTTATTGCTAAATTGTATTTATGTGGTAATATGGTTATATACTTTAGATTCTCTTCAACGTGTCCCACATATAGTCACATAGTCCATTATCTGTGGTGTAATGTAGTTTGGAGATTTAGTCTTATAGTTGAAGTGTGAAAAGAATTCTTGTTACTGCCAAAATTTCAATGGTCGTGTCAGTGACCTCTCTTGATTTTTTTTTTCATCTTTTTTCTTTGTCTTTTAAAGAATATACCTGTGGGAAAGAGGTGTTCAGTGAAATATACACTATTCTATAAGCAGCTTATTGGTCATGGGCATAAAGGTTAATTGTAGAATTTTTTCCTTTTGTCATGATAATCCTTTAGATGTATTTTCTTTACAGCAGTTGATATGTTGTGGGCTTTGTGGAAAATAATTCAGTGGAATATAACTTTTCACATTTTTTATGCTATTCTATAAGCAGCTCATTAGTCATGGGCATAAGGGTTCATTGTAGAATTTCTGCCTTTTGTCCTGCTAGTACTTGTAAGTGTCTTTTCTTTTCAGCAGTTGATATGTTGTAGACCTTGAGGTAAATCAAAGAATTGAGATTAGGTACAGAGAGTGCAAACAATTCTATTATGCTTATAGAGGAAGGGTAAAATGTTATGATGTTTGTTTTGTATTGAATTTCTTGATATTCAGACTTTGGTTTTACATTTTCCAAAATTTTCTATGGTGAAGTGACAGATGATTTCCTGACTAGAGCGTGCCAGAAAGACATGATTTAATAACCAGATAGATGACTTCCTTGGTTATTAGAGATTGACCATGGTTTAGAAACCAAATGCTTATTTTATTCTATTGCTCGTATACTTCGCATTGCAATGGTTTGGATATTAAAATAATAGACAGATATTATTTGATTTATAAAAAAAGAAGACATTATTTGACTGCAAATGCATGATTTAAGTTAGTTTTACTATTCTACTTAACCTTTACTCTTAATAAATTTTCTGAAAAAATTCATGTTTTCCCTTTAACCTTGGGGCAAATTGCTCACTGCCCCTGAATGTTAAAGGACTGTCTACCCCTGGAAAGTTTAACTATCAAAACAAGTTAAGGCTTGTAGCTAGATGCCATTCTGGATGCCTTTTTGAAGTTTCTACTGCTTTTGTAGGTGGGCTTTTTTTTTTTTGGTTGGGGATTTGGGGGGTTGGGGGGAGGGGTGGATGGATTGATGTTGGTTAGGTATCATGTTCTGAATTTCAGATGGTAAAAGTCATTTTGCCACAAATCACACTGGTTTAATCTGCAATTTTTGTTGTACTCTTTAATAATTTTGTGCAGTTTTGGCGTGTAAAAATGTTTGTTACAGCATTCTTTTTAAATAATTACTGGAGAATGGTTACAAATTTCTTAGTGTTTGGCTATTTTTTCGTTTACTGTTGTGCATGGAATCTGTAAGTAATTTACTCAATCACACACATATATTTAAATGGCTTTTGACATTTTTATCAAATGTGGCCAACTCTGACTAGTCTAATGAGGATCCATAGCCAACCCCAAAAATGTTGGGACTAAAAGCTTGGTTGTTATTGTTGTTTCTTTCGGGTAACATGGCTTACAGATCTTGAATTTGATCCCACCTGTAATATATAAATCATTGTTGGTGTGATTCTGATTTTGAGTTATTTACTTTCCATATAAATTTGTAATGTAATTATTGTCAGTCATTTGATGCTTTCTGTAGTCAACCTTTAACTGTGTGTAGTGTCTACATATGTAAGATTAGTGCCACATGCAAGTTTGATTCCCACTAGTGTCGATGGTAGGATTGACTTAAGCTCATTTGCATCAAAACTGACTAAGTAGGGAATTCTTGTTCTCTTAGATACAATTTGCCTATTTTGATGCTGGTTTTAGATGGGTTGGTGCCCAATTCTTTTACTCTAAAAGATGCAGCCAGCCTGCCACCATTTATATTAGTTGATGAATTGCTCTATTACTCCTTTTATAACTCAAATACCATGCCTATGTCTTGAGATGTCTCCATTTTCACATATAATTTATTGTTCATCTTTCCTCAATTTGTAGGATTGTTTTCAGTGCACACACCCATGAATTCTGTGATCAACTTCACTCAGATGGGACCCGTGAGGTCTCTGTTCCAGCCATGACTTGGAATGCAAGGGACGACCCTGGATTTGTTGTTGCCACTTTCCATAGGAACAGAAGGGCAGTAAGTGTGAGCTATTGCTCTCTTGCTAGAGAATCTCACGTTATAATAGTCTATGTATCTTTTGTAGTTTTGTTTTTGTCAACAACACCTCTTTTGAGATATCTAAGAATATTATAAATTAATAATTCCTCATGTGTTGAGCCTCAAATGAGTTTTGTCTTTTCAGTTTCTTCCCTCTCCCACTATCTACCTATCTAAAAAATAATCCATTCGTTGTGCATTATTGTTTTCATAATCTCTTTTGGTGTGTGCCAATTATGTAATATTTATTTCAAATTAAATTATTTCTTCATTTATTAAAGATCCTAGGAAAGATAAAGCTTACTGCTCTTTTTTTTGTTTGTATTTTTTGGTAAATGAAACTCTTGGGGTTTTTTTTTGGGTGGAAAATCAAATCAGGGTGTTTCTGCCTATAATATATTTCTTTGATAGTCCTTGCAGTTCTTTTTATAATAGGTAATTGTCTGACTTTGATTATTGGTAATAATATGTTATCTCAAGATGCGATTCAGACCAATCATAGACTTTATAGGTAGTGGTTTTTAAGGGGAATGGTTGGGAGTCTCAAGCTTAATCTGTGATTAGGCTCTAGAAGAGCGATAATGGAACCTGACTCAGAGGTTGTCTTAGGCATGGAAGCGCAGCTGAATTCTCAGATTGATTCAAGAAGGATTGTCTGTTTAATCAGTTCAGTCAGTTAAGAAGAGCTGATAGGAATCCCAGGAATGAACTTTTTCCAGAATGGCTGTACTAGATAAGATGGAACTGAAGGGTTCCAAGAGTTTCTTCATAGGCTTCCCAACAATTTGGCAGCTATCGTTTAGAGCAAGGTGATGACCAGCCAATATTTGTTTCGAAGAATCTGTTCAAACAAGCCAGCCTAAGGAACTTGGAAAGTAACTTGCATGCCAGAGAATTCGTGAGGTAACAATGATTCTATTTCTAACCGCCACTTTCAGGAGGAGATGCAGAGAGGAAAGTGTTGGCTATTGCTATATTACTGGCTACTCTCACGTAGATTGTCTATGTTATCCCGTTTCTGATTTGAGGATTTTAAGATAATGATGACTGAAAAAACGTGTTTACAACAGAATGATGTACATCATTTCGATACAGTTTTCAGATGATTACATAGATGATAGGCTCGAACACAAAATGCTACATAAAACAGACTAATGGAATAGTGGAATTGCCTTTATTGCTCAATTAGTATCTGGTTCAGCTTGAATATTTGAGGTTCAGCTTCAAGCAATGATTGGGGTTCATAAACCATATATTGCTTTTGTCTTTGAACTTGAATCCTCAATTTCAAACTATAGTGGTAAGTGGGTATTCTTCATCACCTACAACCAAGAAATGCAATCCTGGTTCCATCACCATCAAACCAGCTTCGTTGGCTCTACTAAGGTGGTCGCAAGGGCTCAACTCAAATTCAACTTCAGCTCTTTCCCCTGCCTTCAAAAAAATGCTATGGAACCCAAGCAACTGTTTGATTGGACTCCCATTGCTAGGCTTTGCCTTTCTCAAAAATAGAAGTACCGTATGCTTACCCGCCATCTCCCCTTGATTTTTTACACCAACCTTGACTGAGAACTTCTTCTTGTCACATAGATCCTGACCCAGCTCTGAAACTAACTTGTAATCGGCTACAGTTGATGATTGATTTAAGTGGAGCACACTTTTTGTGATAGATGAGACTTCATAAGCATACTTTGAGTAGCTGAGTCCATAACCGAACTCAAAAACTGTTTCACCTTTGTAGAAACGATATGTACGCCCAGGATAGCCTGATGAGGGGTCTGACCTCATCCTCATGTCTGTCATTGGTACTTTGACGAAATTTTGTGGATACCAAGTCACAGGCAATCTTCCACCTGCACAAGTAAATGAAGTACACTATGAAAGCTGCACTTGAAGGAAATGAATAATTCTTCTTCTATAATTAGTGGAATTTCTTTTATAAACTGTGTAAAGGAAAATAGTAAAATTATAACCGACTTTATTACAAAAGGATTAAAAACTGATGTGAAAATAATGTGATAGGTTTACTTTGACAACATAAAATTAAAATTTTTTAATGTTTTAAGGGTTTTTTTTGTTTTTTGTGATTGATAGTACGTCAATTTGTAAATGAGTATATAATAAAGTAAATGTCCACCTGGATTGTGTTCGCCAAAGATAATATTTGCAAGTGCAATTCCTCCAGCTTCACCAGGATAACCAGCCCACAAGATGCTGCCAATGGTTCTGTCATCCTTGGCTGAAGATATATCAATTGGACCTCCAGAAAGGAGAACCAAAACAACTGGTTTCTTAGCTACTCTTGCAACATTGGTTATGAGTTCCTGTTGCTTCCCAGGAAGCTCTAAGTGCACTCGATCATGTGATTCCCTCTCTTGAGTTTGGTCCAGTCCCATAATCAAAACCACATAATCCACCTCCTTTGCTATCTTGACTGCTTCATCAATTGTAGCTGTAGCACATTCCACATTATCACAACCCGGATGGTAGAGCGTGTTCTTAACATAGCTCTGCAATGCTTGAAGTGGGCTAATAGATTTGCATGGAACGCCTGCATAGTTACCTAGAAGTGTTTTTGGTGCATTGGCATTGGGGCCTATTACAGCAAGGGACAAGGTTTTTGATTTTGGCAATGGGAGTAATCTATCAGGGTTCTTTAATAAGACAATGCCATTTTGAGCTGCTTCAAGAGCCAGAGCTTGGTGCTTTTTGGAACACACTTGGTCCGGACCAATGTTGCCATAAGGCAGTTTAGCTGGATTGCCATCAAACAGTCCTAATCTCAATCTAATGGAGAAAATGTTACGAAGGGCTCTGTCTATTTCAGACACAGGTAATTTTTTTTGCTCTACTGCTTGCTTTGTATGTTCTCGCAAGTATGATCCACAATTGAGATCCATGCCTGTAAAAATAAATAAAAACCCATCAAATCTAAGATAGAACTAGAATCCAGAACGACGCAAATCCATTGACAAAGAAAGGCCCAAGAAACAATATCCATAGACAGTAAAAAGACAACAACTTTTAACTTGCAGAGTTCTTTTCTGGTCAGAGCCACAAGAGTCCAAATACCAAAGAGAAGTACTATAAAGACCATTAGAATGCTAGTCCTACTAGGAAAGGGCCCATGAAAGATGAAGTAATGGACCAGCTGTTGATAATTATTGACTTTTGCAACTTTTAGGACAAAAAACTATGCACACCTTGGTGGGCCACACGATTAGAAAAGGTCCACATTCATGGGTTTGATCATTTGTACAGCCAGTCGAGGGTCCAATGGATAGGAAAAGGATAAAACTGAGTAAAGTAGGAATAAAATGACACGAAAATTTATGACAAGAGACAGACGCATGCAAATAGATAAAGAAAATAAGATATATGTGTACTATAGGAAGATTTAATTTCTTTCATTTTTTATAGAATTAATTTGATTGGTTATAGTGGTGTCAATGATTACTTTTTACCAAAAAAAAGGTTAATGATTATCCTTTAAAGTAAGGTTGTTTCAATCATGGCAAACCATATGAGTTATGACCAAAAAAAAAAAAAAAAGTTAAAAATACTGTTATATTCTCTATATTTTTTATAAGAGTTAATATGACTTCTATCATCAATTCAGTAATAAAAATTGATTGTCAATTAAAAATAATATAGACCAAATTAACCGTTAAATTTAACAAAATTGTATTTTTGTGATTAAAAAAAATAAAGAACAACATTTTTGACTATAGCATTAAGTAAGAAAATAAGAAATGGGATCCCACCATACCAGCTTTCAAGACATCAACAACAGCATCTTCTGGTGTTTTAGTATATCCATGACTATCGAACATGATTTTGACCGCATCACAATCTGACACTATGTAGCTGATCATTTTTTCAAAAGCAGCAATTTAGTCAGCAATTATTTGCACGTAAGGGTTTTCAACTCCTCAAATTATCATTTCAAACAACAATTCTTTGCACATAACTTTTTCTTTTTTTGGTAATCCTTTTCACACGTTGTAATTGATTATTAATGCATAGAGTAATAATTACCCATTGAAACCCCATTTTCCTCTAGCAGTTAAGGACAAGAGATTGAAGTCGGCACAGGCTGGGACCCCATTGACTCGGTTATAGGCACACATTATTCCACTAGCTTTCCCCTGCTCTACACAACTCCGGAAAGGAGGTTGGTATGTGTCTGCTAAATCTTGCAATGAGACCTGAAACCCAGGTAAAAAATCAGTAGCTAAAAAGCTAAATGTAACTGCTGTTACAGTGTTGTAGATAAAGATTTTGTACAGAATATCTGTTGAAGTGAGAGTGACTTCACTTAAACACAAAAGAAAATGTTAAATAGATCATTTTAATACAGTGTTTGTCAGTAAAATATGAAAGCATCCGGTTAATGTAATCTATTTTTAAAAAAATTTATTAAAAAAATTGTTAATCAAAATTAGTTTTTTATCAAAATTTTCTTAAACTTAAATATGAATAACGTGATAATAATTATAATTTGATACCGATAATATAATAAATAAATACTTTAAATTATTATTTATTTTATCTTATACTCAAAGTTAATGCATTAATTTATAAAGTTCATATAATTTTTTTATTTGAAAATGAAAATTCAAGTTCATACTATGGTACATAGGAGTAGTGCCCATATTATCACTCAGGTCGGTAGAATAGTCTAGTGAGTATTAAATTCATTAATAAAACTTTTTCACAAGTAACCAAACAGGATGCAGTTTTGTAAAGACTAAAAGACAACACTGTCGGTCTGTCACAGGTTAATTATAATTATATACATGTTTTTTTTTTTTCGAAAGGATATACATGTTTATTGGAAATATCTACTTTGTCCCAAATGTATTACAGCTTTTGTAAAAAAAGAATCCCATTTCTCTAGTGGCTTGCTTTTCTTTTACTAGTTTTCTTTCGAAGCTACTTTTTACTCCCAAACAGACGCAAAACTAAAAGATAAACCGATGAAAAACAATTATCTGTGTCATTAACTTAGAATTAATTAAAAAAACCCTGTTTCTCAAAAAAATAATAATAAATAAACAAAACCCACAAATCATTGAGCACAAAACGCCATGACACAATAAAAGCCCGTCCACCAATCTAATTTGCATTAAATTCATTTTAAAACAAAAAAGGTAACGCACTTGCACCAAGGAGGAATCATTGAAACAAAAACAAAAAAAAGGAAAGAGCAACAAAAAAAACCCATTCTTGAAAAAGTAGAAACACTTACACGAGCATCAAAATGAAACCTGTCCACACCATTCCAATCGTCCAAATCATAAGCTGTGAAATGCTTGCAACAAGCCGAAGCTTGAAGATGCTGATCAGGGTTTCCTTGCTCACCATTTTTAGAGTCTCCTTGAACACCTCTCACATAGGCCACTGCATATTTCCCTGTAACCATTGGATCCTCTCCAGGTGTCTCTTGCCCTCTCCCCCATCTTGGGTCCCTAAATACATTGATGTTTGGAGCCCAAAACGTCAAGCCATTTGCTTGCCCAGCATTGTACACTGCTCTAGCTTCAGTTCCAATAACCTTTCATTCAAAACATTCACAAATAACAATAAATATAACACTTTTCCAAACATTGACAAATACTAAAAACAAGTAAAACACTAACTCACTTGGCCTATACGATACCAGAGACCAGTATCGAAGGAAGCTGCGGTGAGAATGACTTGAGGGAAGCTAGTGGCTGCCTTGATAGTTCCATTGAAATGGATTCCAGGGCCAGCGTTGGCAACGCCATGTAAAGCCTCGGACCACCACTCGAACCCGGGGATACCGAGCCTGGGGATCGGAGGGGCTGTGTTAACGAGCTGAGAGATTTTTTCATCCAATGTGAGGCGAGAGACGAGGTCTTGTGCTCTTTTACTGATGGGTAGTGAGGTTTTGCAGAAAGGGTAAGAGCTGGTTGATGGGTTGGAAGAGTCACAGGAAAATGGAGGCTGAGCTGACTCTGTATGGACAGGGAGTAGAGAAAGGAAGAGAATGGTGGTTGTTAGAGAGATAAGGCTATGGAGTCCCATTTCTGTGGTTTGTTGGGGTAAAGAAATGAATGCAGTGAGTAGGAGAGAGTGAAAGTTATAGGGCGAAAGGTCAGTGAAAGTAATACGCTTTTGTCTGATTGGGTAAGCACTAAAGCATGACATTCTTTCCTTTTCTTTTTTGTTTTTTAACTGAATTACTAATAATAAATTAAGAATTAAGAATTAAGAATTTAAGGATTGGAAATGAATCGAGCGGGTAATAGACAGCTCCATCTTGACTTGTTGCCATAAGTGGAACCTACGTAATTTAAGTCAAATTATGATCCGACCTGATATATAAGTGCTATGATTTTTAATGAGATTTTTTTGAGGTGTAGTCTATAGAACGAAGGCTTAGGCCGTTAGGATTTGGTGTGTTCTTCTAAGAGAGAAAAATTGTAGTGTTGCCTTTTGTATTTTTCTGTGAGCGTAGATAAATTGTCAAATCACGTAAATATTGTTTTGTGTAATTTTTTTTTGACAAATATTTTTTCTTTATTTTACATTTTACAGATCTAGAAATTTTGTGTATATTCCCTACATAATTTAGTAAGAAGTTTTGTTCCTGTTAATTTGTTTATCTTGACCCTTAATTTTAAACTTGTTTAATAAATAAGCCGAACCCAAGTAAAAGAAAATTATTCATTAACAATAGGACTTGATAAAAAAAAATCAAGTTAAGCTTAAGGTTATTTATAGACTTTGTAATAAGCTTCACAAATAAACTCATCTCTTATTTAGTCTTTAATTAATTGAGAGTTGGGTCAATTGCTCAAACTAGATAGGCTCGATAATGTACTTATGTTGTATTTCAAGCTCAACAACTCGACATTGAGAGTGAGTTTGATTTTGATATTGAGCTTAAGCTTGACTAATAAATCAAGTTGAACTCAAACTTTTAAACTATTTTGGCAAAGTTGAGCTTGAATATGATTTTTAGGCTTGGTTTGAACTTGAGCTGAGTTTGAATATTTTACTTTTGTTATTAAGCTAAGCTTGAATATTTGCTAATCAATAAAGTTCATTACGTAATTAAGAAGGTGTGTGTTTAACAATTAGTTTGTTACGTAAAGAAAAAATGCAAATGCAAGTAAATGTAATATTAATGTTTATAAACTCTTAAAACTTTTTTTTTTTTTTAGAGAAAACTCATAAAACATTTATAAAAAGAAAAAGTAAAAGTGGAAGTGCAACAAGTAATAATATAATCTATATGGAAGTATATGTCTGTGACTTTGACTCTATGACTATGTTAAGGGTTTCTTTCTTTTTTTGGGTTATAATGTATTTTAAAACTTATATGGTCGGTGAAGGGAAAGTTTACTTAAAATCTTAGGACAC